>NC_043710.1:7220741-7228461 GCF_006229205.1 Suricata suricatta
AAAAAAAACAAACAAACAAGGGTTCCTGGGTAGCTCAGTTAGTTAACGCGTGCAACTTTGGCTCAGGTCATGACTTCACAGTTCGTGGGTTTGAGCCCCACGTGGGACGCTGTGCTGACAACTCAGAGCCTGGAGCCTGCTTCAGATTCTGTGTCTCCCTCTCTCTCTGCCCCTCCCTCACTCATCCAAGTCCAAGAACTTGGATGAGAACGTCCAAGAACTGAAAACAGCGGCGCCTCGGTGGCTCAGTCTGTTAAGCATCTGACTTCGGCTCAGGTCATGGTCTCATAGTTCATGAGTTCAAGCCCCACATCAGGCTCTGTGCTGACAGCTCGGAGCCTAGAGCCTGCCTCAGATTCTGTGTCTCCCTCTCTCTCTGCCCCTCCCCCACTCACACTCTGTCTCTTTCTCTCTCTCTCTCCTTCAAAAATAAATAAACATTTAAAAAAAGGAACTGAATATAGATTTTCAAAGACTTGTACATATATGTTCATAGAGCACAGGGGCCTGCTTGGAATTCTCTCACTGCCCCTTCCCCCCTCACTCTCTCGCTCTCCCTCTCTCTTTCAAAATGAATAAACATATTTTTAATAAATAAAAAATAGGGGCACCTGGGTGGCTCAGTCAGTTAGACGTCTGACTTCGGCTCAGGTCATGATCCCACAGTTCATGGGTTCGAGCCCCACGTCCACCTCTGTGCTGACAGCTCGGAGCCAGGAGCCTGCTTCCGATTCTATGTCTTCCTCTCTGTTTGTCCACAGCTGAGACCAAGGAAGGAGAGCATGTGAATTCCACCTCAACAAATAAACCCATCAGCCCCCCCTCCTCTCCGCCCCCTGCACCCCGGGAGCCTGGGTGTGCAGGGCTGGGCCGGGGGTCGGTCTTGAGGCATGTGGCATTCACGACGCGGCTGATCTTAACCGCTCAGTCTCCAGTCTCCCTGGAGGTCACACCGATGCGTTGGGGCCACTGGCCCCCGGCCAAAAGATGCAGGAGTTCACCGGAAGTCACCCGGCTTGCATAAACTACCTGGTGTGGCCCCGGCCTCACGTGTACCTAGACTCTCTATCAGGCAGGATGGTCCAAGGGCCCCGAGGTTAGCTCCTGGGAGCTGGTCAAGGCCTGTGCAAGACTGGAAAAGCCCCGCTACCCCTCTGCTGCTGAGTTAGCCCCTACTGCAGTGGGCCCCTGTGGTGACACGCAGTCACATTCCAAAGTGTGAGTCCAAATCACGTGCAGCTGGTTACCCTCCTTCCAGAAGATTCTATTTCGGAGCCTTCATCTCTGGCAGTCCAGCACTGCCAGGCTTCCCTCCGGGCTGCCCCTGGCTTACACTGGGGCTACACTGTGTGGAAATTCGAGTCTGCAGCCCCAGACTGGCACTCGGCTGGTGGACGCCCGGCCCTGGGAAGCTGCATCCCAGGCTGGGGAGGGGGGCTCTCATGCCCACCCACCCAGGGCTCATGCCCATCACAGGGATCAGCCTGGAACAGGACGCCAGCGATATGCAAACTCTTCTTTCTCTCTTTTGCCAAGTACGTTTTAATATAATTTGCATAAATAAATGCCCATTTGATTCAACTCCCCTCCAAGGGATGAGGAAACGGTAATAACACGGATAGCCACCCACTCTGTGCCGGACACTGTTCTTTGCTTTGCTCGCATTGGCCCATTTGATTCTCACACTACATCTCGAGCCTGGGTCAGATGTCACCTGCATTTACAGATGGGGAAACTGAGACACAGAGAACCTCAATAATGTGCCCGAGGTCACATGACTAGCTGTGGAAAAGGCCGGGGCTTTAACCAAGGCTGTCCAGCTCCAATTCTGCCTCTTACCACTGCCTTCTGCTGCCTCTCACAAGAAACGTTAAGGGAATCGTTAGAAACCCGAAAGCTAAGAAGGCCTCAGAATTCCGTGGCTGTGCGTACACACTCAAGGAGGAAGGTCAAGGTCCTCCAGCCAGAACAGGGCTGGGAGAGAGACAGGAGGGTAAGGAAAAGCATCCCAACAAGAGATGTCCTCAGGAGAAAAGAGGAAGGTCCATCCAAAAGGGGAAAAAAGAGGGGCACCGGTGGCTCAGTCAGTTGAGCATCTGACTTTGACTCAGGTCCTGATCTCATGATTCGTGCGTTCGAGCCTCGCATCAGGCTCCTTGCTGTCCGTGATCCTCAGTCCCCCTCTCTCTGCCCCTCCCTGCTCATGCTTTCTCCCTCAAAAAAATAAATAAGATTATTTAAAAAAGATAAAAAACAAAAGAGGGCACCTGGGTGGCCCAGTCTGTTGAGTGTCCCTCCATTTTCGGCTCATGTCCTGACCTCGAGGTTCGTGAGTTCGAGCCCCACATCGGGCTCGCTGCTGTCAGCGCGGAGCCCACTTTGGATCCTCTGTCCCCCTCTCTCTGCCCCTCCCCCACTTATGTTCTCCCAAAAGTAAATAAATATTTTTAAATAAATAAATAACAAAAGGGGAGGAAGGAGCTTTTGCTCTCCACCATCCTGAGTGTTCTGGAGAAAAGGCACCATTTTTACTGCCGCTGGATAAGGGAGGAGACTTACAGATGAGAAACCTGAGCAGGGCAACCCCCAAGGGTACTGGTGTGGCCTGCCCCGGAGAGCCAGGGCAGGGCCCCACGAGAGCCCCTCTCCTCCAGAAGCTGAAGTTAGGGAGCCCTCCTGTCAGGAGCTGGCGCCTCCACAATGGCTGGCAGCCCGCAGAGGAAGTCAGGAAAATGGGCACCGAAGAACAGGCCTGGACCTGATGGCCATTTGTGAGCTTCACGGTGACCCCATAACTGTCGGCGGGGAGACAGGCCAGGCCGGAGCTCGGGGGCGATGTCCTTGGAACCGGGGTCAGAGGCAAGCAGGGCCGCGGTGTATGAATTCACCACCAGCATAGACGGCGGACAAAGAGGGGGCACTGGTGTGGAGGGCTGGAATAGCACGGAATAACAGGTGCTGGTGACTTCAGACTCCTCGCTGTGGGGGATCCACAAGGCACAATCTAGAGTGTCCCCGGTGACCGCCAGGGTCCCATCAGGGGACAGACACCGCATGTTGCTTTAATTGAAGAGATAATAATTAGAATTATTAACTAGGGGTGCCTGGGTGGCTCTGTCGGTTAAGCACCTGACTTCAGCTCAGGTCATGATCTCACGGTTCGTGAGTTTGAGCCCCACGTTGGGCTCTGTGCTGTCAGCTCAGAGCCTGGAGCCTGTTTCAGATTCTGTGTCTCCCTCTCCCTCTGCCCCTCCCCTGCCCACTCACTCTATCTCTCTCAAAATAAAATAAAGACATAAAAAAATATTTAAAAAAGAACTGCCAACCAGGCATTGAAGAACTGAAAAGGTAGAAGGGAAAACTCCAAGGCGTCAGGGAGCCAGCAGTTCAGGAAGCAGACCCAGCCCTGGGCTGGATCGATTAGACCCAGAAGGGTGCTGAGGACCCCAAGGCGCACAACAGAGCTGGTTCTGCAACCAGAAAACCCCGCACAGCGCGCCCAGCAGCCGCCTCCGGGCTGATTTCATGGGCACGACGCTCACAGGGACAGGAAGGGGCCAGACCCCTCGTGCTCCTCCAGCCTCGGAGTCGCCCCCTCTCCCATCCCCTGTCATCGGATCCTGGCCAGAAGACGGTATCATCTCCAGTGTCACCACGTAGAAAAGCATGCGGGAAGGGATCAGAAGCAGAAAGACACTCATTTGAGGACGGTCCAGGCCTTGCCTACGCGGCATCCAGACACACCCTTCAGCACACATATGAGCTTCTGCACAGCAACGAGAAGAACTCGGTTAACACGAAGACGAAACCGTCCCTCAGGGGCTCCTGGGTGGCTCAGTCGATTAAGCGTCCGACTTCGGCTCAGGTCATGATCTCACGGTTCATGGGTTCGAGCCCCGCATCGGGCTCTGTGCTGACAGCTCAGAACCTGGAGCCTGCTTCGGATTCTGTGGCTCCTCTCTCTGCCCCTCCCCCACTCACACTCTTTATCTCCCTCAACAATAAATAAACAATTTTCTAAATAAATAAATAAATAAATGAAAAGAAACTCTTTCATACAAAGACTGGCACTTTCTCTCCCAAATGAAAAGATGCAAAGCACCAAAGGGCTTGCCTCCAGCCTGGGAGGTGAGCAGCCCACCCACCTCCAGAACGTGTTAATGACCCTCAACAGTTCCCATCCCAGCTGAAAATTCTGCTTCCTGGATTGTGAGGCTAACCTCCAGCTTGCATAACATAATATAACGGTAAAACTAAGGAAAGAGAGGGAGGGAGGGAAGAAGGAAGTATGCACTACTGGGCAGGAACTCCGGTTCCCTGGGTAATCGGGACCAGTGATTCTCGCAGTGAATTCCTTGCCTGTAGGCTCAGCGGCTGAGGAGGCCAACGTGGCCGGGGGGCGAGCTCAATTCAGTAAAATAATTGTGTCTCCCAGGAAAGCGTTCCCTCCTTGGGAATTAAAACCTCCAATCCTGTGGAGTTCAAAGCTGCTGGGAAGAGAAGCCAAAAAAAAGAAAAAAAAAAGCTGTGAGTGGTCTATCGGGTGTAATGAGAGAGGTCATTCTTCTCTTGTTCCGCTCCGTGAATCCCGGGCCCGTGTGTTCTGTCCACGGAGAAGAACACCATCAATCAGTCATGGGTCCCAAGCTCCCCCGTGCACCCTGTAAGATAGGACTCCACCCTTTCAACGTGTTCCCTCCCAACTGGAATCCTACGTAAGCCTTCTGTAGGCCATTCTACCATTCTTTTTAAATTTTTTCTTAATGTTTATTTATTTTTGAGAGAGAGAGAGACAGAGCGTGAGTGGGGTAAAGGGCAGAGAGAGGGAGACACAGAATCTGAAACAGGCTCCAGTCTCTGAGCTGTCAGCACAGAGCCCAATGCGGGGCTTGAACCCACGAGCGATGAGATCATGACCCGAGCCGAAGTCGGACGCTTAACCGGCTGAGCCACCCAGGTGCTCCAGAAAAAAAAAAATTTTTTTATAAAAATTAAATAAGACTGGGAGACGAGAGGTCAAAGCAGACTGCGGCTCGCTCGTGGTCCTGGGAACCGGCGGCGGCAGCGGGCAATCTCTCTCCCAAAAAGAAACCCTAAGAAGCAGAGCAATGGAATCAGCCTTAAAGGGAAAGGTGGGTCTCCAGGCTTTAGCAGGGGGGCCAGCCGGGGCCCGAGTGGCACGGGACGGTGGTACCCATGGGCGCTGGCGTCCGCCAGACCTGGCTCTGAGCCCCAGCCCCACCCCTCCTGCTGCAAGAGAAGGAGCTTCCCCGCCTCAGTTCTCTCCTCTGTGAACCTGGTCTCCGGAGGCAGAGGCCCGTGTCAGGGGCTCACGTCGGGGGCGCGCTCGCTGCTTTTTGCCAGCAGGTCACCATGAGGGCCCAGATGAGGCCACACAAAGAAAGAGATGTAGGAAAACCTTGCCACGAAGGGCCCGTGTAGCTACTGCCTGGCTAGGAAAAAAACAGACTTTCTAGAGAAAATCCATCCCTTTCTCCTCCTCGGGCTATCTCAGCCAACTTCCAAGCCCTTGCCGGCCTCCGCATTTAATTCCCCGCTGGGAGGGACCGCCTCTGGCAAATTGCTGCCATGGAAGGATCGATTAAGCAGGCAGATATGGCAAATTAATGAATTGGCTCTCCGGCTCATAAATCATCTCCTGTAACAAGCCTGGCCCGTCTCCAAGAGAATGGCCAGCCTCAGAGTACACAGCATCCAGTATAGTTTCCCAAGCCACATTCCAGAGAATTCTGGGACCCCCACAGGTGTTCGAGGGCATGCAGTGGGAAACCCCAGATCCGACCGGCATTGTGCTGCGGGACTTCTCAGAGCCTTTAATACACAAGTGGGCCTTATGACCTTCCGAGAGGCAGCAAAGACAGCCCATGACAAAATCTTTCTACGGAACATCTATTATACCTTACAAACACCTTGAACTCCAAGGAACGCAATTTACAAAATGCTCACTGAGGGCAGTTCCCCATTACTCTCTGCTTAAGGACCCTGGGGTTCCCATCTCCTACTGGGAGTTAGCCTGTTCCCGCAAACCTGGGCGCTCCGCAGCGGCACGGAATTTCTGCGGCCTCTGAGCCAAACTCAGACGTGCATTGTAAAGGAGCCAAGCCTCTCTCTCCTTCCCGGGGCCCCTCTCCTCCTTCACCCCCTTGTTCCAGCAAGGCCAGCGAGGCACAGAGCCCCAGGCTCCAGGGCCCCCCACCAACATTCCTTCTCCTCCCGAGGAGGCCCACCTTCCCATCCTTGCCCGGCGCCCTTCAGGCTTCGTCCTCGGAAACTCTGCGGTCACTGAGCACACTCCCTCTGCCCGCTACTCACCCCTGCCCACGTGGGGCTTCTGGTTCCCTGACGCTGTCTGCGGGGCCCGTAGACATAAGGGGGCTGTGCAGAAACAAGGGAGGGTGCATCACACACGTTCCAGTGACTTCGGCCACGGTGTGACCTAGAATGAGCCTGGGCCGGGGAGGCACGGAGTGGATGCCCTTAAGAAGGCCTAAGTGGGAAGGAAGGGTGCTGAGTCGTGGGTGTTAAGTGAAATCACGGACCGAAGGCACCTGGCTCTGGACCAGGCTCGGGTGGAGGGTCGCAAATCTGCGGCACTTTTATTCTATACAAACAAGTATTTTGGCTAATAATGAGCCCGTCTTCCGTTGACACTAATAGTTTGGAAGGTAACGTGACAACGTACAAGGAGCCCACACTCTCCACCAATTATCGCCCCCGTCATCGCCAATAAGACCTTACCGCCGACTCTCTGTAAGATGAAGGACACCGGTGCAGCCGCTCCGGAGAACAGTGGGGAGGCTCCTCAACAAATTAACACTAGAACTCCCCTGTGACCCAGCAATAGCCCTGCTGGGGATCGACCCAAGGGATACAGCAGTGCTGATGCAGAGGGGCACGTGTACCCCAATGCCCATAGCAGCCCTGTCAACAACAGCCAAATCATGCAAAGAGCCTAAATGTCCATCACCTGATGAGTGGATCAAGAAGATGTGGTTTATGTACACAATGGAGGACTACATGGCAATGAGAAAGAATGACATCTGGCCATTTGTAGCAACGTGGATGGACCTCGAGGGTGTCATGCTGAGTGAAATAAGTCAGGTGGAGGACAGAAACCATATGTTTGCACTCATATGTGGATCTTGAGAAATTTCACAGAAGACCACAGGGGAAGGGAAGAGGGGAAAAGTTACAAACAGAAAGGGAGGGAGGCGAATCACAAGAGACTCTCAAATATAAGAGCAAACTAAGGGTGGATGGGGGGAGGGGGAGTAGGGAAGTGGGGTGATGGGCACTGAGGAGAGCATTTGCTGGAATGAGCACTGGGTGTTATATGGAAGCCAATTTAACAATAAATTATATTGAAAAATATATATACCTCCTCTTCATTCTGAGGAGAAGCTATGCTTTATAAACTGCAGAAATGTTGGGGCGCCTGGGGGGCTCAGGAGGTCGAGCATCTGACTCTTGATTTCAGCTCGGGTCATGATCTCACGGTTCATGAGATCCAGCCCCACATCAGACTCTGTGCTGGCAGCAAGGAGCCTGCTTGGGATTCTGTCTCTCTCTCCCTCTCTCTCTCTGCCCGTTCCCATCTCTCTCTCTCTCTCTCTCTCTCTCTGCCCGTTCCCATCTCTCTCTCTCTCTCTCTCTCTCTCTTTCTCTCTGTCTCAAAATAAATAAATAAACTTAAAATTTT
>NC_043710.1:7228561-7229970 GCF_006229205.1 Suricata suricatta
CTCTCTCTCCCTCTCTCTCTCTGCCCGTTCCCATCTCTCTCTCTCTCTCTGCCCGTTCCCATCTCTCTCTCTCTCTCTCTCTCTCTCTCTTTCTCTCTGTCTCAAAATAAATAAATAAACTTAAAATTTTTTCTTTTGGGGCACCTGGGTACCAGTTGGCTAGGCGTCCAGCTTCAGCTCAGGTCATGATCTCACCGTACATGGGTTCGAGCCCCGCGTCGGGCTCTGCACTGACGTTAGCTCAGAGCCTGGAGCCTGCTTCAGATTCTGTGTCTCCCTCCCTCTCTGACCCTCCCTTGCTCACACTTTCTGTCTGTCAAAAACAAAAATTTTTTTTAAATGTTTCTTTTAATAAAATAAACTGCAGAGGAGCACGTGAGTGAACTCAGACAGTTGAATGTTGACTCGGTATTGGCTGAGGTCATGTGATTTGGTGGGTTTGAGCCCTGCGTCGGGCTCCGAGCTGACAGTGTGGAGCCTGCTTGAGATTCTCTCTCTATCTCTTTTTCCCTCGCTCTCTGCCCTCCCCCCACTCACATTGTTTCTCTCTTCAAATAAACTTTAAAAAATTGTTAAATAATAAAATAAGTTAAAATAAAATCAAATAAAATGAAAAACTGCAAAGATGCTGCCCGTTATAAAACTTCCAACCCTTGCTTCGTGTTTCCGATCTTTATTACAGGTACCGACTGGCAAAGGGATATTTCTGAGAACGAAGTCTTTGGCCCAGAGGCTCCGGACAGAGCTGTTTAGACAGAAGTAGAAGTTTTTGTGTGTTAAAAAAAAAAAAAAAGTTGTGTATATATGCCTTTAAATCCATTTGACTGAACTGCTGATTCAGTAAGCAGACACTGAACAGACAAAATCTGGGGTGAGCTCCAGGATGGTCAGGAGGACCGTGAGCTTCTGGATTGTTTACAACGCAGTGGCTGAAACCAGGCTGGTGAAGGGGTGAGTCTCCAGCAGGCTGCAGCGCTGGGAGCCCGGCAGGATTTATGATGTTAATTACGTTCAGCAGAGTCTTAACTCCCAAGGTAACCCGCTAGCTGCCTGGGGCTCCAAATGAGGTCTCTCCACGGCCATGTTTAAATTGCCAAGCTTCTTGGAGCCCAGCGGCGCGCCCACAGGGCCTCGGCCCCTCAGCACCCTCCAGAGTTACACATTCGCTCAGGTACAAGCCCAAACCTGTCATCCCCCCCCACCCCCCACCTGGTCTTATTTGAGTCCCTGCCTCTGCTGGCCCAGCCCCCCCGGAAAGCAGCCCCCCACTCCCCATCCCTTATCCTTCCCCCATCTGGCCCCCACCCCCAAGCTCCCCCCACCCCGCCCCTAGCCATCGGGGCGCCCCTGGCGTTCCCAACCTGCCGCTCCTGGAGTGGGGGCCGAACGGCCCCGTGGCTTTGCTGTCC
>NC_043710.1:7230070-7238312 GCF_006229205.1 Suricata suricatta
CCCCCAAGCTCCCCCCACCCCGCCCCTAGCCATCAGGGCGCCCCTGGCATTCCCAACCTGCCGCTCCTGGAGTGGGGGCCGAACGGCCCCGTGGCTTTGCTCTCCGGTGTCACCCGGGAGGCTCACCCCCTCTCTCAGAAGCAGGTCACAAGCCTCAGCCTCACCGCGCTCCCTCCCCTCCACCCTTCCTCTCCCTGGGCACTCCTGCACCAAACATCTTCACCCTCACCTCCAGTCCTGAGAGATGAAACCACCGTGTGTCCATTCCTGCAAAAAGGACTAGGCCACCGCGAGGCCCTTGGCTCTGCCGCCCGTTATGGACACCTAGGGACCCCTAACGACATCCACATCAAACTCCTCTTGGCTCATGAACACAGGTGGGAGGAGACACCGGCTGTGCTCAAAGCCTCTGGGGACAGTTAAGAGCTCTGCACCCAATGACAAGTAACCAAGGACAAAATAACAGCGGCTAGAATAAGACCGAGGTTAAACTTTCCTCTCGCATAAAGAGGTCCAGCACAGGGTTAACACAGCAGCTCCACAGCCACCAGGGACCCGGGCTCCTCCCTCCTGCTCTCGGCCACCATTAACACGAGGTTTCCATCCTTGAAATCACCTCATGATCCCAAAACAGTCACTTTCGCTCCAGCCATCGCACCCACGTTCCAGGCAGCAGAGGGTGGAAAGGGGCAAACACACTTTCCCGAGAGCCACCAAAAGTAAGAGAATATGGGGACGCCCTGGGGGCTCAGTTGGTTAGGTATCCGACTTCGGCTCAGGTCATGATCTCACCGTCCGTGAGTTCAAACCCTGCATCGGGCTCTGTGCTGGCAGCTCAGAGCCTGGAGCCTGCTTCTTATTTTGTGTTTCCCTCTCTCTTTGCCTTCCCCCACTCATGCTCTCACCCTCTCTCTCTCAAATAAATAAATATATTTAAAACAATTTTTTAAGTAAGAGAATGCATCCTTAAGCTAATTTCTGACTTGGTTTCTTTCAGGGGGGGGTACACAAATGACAATGACACAGCGTGTAAACAACCATTATGGCAGCGAAAGAAAAGAGGCGGAGTGTCAGGTAGTGTCAGCCCTTCCTACACCCGGGATGCAACGCCGTTCTGTGGTATTCGCCTCAACAAGCCCACGATCATATTCCACTGCTGAGTGCTGTTTAGAACAGCAGCCCGTTGACCAATGCTCAGCCGGTGGTCCACTGGGACCCCCAGGAGTTTCAGAGTTTATTCCTCCTCCTCCACCTTTTTGTTCGCTTTCCTCCTTGGAACAATTTACTCTCTGAGCCTGTTTTTAGTCTTTCCGGATCGGAGTCTTCATACCGAGCTGTTGATCAGAATAGAGAGCCAAGCGAAGAGGAGGGGCGCCCCACGGCCACGTGATGACCGACGCGATTTATCTCATGAAAAGGCTGCTGGCGTGCCTGCCTCCCATAAAGAGAGCCCAGAGCTGGCATTTCTGGTGCTTTCGGCTCTGCAGGTTGAGGCAAGCCCCAGACCCTCTGTGCAAAGAAAGCTAACACACAAGAAGAAAGCAAAAACACACCTCTGTTGGGAGGAAATGTGTTTTTTTTTTAACTTTATTTTTGAGAGACAGAGAGAGAAATAGCACAAATGTGGGAGGAGCAGAGTTAGAGGGAGACACTGAGTCCGAAGCAAGCTCCAGGCTCTGAGCTGTGAGCACAGAGCCTGAGGCAGGGCTTGAACCCACGGACCGTGAGATCATGACCTGAACTGAAGTCGGATGCTTAACTGACTGAGACACTCAGGCGCCCCTGGAAGTGTCTTAAAGGTAGGAGAAAACATGGTGATCAGGAGAGCAGGGCCTAGAGTCCAGAGACCTGGGTCCTAAGGCTGGATCCCTGGATGCCACTGTGTGGCCTTGGGCAAATTACATCGCCGTGCCTCATTTTCCTCCTCCATAAAATGGAACAATAATGGACAACAATAATGTAGAACCTACTCATGAAATGAAATTATCCAGAGACAGGGCTTGGCCCAGGGCAAGTGCCTAATAACATTAAGCAGCACTAATTTTGTCTAGCAGCCACAGTGCCAAAAATCATGTTGACATGCGTCTCCATGACCCGGGGACGGGCTTAGCGCAGGGCCTGGTATGGCCTAAGTGGGTTCTGGATAAACGGTTCAACGTCACTACCATTCTCTTTTGTTTAGGTTTCTTTTTGACAGAGAGTGAGAGAGAGAGGGAGGGGGTGGAGGGGCAGAGAGGGGGCGGGGAGAAGACACAGAATCAGAAGCAGACTCCAAGCTGTCAGCACAGAGCTGGTCTAGGGGCTCGAACTCACAGACCGTGAGATCAAGACGAACCGAAGTCGGACGCTTAACCCACTGAGTCATGCAGGCGCCCCAAATGGTTCTCATTCTTGTTGTTGAGGGAATCTGCAGAAAGTGTTTCCTCTTGTGACTAAAGACACTCCGTCCAGGCCTGGCTTCCCTCAGACGAGGATCCGCCGCTGTGAGCCTCCAAGCCTCAGCGCAGGGAGAGGCCCTGTGAAGCGCTCTGAGCCGCAGCGTCTGCTTGGGGCCTGTGACTGCCTCCAGGGAGAAAGGTCCCCCCACCCCGCTGGCCCCTCGGTGCCCCTCTGGGCTCTCCCCACTCCTGTCCCGTCCTGTCCAGCGCTCTCCCAGAAGTCAGCCTTGTCACAGCTTTGCAAGCACATCTGTCGGCAAGCAGGCCCTGCCAGGCACCTGTTGGCCCCTGCTGGGCAGGAAAGGACTGAGCAGACGATCTGGGGGTGTGGGGGAGGGAGGACACACAGACACCCCTTACTCCAAAGAATATCCCTCCTCCAATAGAGGGGCACTGGCCAGAATTTCTGGCAGAAAAACGCTGGCTTCCAAAAGCTCCTACCATAAAAATTGGATCTGTGTCCCCGTGGAAAATTCCACTTACAGAAAGCATGGCCCCACAAGGAGGAAAACCCAAGCTGGGCACACCTGGCCTTGCCATTCTGCAGCCCTGTGACTGTGGGGAAGTCCCTTCCCCTCGCTGTGCCTCAGTCTCCTCCGAAAGACCATTGGGGAAGTGGATGAAACCCAATGCTCTAAATGCCTAACTCGCATCAGGAAGTTTGCACTGAAGGCAGATCCCAGACCCCACCCCGGAAATACGGAGTCAGCTGGACACAGAGGGGCCAGGAACCCACCCACACCTGCTCCCTGAGGCACCCACAGCTGCCATTTGGCCAGGGGGTTCTGGCTTCCCGGAGTCTCACGGTGACCATGGCTGCCTCCCGGACCCCAGGGAGAGTCGGAGGGAGCGGGGGTCCCAAGGGGAGCAGGCAGGCCCGGCCTGGCGGCTGCTGTCAGCACATCACCCACAGCAAACCCGCACAGCCCGGCCGGCACACCCTCCCCTTCAGGACCAGCGGGGCGGCTGCCAAATGCAGGGCTGTGGGGAGGTGTGCTTTCCGGAGGTCAGTCTCCCTGCCTGTCCTGTCCGGCTGCAAAGCTCTGCAGAAATCTGGAAGGAATTGCTGTCTGGACCCCGGCGCCCCTGAAGCAAGGAAGAAGCCAGGGTTTTCCTTCCTTGAAGATGTGCCCAGTGCTCGCGGGCAGGCACGGCCGATCATGGGGCAGCAAGCCAGGGTCTGCCCATTTAGACGCAGCGGCCTCTCCGCTCACCCTCGGAAGCCCCGCCACTGCGCCATCACTGGCACTTGGTGACACCTGAGGGCCCTCCCAGTGCTGTGTTTCACGCCTTCGAGCCTGCAGACGACCCCATGAGGTTGCAAGTAGAATTCTCCCCATTTCACAGATAGGGTTACTGAGGCCCAGAGAGGCTCAGGCTTGGCCTGCTAGGTGTCCGCTGCGGCTCCAGCCGCGCCTGGCCCCACCAGGGGCCGAGAGTCCGTCCCTCGGGCCCCGTCTCAACCCCACAGATCCCCTGGTTAGTAAGGGTCCGCCAGGAGCCTGGTCCTCGTGGGGGAGGGGCACAAGCTAGAACAACAAAGTGTCGCTGCAAAGCTCTTGCCCCGGGCTCTGGCCTCCCTAAGAGCGCCCAGTGAGAGCACGCGTGCACGCACGCACACATTGCACTCTGCGCATGCTCCCCGCTCCAGAGTCTCACTCACCCAGCACACAGTGCTCACACACTCCTACACACACACGCACACACACAAAGTCACACACATCCTCACATGCACGGCACACAGCACACTCACACACACAAACGTCTGTGCCGACACACCTACGCACATTCACAAGTGCAGTGCATGCCGGTCCTCACACTCGTGTGCTCACGCAACGCACACCCTCACACTCACGCACTCACGCACTGACACCGATTTGCACCCGTACACTCATGCGCTCACATGCTCACGTTTGTACGCTCACACATTCACACATTCGTGTGCTCACACGCACCCCCTCCCAGCTGGTTGGTTGGTTCTCGAACTGCCAACACTGCATCATGTCAGGAAAAGTGAGAGCCAACCAGCACCCCAGGGGTGGAGGGGGGCAGGCAGCAGGGACTGGGCTCAGGGGCGGGGCTTGCCGCACAGGGGGTCACGGAGAGCTAGTGTGGGAGGAGCATGCCTGTGGGCCTGCCTGGACGTGGGGCTCGGTCCATGGCATGCCTGAGCCGACTCTGATTTTCCATGGCTGCTCTTAGTTTTTCGTTTCGACTTAAGCCGCATTTGTGGAGGGCGCCCGGTGTGCCAGGCACCTTGCCAGCACCCTGCTGGACACCCTGCGGCTCTGCCGGGGGGCAGGGGTGGGGGGCACCGCTCCCGTCCCCCCTCACCGGCGAGGCAGTGCAGACCCAGGCCCCGCTGGACCGGCCCCGCGATTAGACCACGGGGCTCCCAAGTGTTCCCATGGCCGCCCCGCCTGCCCTAGCCGCGTGCCTCCTGCCTGGGGACCCCATGGGGCTCACCCTCCACCTTCTCCACACAGACACCCCAACCCACCTTAGCATAGTGGGGAGAGAGGAAGGGGCTTCCCATCACCTACTTGTGGGCCACATGCCCCTCCACCCCCGCCATTGGGGCCCAGCCAGGTCCCAGGCAGGAGAAAGAGGGGGTCCCTCCAGGACCTCTGCCAAGAGAAACATGGACGGCCAGGCAAGGACACCCTGGGCTGCGGAGACACCTCATTGGGTTTTCAAGGAGACAGAGAGGCTTGCGTCCGCCCGGTGCTGCAGAGACAGTGATGGGGCCTTCCTGAAGGGCAGGATGGTCATATGCCCGAAAGCCTTTAAAATATGCGTGCATGAGCACGTGTCCCTTCCGCACAATAATTCACCCATGAGAAGTGCACCCTAGGGAAACGTGTGGACAGGTGAGCAAAGATGTGGGCACAAGGATGTTCGTAGTAACACTTTTTAAAATGGCAAGAAATTAGGGATGCCTGAGTGGCTTGGTGGGTTAAGCGTCCAACTCTTGATTTTGGCTCAGGTCATGATCTCAGGGCGGTGAGATTGAGCCCCGCGTCAGCCTCGACACTGGGCGTGGAGCCTGCTTGAGGTTCTCTCTCTCCACCCCTCCCCCGTTCCCATGTGTGCACAAGCATGCTCTTTCTCCCTCTCTCGTAAATAAGTAAAGTAAAAACATTTTAAAATAATAATTAAAAATAAAATAAAATAGGGGCACCTAGGTGGCTCAGTCGTTAAGCATCCCACTTCGGATCAGGTTTGAGTTCGGGGTTCATGTGTTCAAGCCCCACATCGGCTCTGTGCTGACAACTCAGAGCCTGGAGCCTGCCTCGGATTCTGTGTCTCCCTCTCTCTCTCTCTGCCCCACCCCTGCTCACTCTCTCTCTCTCTCTCCCTCTCTCTCAAAATCTAAATAAACATCAAAAAAATAAAAATTAAATTAAAAAGCAAGAAATTAAAAAACACCCCCAGTAGCCAAAAATAGAGAACAGTCTAAATAAATCATAATATACTCCCCGACTTTTTTTGTAGTTTTTTTTAATGTTTATTTCTGAGAGAGATGAATGGACAGAACATTGCCGTGTTTTATGCTAACAGCAGAGAGCCTGCTTCAGATCCTCTGTCTCTCTGCCCCTCCACCTCCTCTCTCTTTCTCTCTCTCTCTCTCAAAAATGAATAAACAGTGAAAAATAAAACAAAATCTTTAAAAGAATAAACAATATAACAAAAGAAAGAAAAATCTGGATCTCAATGCATCAGAATATTAACTAACGAGATTATTTATGAGCAACACCACCAATAGTCTTCATGTTTTCCTTTTAGCATTTTTTAATTTTTTTTCTAAAATTGACATTCAATGAAGGTGATTTTTTTTGAAGTAGGCTTCACGCCCAGCACAGAGTCTCACATGGGGCTTGAACTCTCCACCCTCAGATCAAGACCTGAGCTGAGATCAAGAGTCAGCCGCTCCACTGACTCAGCGACCCAGGCGGCCCTAAGGTGAATTTTTCTTGATCATTTACACAGATTATATTAGTGTGACTAGACATGAAACGTGCATGAAAGACAACGCAAGAATTGGAAACACTGGCGCCTCTGGTGATTCGGGGGGGAGGGGCACAGGGAAGGACATTTTTTCACTGTGTATTCTATTGCATCCTTTGAATTGTGAATCATGTGTTTATATCTTTTTTCCAAGTGTAAACCAAATTTAAATTTTGAAACAACAAAGAAGGCTACGGAGCACCTCTGCCTTTCACAGACCCCATTTTTGTGCAGCAGTGAATGTGGGAGGGGGCTCTTTATACCAGACTTGCAAACCCAAGGGGGGTAGATGAGGGACAGAGCCCGTGTGAGCCCTGGGGAGCAGTGGGGACCAGAAAGCACACCCCTTCTCTATGGGAGCAACGTGACTGCACCTGCTGATCAGACAATGCAGGAAAACCTCCCGCGAGGTGCGGGCCCTTCCAATTTATCAATAAAAGTCAAACATCCAGACTTTCACATGCATCTTCTCATTTTATTGTTTTTAAGGTTCTTTTTTATTGTTTACTTATTTTGAGAGAGAGCACACGCGCGTGCGCAAATGCATGGGGAGTGGGGTTGGGGGGCAGGAGGAGAGGCAGAGAGATAGAATCCCAAGCGGGCTCCACGCTGCCAGCACAGAGCCTGATGCGGGGCTCGATCCCACCAACCCTGAGATCACCACCTGAGTTGAAACCAAGAGTCGGATGCTTAACCGACAGAGCCACCCAGGTGCCCCTGCATTTCCTCATTTTAAAACATGTGCTAACCCCCCCCAAAAAAAATCTCTAGGCATAGTTTGCAATCCCTACTCTGTTACTGTGGAATATTCTCGTTGAGAGCCCCCAGGGAGCTTTAGGGAGGGGCAGCTTGTGCAGAGTCAAGCAGTACTTGCACAGGGCACTGATGAAACATTCGAACCCTGACTTCAGTTTCGGCAGTAGTTCACTCGTAGGGGCCAAGGGGGCTCAATCGTTTGAGTGTCCGACTTTGGGCTCAGGTCACAATCTCACTGCTCGTAGGTTCGAGCCCTGTGTTGGGCTCTGTGCTGACAGCCTGGAGCCTGGAGCCTGCTTCTGATTCTGTGTCTCCCTCTCTCTCTCTCTACCCCTCAGTGCACGCATACACTCTCTCTATCTCTCAAGTATAAATAAAACAAAAAAAATATTTTAAACATACTTTGTTAATAGTCACGTGAAGGGAAATGAATGTTTGTGGGGTTGCCCGGGCGCTCAGGGATATCAGGACATTTATAGAGCCAGGAGCCGAGGACTGCTCTAGAGGCCACTTTAAAATAAATTTTTTGGGGGGCGCCTGGGTGGCTCAGTCGGTTGGGCCTCCGACTTTGGCTCAGGTCAGATCTCAGGTTAGTGGGTTTGAGCCCCACGTCAGGCTCTGTGCTGACAGCTCAGAGCCTGGAGCCTGCTTCTGATTCTGTGTCTCCTCTCTCTGCCCCTCCCCCGTCTCATGCTCTGTCTCTGTATCTGATCTCAGGTTGTGGGTTCGAGTCCTATGTTGGGTGTAGAGATTACTTAAGAAATAAGGGGCGCCTGGGTGGCTCAGTCGGCTAAGCCTCCGACTTCAGCTCAGGTCAGATCTCACGTTTGTGGGTTCGAGCCCCGCGTCCAGCTCTGTGCTGACAGCTAGCTCAGAGCCTGGAGCCTGCTTCCGGTTCTGTGTCTCCTCCTCTCTCTGCCCCTCCCCCTCTCATGCTCTGTCTCTCCCTGTATCAAAAAATAAAATAAAACATTAAAAAAAATTAAAGGTTAAAGAAATAAATAAACAAAATCTTTTATTTTTTTAAGAGTGGAATAGAA
>NC_043710.1:7238412-7252273 GCF_006229205.1 Suricata suricatta
CGTGTCCCACTGCTGGGACTACAGGCCAGTACAATATTCATGAAGGGTTATTTGAAAGTATATTTCAAAATGTATATCAAAATATGGAGACAGAAGGGACTTAGATAAGGGTCTGCCTTGGGCTGGAGGGTTGAGGGGAAATGGGGTGTGACTGCCAATGGGTAGAGTTTCCTATGGAGGTGAAGTGTTCTAAAATTAGACTCCTGTCACGGCTTCACAAGTCTGAGTGTGCTAAAAGTCACTGAGTCGTGCTCTTAAATGGGTGAATAATACGTGGTATGAATTCTATCTCCATAAAGCAATTTTTAAATAAACAGATTTGTGTACAAACATGTTTGTCTCTACATCATTTGTGATAGATACAAAGTTTTTGGGTGGTTCAGTCTGTCGAGCTTCTAACTTCTGCTCAGGTCACAATCCTCAGGGTTCGTGGGTTCAAGCCCCATGTAAGGCTCTGTCAGAGTGAAGTCCGCTTTGGATCCTCTGTCCCCTTTCTCTCTCCACCCCTCCCCCCCACCTTGTACTCTCTCTCTCTCTCTCTCCCTCTCAAAAATAAACCACTGGGGCACCTGGGTGGCTCAGGCGGTTAAGCGTCTGACTTCAGCTCAGGTCATGATCTCATGGTTCGTGGGTTCAAGCCCCGCATCAGGTTCTGTGCTGACAGCTCAGAACCTGGAAACTGTTTTGGATTCTGTGTCTCCCTCTCTCTCTCCCCCTCCCCCACTCGTGCTCTGTCTCTCTCTGTCTCAAAAACAAATAAACTATACAAAAAATTAAAATAATAAATCAATCATAAATCATTTTTAAAAAAAGCTTTCAACAATGGAAACATGCCATTGGGGTAAAATTACAGCCCACATTTACAATGGAACTCTCGGGGTCGAAGGAATTCTGGAATCAGACCCCCGGCATCAAATGCACATCTAGTTGAGTGACCTTGAGCAAGGTGCTGACCTTCATGAGGCTCACTTTTGTCATCTCTTAAACGAAGGTGATGCTTCTCTCGTAGACTAGTCGTGAGGCGTCTAGGAGATGATCCATGAAGAGTGCTCAGGACCATCCCTCCAGTGAACGCTCAGTAGATCTCAGTAAATAGTTAATGACTGAATGACCACAATGTCACATCTGTTCCTTTGCGAGTCTTAACAGTCACATAAGTGTGTCAGGTCCTGGGGACCTTCTCCTGAGCCCTTCCCTCCTCTCTCAGACCTACAGCATGGGACACAGCTGAATGTCCCCACACCACCCAACTGCCCTTGATCTACACTCACGGGGACCCCCCTGCCCCAGGACCCCTGGCTTTGCCCTGACTTCAGCACCTCCAGGTTCCTATCTTCCGGGTACCTCCCCCTGTAAGAGGCAAACCTCAGAATGGGAAGGGAAGGTCCACCATGAGTCAACCTCACAGGAGTCACGTGATATGGGAAGAGACAGCCTGGAGGCATCTAGAATGGTAATGCCAGGCAACCCTGGGGTAGGGCTCTCTGGACTCTGCAGACAAACAGCCATGACCTGGGGTGCCCACGATGCCAGGCCCACAACCACATAGCAGGAATCACACAGCGGGGAGTCTCACGCGCGCTGGAGACAGGTGCCACACTGATGGCTTTGAGGGCCATGCATATGGGCTGCTCGCCTCCCTCCCTCCCTGACAGCCACCAAGCTGGGTCCAACTGCCCCACCCTTTCTCCTGCCCTCCACCCAGTGAGCTACCAGAAGGGAGTCCATGATCCAGATCTAGGGCAAGCAGCACCCTGCACCCCTGGCCACAGTGGCTGGTCCATGGTGGACACGTGACCTTGAGTGGATCCTATCAGAGTTCATCTTGGGATTTCCACAGGGAAAGCTGAAACCCTCTCTTGATCACCGTATTTCAGCCTGCGGCACCCATTCTGGGGCCAAAAGGAAAATGCTCTGGACTGCGACACCAAGAAAACAGAATAAAAAGTTCCGACCAGGAAACTAGGTCCTGGTCTGTGTTTGTGCCCAGATCAGACCTTGCCTGAAGCTACCGCTGCACCATGTAGTTGTAAGAGCCTAAAAATCCCACTTTTCTCAAGTTTACATGTAAGCTGGACTTTCTATGACCACAACCAAGAGATTCCCCAGGTGATACACGGCAGAGCTGTCCAAACACACAGCCAAGAGAATGGTTTGGCCCTCCTGCTGCTCGGTTCAAAAGTCAAAACCAGGGGCGCCTGGGTGGCTCAGTGGGCTAAGTGTCCGACTTTGGCTCAGGTCATGATCTCGTGGTCTGTGGGTTCGAGCCCAACATCAGGTTCTGTGCTGGCAGCTCAGTGCCTGGAGCCTGCTTCAGATTCTGTGTCTCCCTCTCTCTCTGCCTCTTCCCCACTTGTGTTCTGTCTCTCTCTGTGTCAAAAATAAACAAACCAAAAAAGAAAAAAACAACATAAAAGTCAAGGACAAAGGGGTAGGGACAAAGGGTCTGCCCTGTCCCTCCTCTCTGAGACCCCAGGCCCCTCTGGCTGGAAATCCGTTTGCCCCACCCCCTCCACGCACACACAGACCTCCCGCACACAGCACTGGATGGGCTTTTATTTTAAAGTCAAAGGCACAGCCTGGATGGGCTGAGGCAGTGACTGCCAATGCCCAGCACAGACCCTCAAGGCCCTGCCCTCAGCCAGGGGCAGCTGTGCCAAGGGGGGTTGGGGGACAGGTGGTGAGAAGGGGGCTCCCCTCTTAGGGGTGGCCTTCCTCCTAACTAGCCCCGATTGGGGAGAAGCAGGTGACATAAAGTGAGGCAGAAATGCTTCAGGAGTCCCCCAGGGCCTCTCCTTGAACTCCCCTCCCCAACACAGGTCTTTGGTGGACAAGATTGCACAGACAGTCCTTAAAGTGACAGCGAGAGGGGCGCCGCCTCCCAAGAGCAGGGTCTCAGGGGAGGGCAGGGGAGAGGTCCCAGTTTCTCCCTGCAGCAACTCAGTGCTAGAAATGGGGGAGGAGCCCTTCCCTGGCGGAGCAGCCCCCCTGGGGGAGCAGAGCCTTCTGCCAGATGAGGGGCTGTCGTGGCAGAGGCCCCTCCCTCCCTGCATCTCGAACTCTATCCGGTAAGACATAAAAAATTCTCTGCTTATAAAAATACTTCTGCTCTGTCTGGGAGTGGGGTGGAGGGAAGGGGAGGGGAGGGCGCTCCCTGGGGATGGGGCGGAGCCGATACCAGAGGCTCCCTGGTCACAGCAGCCCCTGTGCGGGGAGGGAGATTATGGTAGTGGGGGCTAGGAAGGGGGCAGGGGGCCGTTGGCTCGTCTGGGGGCTCCTTTGGCGGCAGGGGCCCTGCCCGGGACGGAGGGCGCGGGGGACACGCGGCGGGAGGTGGCGGCGCTGCGCAGCTTCTGTTTCCGCCGCTTGGCCAGAGGCGCGTTCTCCACGCTCTTCAGGAAGAAGCCCTCGCGTTTGCCGCGGTTGAAGGCCTGGCGGAAAGGCGGGGAATGAGTCCCCCCCCACCACCTGCCAGGCCCCCCGAGTTCCAGATCCTAGCGCCAGCCCCCAACCCAAACCTTCGGTCGCATCCCACTAAATCAAGGCCAACACATGGTTGGCCCGCAGCCTCCCCCAAAGGTCATGGCGTCGACCACCAGAGGTCGGTGCGAAGTTTGCCTGGCCTTTCGGTTCGGAGGGCGTCACCTCTTGGCGGCCCCGCCCACCCCCACAGGCCCCTGCCCCTCACCATGAAGGTGGCAGTGAGCCCGGAGCGCACAGCGGGACCCGAGGATTCCAGCACGTCTGGCGTCCGGAGCGGGGGTGAGGAGCGCGCGCTGCCGTCTTGCAGCCATGAGCTGCCCCGCAGCCCCTCGAGCTTCAGCCGCTTGGCGGGGTCCACCGTCAGGAGCCCTAGAGGCAGGACAGGGAAGTGTTGAGGCTGGGCCGTGTGCGGAGGCTGCACCCCAAAGGCATCCCAAGAGCCCCACTCTCCTCCGGATCGGTCCTCCAGACCGAACACTTAATCCATCACGACCCCGTGACCGTCCCCTCCCCAGCCATGATCTGTTTCCCTTCCCCTCCCCCCACCGGCTCCCCACCTCGAACCAGCTCCTTGGCTTCCTCAGACACGCCCTGCCAGGCCTCCCCGTCCAGGGAAAAGCGCCCCTCGCGGATCTTGCACATGATCTCTGCCGCCTGGCTCTGCCCGCCCTGGCCTGAAGCCCCCTGGAAGGGGACCTGCCCCGACAGCATCATGTACTGGGGAGGCGGAGGGAAAAGTGAGACGGGTCCGCGAGGCCCACTCAGTCCACCCACGCACAGGACCATCCACCCTCTCCATGAGGGTAACTCCGGAGGCCCGTGCGGGATGATGAACCCTGACCTCCAACCCCTATCGGACGCCCTGACCCCAGCACCAGAGCGACCCGGCCTCTGCATTAGGGTGACCACTAAAACCCAGCCTCAGAGCAAACCCCGCCGCCCCCACCAAGACGACTTCCCGCTCTCCGCCTCAGGGGCCCTCATCAAGAAGCTCTCGGACCCCAGGATCAGGGGGCTCCTGGGGACCTCGTCTCATACCAGAATGACGCCGAGGCTCCAGAGGTCGCAGGACTCATCGTAACCCTGCTGTGCCAACAGCTCGGGGGCTGCGTACTGCAGCGTGAAGCAGGGCGTCTGCATGGGCCCCGCGGGGCTCTGCGGCCGCAGCCGCGCGAACCCGAAGTCGATGATCTTCACCGGGGCTCCGGGCGTGTCGTCGGCATACAGGATGTTCTGCGAGGGCGGCGGGGCGGCCGTCAGAGACAAGCCCTCCGCGCCTCAGCCCTCCCCGGCTACCCAAGCCCCACCCCGCGCCCACCTCCGGCTTGAGGTCACGGTGCACCACGCCCGCCTCCTCGTGCATGAAGCTCACGGCCGACACGAGGCTGCGCAGGATCTGGCTCGCTTCCGACTCGCTGAAGTGCCTCTTCTTGCGGATGTGCTCCAGCAGCTCCCCGCCCCGCAGCAGCTCCAGGACCAGGTACGTGTGCAGCTGCGGGCGGAGCGGCGGGCCTAAGTCACCACCTGGGTCCTGTTCGAGACCTCCGACCGGCCAGGCCCCGCCCCTAGCCTCAGGCTCCGCCCCCATTCGAGCTCGGAACTCCCACCACCCCAAAAACCACCTTTAGGCCCCGCGTCGGGATCTACAGCCACAGCCTCTCGGGCCTCCGCCCCTTTGCCACATTAAATCCTAGCCCCCTCCACGTCCGCCTCAAGTTCAGTTCCCTTGACCGTCCTCAGTTCCGCCTTCCGATCCTCCGGCCCTACTACCCTAAGACACCACATCCCAGACCCTCAGGCCTCCCCCACAACCCCCGCACCCAGTCCTCAGGCTCCTCCTCCTGCCTTCCTCCCCGCCCGCCCCACCCCCACGTCTCCCTCCCTCCAAGGCAGTCTCCTGAGTCCCTGCGTTGCGCCCCAGCCCAAGAAAGCGTCACCTGGTCGTGATGCACGTCATGCAATTTCACCACATTGGGGTGCGACTGGCAAAGCCTTAGGGCCGCCACCTCTCTCTGAGTGTTCGCCTCCAGCCTGTGGGCGAGGCGGGCGGGGTCAGTGGGGCCGCCCCCGGGCCCGCCCCCCGGACTCGTCTTTGCAGGCCCCGCCCACCCCGGGCCCGCCCACCTGCGGCTGAGGATCTTGACCGCGTACTCCTGGCCGCTCTGGCGCTGGCGGCAGCGGCGGCACACGGAGAAGCTGCCCTGGCCCAAGGCGGGCTCCCGCAGGTCCAGCTCGTACTGCTGGAAGAAGGGCGAGTCCTAGCGGCAGAGGGGGCGCGTCAGAGGTCGTAGCGGGGGGCCCTGCGGCCGTGTCACACTCCACCCCGGAGAGGCTCCAAGCCTCACGGAGGGCATACTGCGGGCACCTGAGGAAGCCAGGTCTGGAATCCCCGAGCCCAGACTCCCCGGAATTAACTTCCCGCCCTGGCCCAACGCACCTGCATCATGGCGCTCCTGGCCACCGCTGCCGGGCCGGGCCGGTCTCCGGCGCCAGATACTTCCAGCACATCGGTCATCACCGCATTGTTCCGGTCAAACAGGATGGAGGGGGCCACGAAGGAGTATCCCTGCGGGGTTGGGGCGTTTGTCAGGGGCCGATGGGCATAGAGGCTGGAGGTGCATATGGAGTCCCAGAAGGGCCAAGACTGGGTGAGGGGCCGGGCAGGCAGAGGGAAGACCCTGGACTCTAGTGGGCAGTAGAGGGCATTGCCTTGGCATCCCTGGTGCCCCCAGGATTGTGTGCACATGTTATTCCAGCTTGTTCTATAATCACATGAGTCCGTCTCCCCCGCTCGAATCTGGGACTCCCCGCTTCTCATCACACACCAAGTGCCAAGTGCCAAGGCCATCATCTGGCAATGTAGTGACCCAGAAAATGAGGGACCCAATGCATAAAAGGGCCACGGCCTGGCATCACACACACTTAGCTTATGAGGATTCAAATCTACCCACTGAATACAAAAAAGTCTTTATTCCTTCACCTCAACCCAAACATTGGCCTCTCCTGCAAGGGGAGGGGCCCCTGGGGAAATACAAAGAGGCAATTCAGGGGATTCTTAAGGGTCATTTTAATGATGTATTGTTTTCTCCTAAACACACAGCCCCACTGTGCACGAGAACACAGGCTCTCCGCTTTTCAGTTAGGTTCACTAATCAGCCCCCGGGTGCCCAGAGCAGTGCCTGGCACATTATAGGCGCTCAATCCCTATTTTTGAATCATGAAATGGGTGAATGAAAGTAACCACTGATCACAAGAGAGAACTTTCTCATGAGAACTATGAGACAACATGGGGGCGCCTGGGCAGCAGAGTCGTTTGAGCATCTGACTTTGGCTCAGGTCATGATCTCATGGTTCAATGGTTCGAGCCCCGCACCAGGCTCTGTGCTGACAGCTCAGAGCCTGGAGCCTGCTTCGGATTCGGTGTCTCCCTCTCTCTCTGCCCCTCCTCCACTAGCACTTGCTGGTGCTCACTCGCTCTCTCTCGCTCTCTCGCTCTCTCAAAAATAAACATTTTTACAAATTACAAAAAACAGAAGAACTGTGAGACAACAGATGGATGGTTCCAGCAAAGCCATCACTTGGGAGAGGCTCACAGAGGGGACCACATCTACAGTTTGTGTTGGCCTGTTGATATTTCATATTTATGGACCATGTCCTACAGGCCAGGCCCCCACACTGGGCAAGGGGACACAGAAATTAAACACAGTCCCTGCCTTCTGGGAGCTTCCAGACCAGGGGAGGCAGTCTCAGTAAGGCAGTTAGGATACCACCTGACACACTGCCCAGAGGAGGTGCGTCGGCAGAGAACCGATGCGCCAGGAAAGGGCAGCTCAGGACTAGAGGAGTGGGGAAGAATTCATACAGGAGCAGCACCGCTTGGAAGATGAGCGGGAGGCTGGCCAGGCGGGCGACTGTGGGGAAGGTACTCCAGGCGGAGGGAATTGCATGTGCAAAGGCACAGAGGTGTGTTCTGGACCCTCTGAGAAGTGCATAGGTGCTAGAGCACCAAGTGGGACCACAGTGAGGACTGAGGCTAAGGCGCTGAGCAAAAATCACATTGTGAGGGCCTTGAATGCCGAGCAAAGGAGTTTGGACTTGTCCAACAAGCCTCAGATTCTAAAATTGAGCGGAGGCGGCCTGTGCTTCCACAAATGTGATACAGTTTGCCAAGGGAACAGGCAAAGCCACGATATAAACACGACATCTCTTTCTAGTTGTCTACTTAAGCAACTGAATCGTGAAAGCAACAGTTTCAGATAACAATAAAGAGATCTATGGAGAAGGGACATTAACATGAAATTTAAAGCTAAACCATGAGATTCAAAGAAGGGTAACTGACAACTCCAGGTACCCCATCAGTGGAGCGGTCCGAGGGAGATGCGGAGTCCTGGTCAGAACGCAGGGCCTGTGCAGGGCCAGGACATAGCCAGGGCCGGGGCTGACGGCAGCGCCCTTCCTCTGTGACATCTGTGGCTCCGTGAGCGCTCACTCACCTGGAAGATTCGAGGATCCCCAGGCGGGGGGCTGCCGGGGGGTGAGTAGACAGGCTCCAACCGTGTAAATTCCTCTGCAAAGTTGCCCACATCCAGCTCCGAGCGGATCTGGGGTCGGAATGGGGCTGGGATTTTCCTAGCAGCCAAAGCTGCCCAATCCAGACCCTGGAGAAAAGGGATAAGAGACTGGGGGTCAAGGGTGGGAAGTGAAAAGCCCTGTCCCCTCAGGCCACCCTCGCTGGGCAGCTCCTCAGTGAGGCAAGGCTCTATCTGGCATTTGGGGTGGAAAGCTGTTCTTCCTGTCTCCCCGGCTTGTGTTTCTCTCCCTCTGATAACAGAATCCCTATTTTCCTTACAGAAGCATCGTCTCCACCAAATTTAGTCAATTCTGAGACTTTCAATACCCTTGACATGCAAACCAAATCTCTTTCTCTGGGGGGGCTTAAATCTGGGAGGATAAGGGCCTGGAACTGCTGGGGACCCCCTCAGGGTCTTATGATGCACTCCCCATGCAGAAAAGCCAAGACACAAAGAAAGAAATTCTTAGTGAGAAATCCAGCAGCTAGATGCAGCCTTGCCTGAAGTCAGACCACTTTTCCTTAGACTTTTCACTTACGGGAGCTAAAACACGCCTTTTTATGGTTAAGCTAGAGTAGCAGAGCCTGTTTAGTGCCTGCTCAACCCTCCATTCTCCTGGTCTTCCTTAGTAGCATAGCCCCAATTTTACTCCAGGGAGCAATGGGCATAACTAAAAAATGCATTTTAGAAACTTTGGTGCATTTACAGGTGTAAGCAGTGATTGTGAGGTAGGAATCCCGAGAAAGAATCTCAAGAGGAGGGTGACTAGTTGGCACGTGCCTATTTTGCCCATCTCCTCCTTTTTCCTCCTGATTCCTGCCTAGATAACAGGCTAAATGGCAAGAGCTCCAGCAGCCACTTTTGTCCATGAGGCAAGCCTGGGGGTGGAGGCTACGTGCTAAGAATGGAGGAGCATTACAAAAAGAAGAAAGGAGCCTGTTCTCATCAAACACAAGCAGCCCTGGTCCGCCACCCTTTTCTGTGAGAACACACACCCGGACATACGTACACAAACCTCTCTCTTGTCTGCAGCACTGTTCACTCCGATCTCTGTTCTTAGCAGCCAGACTCTATTCCAGGGATATCACCATTTGAGGTTGGATTTTTTGTCACTCACAGCTAAGAGGCCTGATTTGGGCTTAACGGACCCACGTCTGGCCCCAGGACCTTGGCATTGCTATCATCGAAGAAGCTGTCTTTTTTTTTTTTACTTTTTTTGTTTAATTTATGTTTGAGAGACAGAGAGAGACAGCATGAGCAGGGGAGGGTCAGAGAGAAAGGGAGATACAGAATCTGAAACAGGCTCCAGGCTCTGAACTAGCTGTCAGCACAGAGCCGGACGTGGGGCTCGAACCCACAAATTGTGAGATCATGACCTGAGCTGAAACTGGATGCTTAACCGACTGAGCCACCCAGGCGCCCCACCAAAGAGACTGTCTTGAGAGAAAGGAGTCTGAGGGGAACACCACCCCTTGCTTCTGAGCACCAGGCCTCGAGACCTGAGGGCCTCTCCGGTGTGATTACTGCTCAACCCAGTCCCAGCACCCAGGGCACGTGCTCGGGGTGGGCTTGAAGAATTCACGTAAGGAAACTGCCACTGCTCAGCCACTTCCCCCACAAAGGGGCATCGTCCCCACGGAGACTTGGATTCCTGTCTAAGAAAGCATCTCCAAGGGACCAAGGTACTTGGTGAGAAGATTCTAGAAGATAGCACTCAGCAAGAACAACGGAGTGCCTGACCATAAATGAGCACTTTTGTTATGATCTCACACAAGTAGCAAATCTGATACCCGCGTGTAAACAGAACACAGCAGTTAAGAGCATGGGGTCCAGGTGCACCTGCGTGGCTCAGTCAGTTAAGCGTCAGACTTTGGCTCAGGTCATGATCTCGCAGTTAGTGGGTTCGAGCCCCGCGTTGGGCTCTGTGCTGACAGCTCAGAGCCTGGAACCTGCTTCGGATTCTCTGATTCCCTCTCTCTCTGCCCCTCCCCTGCTCATGCTCTGTCTCTCTCTGTCTCAAAAATAAATAAATATATTTAAAAAAAATTTTTTTAAAGAGCATGGGCTTCAAGTCATCCAGACCTGGGTTTGGATCTGAGCTCCATCACTTCCCAGCTGGGCAACCTTAAGTAAATTACTTAACCTCTCTGAACCTCAGTTTCCTCATCTGTAAAGATGGGGATCAGGATGGTTCTGAAGGTTACATGAAATAATGCAAGCAAAGAGCCATCATATGGGAGGCGCTCACTGTCACAGGGTCCTGCTAGTCAGTGACACTGGCCACGCACAGCGCACGAGCCGGCACCGTCTCGCAAGGAAACAGGATGCACCCTGCACTGCACGTGCTCTTAACAGGTGACCAAAACCCAAGTGACTGACCAACTGTCCGTCTGAACTGGAGGCATGCAGACTGGACAGGAACAAAGAACAAAACGCCTGGGAGAAAGCTAAGAGGCGAACTTGTGACCTCGAGTCCTGATGTGGGCCAACGGGAGACCTGCCATCTACTCCCAGCATGACCCCTGTTCCTGTGCCACCGGAGCGGGTCACCTCCCCTCTCTGAAGCTGTCTGAAGACAAATCCATCGTCAAGCCCCTGCCAGCCCTGCCAGTCACTGAGCCCAACATGCTTTCCCCCGGGAACCCAACCCATCTTCCAAGTTTCACTAGAGACGGGAGAAGATAAACCCGCTTTCTTTATCTGGAGGTTTTTCTTCTTTTTCTTGAGAGAGAGAGAGAGCATATGAGTGGGGGAGAGAGGCAGAGGGAGAGAAAGGAGAGAGAGAAAGAGAGAGGCAATCTTCAGGAGGCTCCACGTTCAGCACAGAGCCTGACGTGGGCTCAATCCCACAACCCTGGGATCATGACCAAAGCCAAAATCGAAGTCAGACGCTCAACCAATGCAGCCACACAGTGGCCCCTCGAGGCATCATGTGAAATCAACTGGTCTCAGGCTACCCCTAGGAGTCCCCCAAATCAGAGCAGCAGCCTGGTCTGGGTGTGTGCAGAGGGGTGTGCGGGAGGGCCAGGAGCCTCACCTGGAAGAAGGGGTGGTTCTTGACTTCCTGCGCCCCCTGGGGCCCCGCGCCCAGCCGCTTCTTGGGGTCTTTGCAAAGTAGCCGCTGCAGCAGGTCCTGCGCCACAGGCCCGATCCGGGGGGGGAAGGGAGGGGAGCACTTCAGGATCCGTCTGGGAGGATTGGGGGGGCGTCAGGGGCAGCGAGCCCCCTCCCCAACCCTGCCCAGGCCCCTCAGCCACCCTCGTCGCCCGGCCCCACGCACCGGGACACCTCCGCCTGCGTGTTCCTCTCGCCCTCCAGGGTGAAGGGCGAGGCCCCGGTCAGCAGCTCGAAGAGCAGGATACCCAGGCTCCACCAGTCCACAGCCTGCGGGGGCAGAGCCGGGGTCAGGGCCTGCGGCCACCCCCGCCTCACCCCGCCACGACTCCCCACCCGCTCCCCTGCCAACCCACCTTGCCATGCCCGGACTTGCTGCGGATGATTTCGGGGGCCATGTACTCGATGGTGCCGCAGAAGGAGAAGGTCCGTTCTTTCTGGGAGGGCAAGAGGACCCGTTTGGACGCCCAGCAGTCCCCAAGGCTCAAAGTAGGCCTCGCTGGACTTGTGAGGGTGGGAACAGGGGAGCCTCCCAAGCGCAGGACCGGGGTCTGTGTGCCTCTGCGCCACGAGAAATGCAGAGCCAGGCGCGGAGCAGGAGGAGACGGGAAGAAGGGGAGAGTGGGGGTGCAGGAGGCAGAGACCTTGCCCTTGGCTCACCTCCTCCGTCAGGAACTCCTTGCTGAGCCCAAAGTCTGTGAGGACGATGTGGCCCTCGGAGTCAAGCAGCACATTTTCCAGCTTCAGATCTCGGTAGATGATACCCAGCTGGCAGGAGCAAGAGACACACTGAGGGGTCCTCCCTGACACCCCCACCTTCTACAGCTCATGTCCGCGTCCATGCCCCAAGACCCAGCTCGGGGTATGGGGACCCCCTCCCAGAAGGCATCTCCAGGGCAGGAGTGTGTCCAGAGTCCGGGCCATGGGATGGGAAAGGCCATTTAAGATGCAAAAACAAGGACAGGGGACAGCACGGGGACGCCCCATGCAAACAGTCCCAAGGCCCCAGAGGGAGGAAAGCCTACGAGAAGAACCCCATTTCAAGGCCTTGGAAGCCAAGGCATGAGGTCTCCATTTGAGGAAGTTCTCTGAGCATGGCCCCAGGAAGCGGCCCGAGTTCCCTGTCGGAGGAAAGCCCCTTCAAGGAGGTGCTGGAGGAAGGGACCCCTTCCCAGGCAGCACTAAGGCCTTCCTCCCGGAAGGCCTGGGAGAGCAGCTCCAGGCCCCATCAAGGCCACCAGTCAAGGCTGCCACGTGCATGCCATGCTCTGCAGTAGCCAGGTGCCCGGGGCCTCGCCCACCTTGTGCAGGTGCTCCAGGGCCAGCACGATCTCGCCCCCATACACTCGCACCTCGGCCTCTTTGAAGTGCTGTCGCTGGTACAAGTGGGTGAACATCTCACCTCCGTTCACGTAGTCTGGGGGGTGGGGGGGATGAATGGATGTTAGGAAGCAACCGCTGACTGAGTGGCCCAGCCTCCAAGGCTGGCAGGTGCCCGCCCTTACCCAGGATGAGGTGCAGCTTGGCGTCCGTCTGGAAGGCGTAGTGCAGCGTGACCAGGAAGGGTGCCTGGCGCACCAGCTCCAGCACCGAGCGTTCGGTGCGCGTGTGTTCCTGCGTCTTGGCACGCTGCACCAGCGCCGCCTTGCGTAGCACCTTCATAGCGTACAGTTTCCCCGCGTCGTGCCCGACCGCTTTCCGCACCAGGAACACCTTCCCGTAGGCTGTGGCAGTGAGCGAGCGGAGGGGTAGAGCGTGAGCAAGAAGGGTGGTGTAGACCGGTGGGGGTGGGGTGATGCCAACCCAGGAGGGCGCGCGCGCTGGGGCGAGGAGCCAGAGTGAGAGGCAAGCGTGCAAAAAGCTGCCAGAGCCTTCTAAGGAAAGGGTGGGCGCGGCCCAGGAGGGAGCTCCACAAAACCAGGGAGATGTGCAAACCAGGCTGGAAGGCGTGCAGCTGGGGGGCGGGGGGCCATCAGGGCAAAGTGGGGGCGGGACATGTGCAAACGCGGGGAACATCAGACAGTTGCCACGAGTGAGGGGAGGCAAGCAGAGTGGACAGCGGAGGGATGTTCAATCCCAGGCCGGGGAGTGTGCAAAGCTGGGAGTGAGCAAAGCAGACCAGCCCCCCTCCCCCATCTCCTGGGTGGGGGTAGGAGGTGTGCAAATCACTTGGGAGGGCTTGCAAGCCCTGGAGGGTGTTGCCAAATCCCGGAGGGCCTTGCGGGGAGGGGCAATGTCAATGTGGAGCACCCAGGGAGCAGGCACGTCCCTGGGAGTGGGCATGCAAACCCTGGCACTGGCAGGGCAGGGCAGGGCAGGCAAGGCTGGCCGTGCCGGGAAAGGGTGGGGGGCATCGCCGGAGACTTGGCTCGGGCTCAGGCAGGCGCGCCCTCAAGACTCCGGGACACCAGGCCTGGGACACCTGCCCCGTGGGGGTCCTCACCTCCCGTGCCCAGCACCTTGAGCAGCTCGAAGTTCTCGACGCTCACCTTCTCCTCGTGCCCGGTCAGGTTGGCTGTGGGCACAGGAGGCGAATGAGCCCAGCCGGTGCATGAGCCCTCCCGGGCCGGCCCCGGCGGCCATCGGCCGGGCCCGCGCCTCCCCCGGCCGCCCCCGCCCCACCTTCGGTGATCCGCAGCTCCACGGCGCAGCCCTCGTCCTCGTCCTCGTCTCCCATGGCGTGCGGGTCGCCG
>NC_043710.1:7252373-7275285 GCF_006229205.1 Suricata suricatta
GGCGGGCCTGTGCGCCCTGGGACGGCGGGCGACCCTCTGGGGACCTGGGGACACCGATCGGGAGGAGCTATGCCTGGGTTCCGGGGAGAACCTGGAGCCTCTACTGGGTGGGCAGTCTGGAGCCAGGTGTCTGTCTGCCTGGGTGCCTGCTGGAGCCAGCGGTGGTGATGAGGCGCCCGAGCCCGTGCCCCAAGGAGGCGGAGGAGGAGGGTGGGCGGGGGCGCACAGGTGCCTTCCAGCCCTCCCCTCCAGGGTGCCAGCCCTAAGGCAACCAAGCATCTGTCCACTTCCTAGCCACCAGCGAAAGTGAGGGATTGCCTGAAAGCCATCATTCGCTCACTCCGTTTTTGATCACTCCTTGGCTACCCTTACCCAGGTGCTGTCGGCACAGCCTCGGCCCAGCACCTCTCACTCAGGGTGGACCTGCCTTTGCAGGGAAGAGCCTGGGGCTCGGGCAGTGCCTACCCAGGAAACGCCTCCAGGGGGCGCTGAAAAGCTGCTGGGGTCAAGCCTGAGCCTGGGGTGTGGGGGGAGTGGAGGAGGGGTGGCTGATTGTGACGGAATCTCTTTAGAGCAGACCTGTAAAAGCACCTTAGTCCCCAGCCAGGGCCACCCCCCCGCCCCCATGGCTGGCCTGTCCTCCAAAGCCTCCCTGACGGCCAATAGGAGCCACCAACAGGGTGGGGTGGCCACCAGAGCTCCCATCCGGAGGCCTATGGGAGGGGGCTTTCAGCTACTCGGCCCAGCTGAAGACTAGGGTGTCCACTCCCAAACCACTGGACTCAGCATTGGGCTGAGAGGGGGGGCATGGCCGTCAGTTGTCCCCAAGAGGGGCTGTGGCAACCCTGTGAGTCAGGCTGCTGCAGACCATCCTGGGAGGCCGGCCTGGCCACCCCTCCCAGCTCTGCCCACCCCCAGATTCAGGCTGCCTCACCTAGGCCCTGCCAGCCCCACCCTCCCCTGGGCCGCCCCAGGTGCCTTGACTCACATCCTGCCCTGGCCTAATTGCCCCTTTCCTGGGCGTCATTCTGGAAGCGCTGGTCAGAGACCCCACGTCCTTCCCCTTTCTTGTGTCCCTCCATGAAAGCCTGTGGCACTAGGTGGCATCCCACTGGGCTGAGCACTCACTGGGGAGGAGGTCAACTCTATAGGGTGGGGAGAGAAGAAGAAGGAGAGGAAGAAATAAAAGGAGAGGAGTTTGGGAGGGAAAGAGCCTCTGGGGACTCAGGATACCCCAGCCCCCGTCTTCTAAGCAAAGGCTTAGCTCAGACTCAGGCCCCGCTCACTGCCGGCTACTCAGAACCCCCCCCCGCACCCCGGGACATCCAAGCAGCCCCACTGGCCTGTCACCTGAAGGAAGCCAAGGGGTACAGATCCCCACCCACACAGGACGTGGGCCCAGTGTCGCTGGCGCCTTGGGACTCCTGGATACAGCCAGTCAATACAGAGCACAAAATCAGGTGGTCAGATTCCAGCTTTATTCTCATGTCCCTCACGTCCCAAATACAGCTCAGAGATCCGCCCAGGCCACCGTTCTTGGAGGATGGTCCTTGGCTCTCCGCCCAGACCTGGCAGGGGGCTCTCTTGGCCACTCCTGCCTGTGTCCTTCAGCTGGGGGGTCACCCAGAGATGGCCTCCTCAGCGAGGGCCGCATGGCAGAGTCAGGGCCCCGGGAAGGTGCTGCTCGCGGGGACCAGTAGTCCCCTCTGTCCACAGGCTTCTCCCAGCCCCATCTCGGGGCCCCGGTGCAGGCCTTGGAACGGCCAGGGGCCCCTAAGGACTGGCTGCAGATGGCCCGCATCCCTGAATTCGAGGACTGCCTGGGCGCCTCACTAGGACTCCAGCAGTGAGAAGACTTCACTCCCAAGCCCCCCGTCCGTGGGGTGTCACTGGCTGAGGGAAGGGGTGAGGGAGGATTTCTCCAGCTCCGGCACCTCGAGGCCTGGAAGGGAAGGTTCAGCTCAGGCCGGCTCCCAGCATCCACGGTGACCCGCAGGGCCCCATACCCTGTGTCTTCCCACTGCCCCTTGGGCCTCCTCTCTGCTCTCCCTCCTCCTCCCTGCAGCTGCACCCACCAGTCCTTGACCTCACCAGGCCTTTGCTTCAGCTGTTACTTCTGCCTGGAATGCTGTTCCCCAGATACGTCAATGGGACAAACTCTCACCTCTAAGTCTGGTCCAACCTCACCTCCTCTCCGAGGACTACCCTGAGCACCTAGTTAAAACCGCAACCTGCCCCACCATGCTCCTGATCCCCTTCACCCTCCTCTCCGTTTTTCCCAGAGCATGATCACCTCCTGACAGTTTGGGGCCGAGCCACCCCAAATGGGACCGCACACTTGAGATGTGGCAGATCGGAACTCCTATGCGCTTGGGTGTAAAATATCCACAGGACTCAAAGCAGGAAGCAATCATATAAAATATCTCATTAAGGGGGCACCGGAGGGGCTCAGCTGGTTGAGCAGCCGACTTCGGCTCAGGTCACGATCTCAGAGTTTGTGAATTTGAGCCCCGCATCGGGCTCTATGCTGACAGCTCAGAGCCCGGAGCCTGCTTACGATTCTGTGTCTCCCTCTCTCTCTACCCCCCACCCCCGCCACCCCGCTCATGCTCTCTCTCTCAAAAATAAACATTCAAAACAAAATTTTTAATAAATAAATAATTTTGGGATGCCTGAGTGGCTCAGTCAGTTAAGCGTCCAGCTTTGGCTCAGGTCATGATCTCAGTTTGTGGGTTCGAGCCCTGCATCAGGCTCTGTGCTGACAGCTGGCTCAGAGCCTGGATCCTGTCTTCAGATTCTGTGTCTCCCTCTTTCTCTGCCCCTGTCCTGTTCATGCTCTCTCTGTCTCAAAAAATAAATAAACATTTAAAATTTTTTAAATTAATTAATTAATTTAAAAAGCTTTTAAATAAAATGTTTCATTAATGACTCTGCACAGACTACATGGTGAAATGGTCACACTTCAGGTATACTAAAGTAAGTAAAATATGATATTAAAATTACTTTTACCTGTCTCTTTCTCCTTTTCTGACCAGGATATTAGAACATTTGAAATTACACATGTAGTTCACATCATATTTCTATGGGGCAGGGCTGTTGTAGATCATTGTTATTTTTATGCATATGGTTTACATCTGCCTCCCATACCAGAATGTTCCCTGCTGTACCCCTAGCACATCACCCAGCACTTAGTGGAAGCTCACAGTCAGGTAGATGAATGCATGAAGGAGGTCTCCCAGGGGCCCCAGGCAGGGCAAGGACCCCACTCACCCTCTCCATTGGCATCTGCTTCGTGTTCTGACAGGGTCTCGATGGAGCCATCCCACCCCACGCCAGGTCCTGGGGGTGCACAAAGCAGCCAATGGGCCACGGGGACCAGAGTGGAGGTGGGCAAGGGCTTGTGGGGAGATCTGAGGGACAGGAGGGAAGCCCCCTGGACCACGCAGCTGGGGAACTGATAGGAGCAAGGGACCCTCCTCAATCACCTTTGCCACGGGAGCTGGGTGCCCCAAGGGGTCCTGGCCTCCGCTGCCTGAATCGTTGCCTGGGAGTGTCCCCAGGGCTGAATGACTCCGAGCTCCGCCCCACAGGGAACCTTGAGCTGAGTTTCCGCCGCTGCCCACCTTCCAGGGTCTCATCCCGCAGGCAGAGAGAGCTCTGGGCTCTGCGCATGGGTGCCGGTGACAGGGACCCTGCAAGAGGCACAGGTAGGGTGTCGAGCCAGGCAGGAGGGGGAAGGGGCTGGGCAGAGCACAGGGGCTGGCGGGGTGAAACTGCAAAGGAGCAGAAAGAAGAGGCTGGGGGGCGGTAAGGTCTGGGTAAAGGAGGGTGGGGACAGGAGGCTGGACCCTGGGCTGCTGGCTCTGACACTGACTCACTGTGTGACCTCGGGCCAGGCACGTCCCCTTCCTGGGCCTCAGCTGCCTCATCTGCTGACTGGGATAAATGACCTCCCACTAAAGTCCCCTGCTGCTCTGAGGTTCTAGGCACCACTGTGGATGGATGGGACTGGACGGGTGGCAGGGCCGGCAGGAAGGAGGTACCAGCTGAGAGGCTGGTGGCAGGGATGTGGGGCAAAGAGCCATGAGAAGCTTCTAGGTGGTGCAGGGTTGCGTCAGGGAAGACCAGCAGGGGGTAGGTGCGCAAGCCACGTGAGATGAAGGGAGAGACAGAGGCATTAGCAGGTACCACGGTGGGGATAGGAGACACGGGGGAGGGACCATTGTGGTCACCTGGCCCCCAGACCCACCTGTCCCATCTGCCTCCCTGCCCTTGGAGAGCTCCGTCTCTGGGGGGGCCCCCAGGCTCTCGGTGCTTCCAGCCCCATCGGCCCCCAGGCGCGGCCCCCCATGGAGGCCCCCCTCCCGCCGGGGCCGCATCAGCCTCTTCACCTTGTCTGCCAACCAGCTGCCCTTCCTGGGGGCAAGAGGGCACAAGAGGGGGTCAGGCCAGGGAGGAAGGAGGGACAAGAAGGCCATGCTGGGGAATGGCAAAGGCCTGGAGAGGGCAGGGCAGGGGCGGAGGGTAGGGGAATCCCCGGCTCCCATGGGTGAAGGGGCCCCTCACTTGGTCCGGGGCAGGGGCCCAGGCTCCAGCACTCGGTACTGGTCCATGATCTTCTCCACCAGCTTCTGTTTCTCCCGGCGCAAGGCGTTGAGCTGGTCCCTGGGAGGATGAGCAGGGGGAGAGGAGGTGGGCGGGAGGCCCAGCGGGAGCAGGGCTCAGGCATTAGCAGGTACCCACCGCTACACCCCTGCTGGCCATTCATGCAGGGACACACTCCCCTGAGGGCTGATAAGCTGCCGCTGTCCCAAGTCCTAGTAGGTCAGCCCCGACCCTTCCCTGGGCATCTCCCCTGGACCATAGGGGTCTCGGGGCCCCCACTCCTGCGCCCGCCCCCAGCACTGCTCACAGGTACTCCCGCTGCTCTCGGTGCAGATGGTCCCGGCTCTCCAGGCTGCGCTCCAGGAGCTCCCGGTTCTCCCGGCTCAGCGCCTGCACCTCTGCCAGCAGCTGCCGGTTCTCCTCCTCCTGGGCGCTCCGGAGCTCGGTCAACAGCTGGGGGGGCGGGGTGGGGGGTGACGAGGCAGGTGGGGGATTTAACGGGGCTCAGGGGGGCTACCTTCTACCCCCTGCCCCCCAGCCGGTACCCCCTCACCCGCCCACCCCTGCCCACACCTCGCACTGCGTGGTCAGCCGGCAGGCACTCAGGTCCAGCTGCTGGTTGGACTCCCGCAGCCGCTGGCTCTGCACCTCCAGCTGCGCGCGCTCCAGCTCCAGCCGCGCCAGGCGGCCCCGCAGCTCCCCGCGTTCCCCCTGCAGCTCGCCTCGCTCCCGGGACACCTCTGCCAGCAGCATCTGAGCCCTGCCGAGTCCGGAGGAGATGCTCGCCCAGGGCAGTCAACCTCCACCCCCCAGGCCCCTCCCAAGGGCCAGAGAGGCCACGCTGGGAGGGAGAGTGGGGCGACACAGGGCCCCACTTCCCAGATGGGCACACTGAGAACGAGGCCGGGCTGGGCCGGGGCTGGTACCTCTCGTGCTCACTCTGCAGCCTCCGCAGCTCCTCCTCCAGGCCCCGCTGCCGGTGCCCGTCCTGCATCAGGCGTTCTCGCTCTGCCAGCAGGGCCACCTCCTGCGCCTCCACGCTGGCCCTCTGTGCCTGCAGCTGCTCGTGCCTGGGATACACAGGGAATGAGAGGGTCGCAGGGGCCTGGGGCCAGGGCGAGCAGGTGGGGGGACTATCACAAAGCCATAGGGCAGAGTGTCCCGAGAAGCACCCCCCCCCCCCCCCCCCCCCCCCCCCCCCCCCCCCCCCCCCCCCCCCCCGCCCACGACGACTGAGCCTCAAGGCGAGAGCTCACCCTGGAGCCCAGCCACGTGTGCGGACCACAGCAGCAGAGGTGGGGGTGTTGGGTGGTGGTGGGGTCAGACCGGCCGAGGGGTCTGCTCCGGGTGGGTGGGGGGTACTGGGGAGAGAAGCAGGGTGTGTGGGGGAGGCGCACCGGCCCTGCAGCTCCCGGTGGGCCAGCTCCAGTGTGCGCATGTTGGCCTTGAGGTCGCGGTGCCGGACCAGCAGTCCCTCTAGCTCAGCCTCCTGCCGCCGCTGCAGCTGTGTCAGGGCCTCGTGGTCCCGAAGCAGAGCCTGCTGCTGCCCCCGCGTCTCCTCATGGGCCTGCCGCGCCACCCGCACCTCCTCCTCCAGCACCCCCAGCTTCCTGTGCAGCTCCTGGCCCTGCATCTCCAGTATAGACTTCTCAGCCTGGGACAGAGGAGAGAGATGTGGTCCCAGGCCAGAAAGCAGGGTAAGGGACAGGGGCGCAAAAGACAAGGGGCAGGGCAGAGGATACAGTAAGAACTGTAGACGAGGCAGAGGCCTGGAGTGGAGCCAGCAGGGAGCAGCACGAAGAAGCAGAGGGGGATGGGGAGGAGAGAGGAGGGGGCTGGCGTCAGGACGTGGAGGGCAGAGCAAGAGGCACAAGGCAGGAATGCAACAGACGGGGCAGGGGCAGGGAGGATGGTCGGGACAAATGGCTGGCTGTTGAGAAGAGTGCAGCTGAGCAAAATGGCACAGATGTGAGGGCTGGAGGCAGGCAGAGGGCATAGGAGCCGCGGAAGAAGAGGGGCTCAGACTGGGGTGGCTGGGGTTGGAGAATAGGGATTTCTGTGACTAGGGAGCAGGTAGGGGCAGCCAGCGGGAACCTCGGGCAGAGAAAAGGGCATGAAACAACAGAAAAGGGGCAGGAAATAGGGGTGAGTGGGCACGAGGCACGGCAGGGGACAGTCTGCAGGGCCGCCACCCACCTGCAGGCGGCTGCTGTGCTCCTGCGCCCGCTGACTCTGCAGCAGGAGCTCCTGGGCCCGGCTCTGCAGGCTGCCCAGCTGCCCCTCCAGGTGCTGGAGCTGTCCCTGCAGAGCCACCTTCTCGGCCACCAGGGTTGCATTCTGCCGGGAAGGGGGATCAGGTGGTCAGCAGGCGCCAGGCCGCAGGGGCCGCCCCTCCCCATGCCCACCGCGCCACAGGCGACACTCACGCTCCGCTCCATCTCGATGAGCCGCCCACTCTGGGCCCCCGGGATCATGTGCTCATCGTGCCGCTCAGTCCCCAACCCCGCTGGACCCTGGCGCAGCTGGAAGGAGGGGCCTTGGGAGGTCATGAAGGGGGTAGGGGTGGGGGAGGGGCATGGAGGAGGCCTGAGGATTGTGCAGGGGACCCTCACCCCCCGGGCAGCACCTGACAGGGCCCCCAGCCCTCCGCCCCCAACCCAGGTCCCGCAGTCCTGCGCTCCTGGCCCGAGCAGGTGGAGGGTCCATGTTGCTCTGTTCTGCAGCACAGCCTGGTCTCCGCCTGGCTGCTTCTCCTGCCCAGAACACCCTTTCCATGCCCCGCTTCCTTGGGGCCCCAGCGTCAATGCCACGTTCCCCCAACCAACCCTCTGAGGACCCACCAAGTGGTCTGCTGGGTGCCCCCGTCCCTCAACACCCTGTGTTACGGTGGCATGTTTCATTGCCCGGTGCGGGGCCCCACCACACCCCTGAGCTGAGCCCTGAGCTGCAAGCCTGGGCAAGCAGGGGCCTCAGAAACAGCGGCGGACTTAGAACGCCGACAGGGCCTGGGCTCACTAGTCCACGTGACACACCAGCTTCACGTTGGAGCAGAGCCTCCGCCGCTGTACACTGTCGGTTGGAGGAACAGGGGAATCAAGGCCCCCCCAGAGAACCACATGGCCTGGGCAGAGTCAGCCAGCCTGACTCCCAGCACAGTGCTCTCCCCAGCAGTCCCAAAATGGGGCACAGGGCGAGGGGCAAGACCAGAGGGGGCCTGCAGGGACGGGATGGGAGCGAGCACGCGGGACAGGGGTGGAGGGAGAGGTAGGGCAATGTGCGAGGCGGGGCGGCAGGCCTCACCCGGACCAGCTCCTGCTCCAGCTGCTGGGCTCTCGCCTTGAGCTCCCTCAGGGCCTCCTCCTTGCTGGTGGCCGCTGCCTGCAGCTCAGCCTCTAGCCGCTGCTCCAGGCCTTGGTACCTGATGGGAGAGGCCTTGGCACCCACTCTTCCCAGTGTCCTGCGCCCCCCGCACCCGGCCCCTGGGGTGACACCCCCACCTCTGCTGCTGGATCTCCTGTTCCCGCAGAAATGCCTGGCGCTCCAGAGTCGCCTGTCCGAGCTCGCCCTGCAGCTGTTCCAGCCGAGCCCCCAGCTCCTGGCCACGCAGCACGGCCTTCTCTAGCTCCTGAGGGCAGGTGGGTGGGCTCAGAGCCGGGCAGACCCCCATCCCTGCCCTGGGGTCAGAGGAGGCCTCCAAGGCCCGAGGGCCTGGAGACCTAGCTTCCTGCCCTTTATCTGTCACCCTGGGCAAATGGCTGTTGTTTTTAAGTAGCCTCTCAAGACCCGGAGATCAAGAGGCCATGCTCCACCAACTGAGCCCAACAGGCGCTCTGCCCTGGGTGAGTATCTTTCAGCCTTTGGGCCTCTACCCACTCCCCCTTTGACTCATCTGTAAAATGGGAGCAAGGCCTGGCCGCCTTGCAGAGTGACTATGAAAGAGCTGGGGATTATAAGCCTGGCAGTGGTGAGGGAGGCTCCTGGTCTGGGAGTTGGTGTCTGTACCTCTCTGAGCCCCCGGTTCCTCGTGGGAACGGCTAGACGCGCCTTACGTGAGGAGGCCACACTGGCCATGTGAGGGGGTTGAAAGGGGCAGATCTGAAAAACGGCCTCAGCCACACAGGGATGGCAGCAAGGACGGGGGGTATGGTGAATGTCAGGCCCAACGACGGAGCGGGGCTGGAGGGTGGGGAGAGGAGCCACAGGCCAGGCATCCTGTGTCAGTTGGGCTGCACCATTGTGGAAGGGGGCAGGAGGCCCACCGTGGCCTGTGGGCCTCAGAGGGAGGGAGGCCAAACCATTCTGGGGGCGGGGGTGGGGGGAGGGCTGTCAGGATGAAACTGCAAGGAAGAACCAACTCCACCCAGCTGCCTACCAAATCCTTGCTCTGGAAACCAAGCCTTCCGCCTTTGCTCTGAGCTTCCCGGCTTTGCAACCCCACCCAGTCTCCCCCGTGGCGTTTGCTGAAAAACTACAAGTCCCATTAGGCCCTGCTGCCGGTTGCCCCACCACCACCACCACCACCAAGACAGCGCAAGAGCTAAGGGTAAGAAGAACAGTAATACAGATAAAAGAGGCTGGAACCTCTGAACCGGCCCCCTCCTGACCCTGACCGCAGCCCTCAGTGCCCCTCCCCCACTGCACCTCCAGCCCTCTACCCAGCCCTCTACCCAGCCCGCCTGGACAAGCCCTTTGGTCCCTGGTTCCCTGATCTCCCCCTGGCTAGCCACCTCCTCCTACACCACACCCAGTTAGCACCAGGAAATCTCACCAAATTCCCCTTTGCCCTCAGGCCTTCCCACCCTGTCCGTCCTGAGAGCCAGCTCTGCCAGCCCCGCCAGCCCTCCCCTGCCATGCACTGCCCACCCACCGGCATTCACTCCACAGCTGCCAGTCCTCTGTAGTCATTATCTGACCGGATCCTGTAAGGCACGTCATTTGGACTCCAGTTTTACAGATGAGGAAATGGAGAGCCAGAGAGGTCAAGTAACTTGCCCCTAAGCACACAGCTGGCAGGCAGGGCATCTGGGCTATAAGCCGGGTCTGCCTGACAGCATCTCTCAGTCACAGTCACGTCCTACAAGGTGGACCCCCCCCCAGACAGCCGCTCGGCCAGCCGTGCCTTCTCACCCACACCTCCTCCCCACCGTGCTCCCATTCCCCGGGCCTGCCCTGCACAATGCCTAGCCCTGGGTCACGCCCCCAGTGCATTCTCCACTCTCCTCCTTCAGAGGGGTCTCCCAAAAAGTCACTCCTTCTCGCCAATCCCGGTATCCTCTGTACAACAGGCATGAACTGGAAACTGTGCTCAGCTGGAAGATTCCACTCCTCATCTGCAGCCCACTCTCCTCTGTGGCACGGGCCCCACTGGCCCCAACAGCCTTCCCCCTGCCTCCCAGCCTCCTCTGCTTCCCCCAGGGGCCTCTCAATGGGGCTACTCTGCTCACCCTCCACCCTCCACTGGGCTTAAAGGTCAGCGGCCTCCAGTAAAGGCCAATGAGGTCATCTCCTTCACAGGAGCGGCCGCAGCTCCTTCCTTAGCTTGAAAGGAAGATAGAGGCCCTGCCCGGCAGGATCCCTGCTTAGTGAATTCTCTGCCTCGCCTCCCTCCACTTCCCATCCCATCTCACACCCCTCCCCTACACAGTCAGGCCTGTGCCTCCTCCTGGCTCACTGCCATTCTCTCTCCTCCTCCAGGAAGCCTTCTGGACGTGCCACAGCCTAAGTCTGATGTGCTTCCTGGACTCCCGCAGCTCCCTGCACAGTCTTGTCTCCACCCTAGACTGTGAGAGCCCCCCACCACCAGTATGGGCACACTGGCTGCCTGGTTCAGCACTTGGCAGCAAGGAGGTCCCCGTCAATGTGCTTGAGCGCACAGATAAAGGTGTTTCCAGGTTTTCTCTCTCCTCCGTCCCCTGTCCCAGCCCTGGCTGGCCTCACCTGCCGCCAGGACCGCTGACACTACTTCCTGATGGCCCCAGGGGACACCAAGGGGACCCTCCTCAAACCCAACCTCACACAGATTGTCCCACAGGCTTGGGTGGCTTTCCCTGCCTGGGGCCAGACTACTGATGCCTGCAAGGCTAGCCCTGCTCCCCCATCTCCCAGACCTCTGAGCATCACTGATGCCTGCATGTCTCCGCATATGCTGTTCCCTCTAAATGAAATGTCCTTCCCACCTGCTGGAACCTTGACCATTCCTCAGAACCTTCTCCAAAGCCTCCTTGCCCCCACCCCGGCACCCTCTCCCACGGACTGCTGCACACTTTGCTCTTAACAATCACCACCCTTTGCCGAGCAAGAAGGAGGCTCGTCACGCCATGATGTCCCTTGGTCTTCCTAGAGACCCCGAAGCAGCTATGAAGAGTGCTTCCCGTTTTACGGCAGGAGAAACAGGGCGGAGGTGAGCCGGAGAGTCAGGCTGGGCACCCAGGCAGTCTGGCTCCATAGCCATTCCTTCTCCCCTCCTGCAGCCCACCCCACCAGAGGGAGGGGACATCGTCCTGTGACCCAGCTCAAGCGCACCTTTGGAAGGCAGAGGTGGGCTTTACGTCTCCAGCCCCAGCCCCAGCCAGGTGCTGGGCCTTCAGTAGCTACTGATGGGATTAATAACCCAAACCCCAGCAGGTGACTCAGCACCCCGTTTCCTACACCCGGCTGTGGGCCCCAACATACCTCCTTGAGGGCCTCCCTCTCCCTGCCGGCCTCCTGCAGCCGCTGACAGCCCTCGCTCTCCAGCACCTGCAGCCGCTCCTCAGCCGCCTCGGCCCGGGCCCGCAGTCTGGGCCCCTCGCGCTCCCACTGCCTCCGCTCTCGACCGGACGCCGCCAGGGCCTCGGCCAGCGCCTCCCGCTCCCGCGATGCAGCCTCCAGCTCGCGACCAGCTGCCTCCACTGCGTCCCGCAGCCGTGCCTTCTCCAGGGCCTGGGCCTCCACCTCCCGATGGGACTCGGCCTCTGCCTTCCGAGCCTGAGCCAGCTCCTCGGAGAGACGGGCAGCTTCCGAGCCTCGGGCCTCCAGCCTCCAGGCCTGGGCCTCTAGCTCTGCTCGGAGGGCCTCGGCCTCTCTCCTCAGCTGCGCCACCTCCACCCTCAGGGCCTCCTGCTCTGGAACCCCACCAGCCAGGACCTCCTCTAGGATAGGCTCCTCCTGGGGCTGGGCCTCTGAAGCCCCTTCCGACTTCTGCTGCAGATTCTGCTGGGCTGGGTCCCCAGCCCTGCCCTCCAGCTTCTGATTGTGCGCCCTGGCCTCCATCTGCCCCTTGGGTGGGTCCAGCCCTTGATCTGGGGTCTTCCGCTCCTCCAGTTGCGCACAGAGGCTGAGCTCGGAGGGTCCAGGCTTGCTCCCAGGGCCCCCCTGTCTCGACACCCGGACTTCAGGCCCTGACTCTCCAGTCTCTCTTCCCAACAGCTCAGCCTGAATTTCTGTCCCTGGAGCTTGAGGTGGGACCACAGAGGTGGGAGTCTGGAGGAGGGCTCCAGGGCCAGCCTTCTCCGGGGACTCCTGGGCTGCTACGGCAGGCCCCGATCCCTGGAGGGTCAAGTCTGTGTTCTGAGAGGCCTCGGCAGCCACATGGAGAGGCCTCTCTATCACCTGTGGGACTGAGTCCGGTGCCTGGGGACACACAGGTAATGTCTCATGGACCGAGTCTGATACGGGTGGAGCCAGGTCCAAGGCCTGGGTGCCTTCGTCCCGGACCTGGCCAGCCAAATCCTGGGGGCCACGGTCTGAGGCCAGGCAGGCCTGGGGAGCCACATCCGGCTCTGGAAGCAAGGCATCCTCACTCTGCTCCTCCAGCAGGGGGTGCTGAGGGCACATGAGAGGAAAGGTCAAGCTCTGAAGAGGAGGCAGGCAAGGACCTGTTGCTGGTTGGGGGAGGGGACTCACCTGGCCACCAGGCTGCCCCTCTAGCACCCGAAGCAGGCCCCGAAGCTCCTGATTCTCCCTCTCCAGGGTCCGCAGCCGTCCGGCCTCTGCCTCTCTCACTTCGTCATGAAGTGAAGGGGCTGCTCCGGGTGGGGGTGCTGGGACACGGGCAGTGCAGTCAGGACCCCCTTCGTACCCTCTGCCATGATCCCTGGCTCCTCACCTACACCCCTACACCCCCCAGCAGCTTGGGGAAAGGATGAAGACGGCAGCCAGCCCCACCAGAGTTGCAGGAAAACACAAGCAGCCCCCCAGCCCCAGCCCCTCCTCGGTGGCCATACACACCCTCCCCAGGAGAGCCCAGGGGAGGCTCCAGGCTCCGCTGCAGCTGCAGCTCCAGCTCCACGTTCTCCTCTGCCAGCTGGTCCACCTGATGCCGCAGGGAGTCCAACTCCTGGGGACAAGGACAAGGTCAGACAAGCCTTCCTCCCCACGGCCAGGCCAAGGGTGTGGGCTAGTCCACGAGGGGAAAAAAGGAGTAGGGGTCACAGGGAGCACTGGAGAACCCTGGGGGGACCGTCGGGGTTGCCAGGGGTCACAGATGACAGAGTGACTGGGGGTCACTCGGGCAGTCTCACCGCGTGGGCCTCGCCCAAACGGGTCCGAAGCAACAGATTCTCGCGCTGGGTCTCGTGCAGCCGGGCACAGCGCCCTTGAGCCACCTCCAGCTGCTCCTCCAGGAGAGCCTTGGAGGCTTCTAGAGCTCTGGAGAGCACCCGTTCCTCCTAGCGGAAGAGCAGACAATCCGTGGTGTGATGCTGCCCTCAGGCGCTCCAAGGCCACGGACGCCGCCTTCCCTCCCCAATCTGACCCTGCACCCCAGTGCTCTCCAGGCCCCACCTGTCCCTTCCATCTGCCCCTCCCTCTCCAAGGTCTATCCAGGGACCACTTTCCCAGCGCCTGGCCCCGCCCCCTTCGGTGTAGCTCCCGCCCCCTTCTGGCAGGCCCCGCCCCCTTTCTCTCCCGGAACCTCCTCCCAAGGTGACATCCTTCTCGGTTCCTCTGCGAGGGTCTCCCCCCCAGACAGCTCTTCCCCCACACTCGTCCACTGCAGGACCTACCCCTCCCGACCGCCCCACCTCTCCCTTCCCGCTGCCCCATCCTCCAGAAGGCTTTGCCCCCACACCACCTCACCCATTTCTCCCAGCGGTGACTCTTCTGTCCGTAAAGACCCAGGCTTCCCTTCTCCAGGCCAGACCCACACTCGCTCCCGCTCCCGGCCCACCCGGTCCCCCGCACGTCTCGCCTCCCGCCTCACCTCCAGCTGGCTTTTGCAGGCCTGGAGCGCCTGCAGCTGCTCGCGGCAGCGTCGCAGCTCCTCCTGCAGGCGGAGCAGGCGGCCGGTCCGCTCCCGCAGCGCCTCGACCTCCTCGCGGTACAGCTCGGCCCGCTGGGCCTGTCCCGACAGCGCCTGGGCCTGAGCCAGACGGTGCGGAGCTGGGGACGGCCAGCAGCCACCCAGAGGGATCAGGGAGGGGAAGGAGCCCGGCAGAGGAGGTGTGGGGAGAGGGCTAGGGAATGCAGCGGCCTTGGTGGGGATCATCTGAGCGCACCTTCTGGCGGAGCCTTCGGATTTCGGCCTCCAAGCCCTGCACCTCTGCCTGGGAGTCTAGCAGCAGCTCGGCCTTCTCTTCCCTGGAGAGAAGGGGCGCTGGAGGGGCGTGGGAACCCAGATCGCCCAGGCCTGATCGTCCACGCCTAACCTGCCCCGTCCCCTCCAGGTCCATGGCCCAGTCTGGGGCACTCACAGCTCCTGCTGCAGGCGCCGCAGCTGGGCCTTGGTGTTGGCCAGCTGCAGGGCCAGGTGGTGTGAGGGGGCCTCTAGAGGAGTCCTAGCAGGCGCCTCGGGCAGCAAAGGGGCCGCCTGTCGCTCCAGCAGCATTTCAGCCAAGCGCTGTGGGAAGTTAAGGGTCAGGAGCCAGAAATAACCCAGCCCATGCCCCCCAGCCTCGCTCTAGCAGCCCTGCTGCTCCAAGACCCCCATGCCAGCCCCACATCTGGCCCCAACCCCCATTGCCCCCCACATCTGGGTCCCCAGGGTCCTCCCAGTCCTCCACCTGGGTGGCGGAGGCCCCCTACCTGGGCCCCCATGTCGCGCTCCCGCGCCAGCCTTAACAAAGTCCCCATCAGGCTCCGGAGCAGCATCTCCAGCTCCTGGGGCTCCAGCTCCCCGGGCTCTCGCACAGCTAGTGCCAGCACCACGCCTGCCCCGGGCTGGGTCACCTGGACCAGGTAGGGAGAGGTGTTCAGGATCAGCCGAGGAAGTGGAGGGGCAGAGAGTGCCCCTGGGTGGTAGGGCCAGCCCCAGGCTGCGGACCAGCCCCAAATACCTCCTGGATGGCAGCAGCCAACTCGCTCTGGACCTCGAGGCTGAGGCCCTGTATGTGTCGGATGAAGAGTTCCCGGTGTTCGCACTGCAGGGACACGGGGTGGAGATGCTGGCACGGGGTCCCGCCCACCTCTGCCGCCAAGGCCCAACGCTCCCCTCTCCTCCCCCGCTCACCTGCACTGACGCCCCCAGCAAGAGCCGAAGGATGCCTTCCAATTCCTCTACTGCCTCCTCTGCTGGGCACAAGCCACAGAAAGTTAGGGGGGAGGGGAGGGGATAGAAGCAGGAAGGGGTGGTGGGAGAGAGCACCTGAGAAGGGGTCAAACCCCAACGTCTGGAGGTCTGGGGGTGGCGACAGGATCAGCAGCTGCAGTTCCTCCTGGGGGCAGAGGGGACAGAAGCTAGGAGGCGGGCCTTCCCACAGGGCTGAGGCTCAGCCTCCCCTTCCCAGCCCCTCACCTGGTAGAAATCCCTCAGACGGCCCCACAGGTGGTTCAGGTTATGTATTCGCTGGGCTGCGGGGCCATCGTGGCCCCTGAGCATCTGAGGACCCCCTCGGGATGTGGGAATTCTGTGGGCACAGGGCGCTGGGTGGGAGGGGCAGTCAAGGACGCCCCCTGCCCCAACCAAGCTCCACCCACCAGCCCTGAAGCTCCTCCCAGCAGCCTGTTGGGGGAGGGGCCACCTCAGACCACCAAACTGGCTGGCTGCTCCTTACACGATGCCCAGCACCCGGAGCAGCAGGGCCCCATCGATGAGATGCAGGAACCTCTTCTCTGGGCAAAGGGGCCCCTCTCCTTCCTCCTCCTCTTCCCTCTCCGGCACCTCCGCCTCTCCCACCAGGCCGGCCAGTCCCAGTGCCTATGGGGGAGTGGAGACAGGTTAGCAGGCCCAGTTAGGAACTCCTCTACCAGCAGAGTGACCCCCAAGCCCCTCTGACTTGCCCCCCTGAGCCCATGCAGGCTTCTCCTCACCTCTGCCCTGAATGCCTCCGGCCCTGGGTCTGAACCCCTTTTCCTGCCCCGTATGGCTTTGTGGACTTCTTCAGTCCCACCTTTGAGCCCACCCCTGCCCTCAGGCCCCAACTCAGCTGGACCCTCCCCCAAACCCAGCATTGTCCCCTCCCCCCCCTCACTTCCCCTCCCCACACCCCTCCCCCCACCTGCCCCCTCACCCAGGTGGCCAGGCTCCCACTCAGGAAGTCTCTGAGTCTGGGCCCCTCGCCCCCATCCATGACAGGGTCAGGGTGTTGGTCCCGCTGTGGCAGCTACACCTGCCCCAAGAGGAAGAGGAAGTCCCCCGGTCGGGGATCCCGGCCCCGGCCACAGGCACCCTGTGCAGCTTCCTCCTTCCGGGTGCGGGCGGGTCTGTGTGCCCCCACAGTCCTGCCTCGGCCCCCACCTCGCCACCCCACATCCTTCCAACATCTCCGCAGGGCCCGCCCCAGGCTGGCAGGGGAAGGTGGGGTCAGGGCCATGCAGGGGTAAGGCCCCCAGCTCTCCTGGCTCCAGGAGCAATGGCGGGTGAGTCCTTGGCCTCTCTGGAAACTGGAAACCAGAGAAGGGGACCTCGGCCTTGCATCCTCCAGGGCCTCTGTGAAGCCGGTGGTGGATGCTGCCGCCCCAGTAAGTCTCCTCTGGCCCCCAGCCCGAAGTGAGACCCCCCTCCTCTGCCGCCCCCTCCCCCATTCTCCGTGCACTCTGGACTGAGACAGGTGCCTGGTCCGTGGCTATGGGACCTCACAAGACTCAGTTTCCTGGCTGTTAAATAGGTAGCTTGGTTCCAGCCTCTGGGGGAACATGTGTACGGCAGAGGCCTGCAGCAAATGTCACACAGACCGGCCAGGAGGACACCTCAGCTCCCCCGTGCTCACGACGGAGCCTCCGTTCATGCTTCCATTCACCGGCTCCAAGCCGGACACCACTCAGTGCTGCCATGGGGTAAAAACCACATAGTTCCCGCACCCACGGGCCTCACAGTACACCGGGGAGGCGGCCACCCCCCCCCCAATATCACACACATGCTCAAACTGTAGCACTACAGCCGTACGATGTGCCTAGATGTGCATAGAGAGCGAAGGGACTGACTTCCTGGTATGGTCAGGGAAGGCATCCCAGAGGGGCCTCCTGGAGGAAGTTGATATCGGGTCAAGTAGGCAAAATGGGGAGGGAGGGAGAGAGCAGGGACAGAAGATGCAAGGGCCCTGCGGCAGCTTGAAGCGCGGCCAATGCCAAGTTCAGGAATTATTCATGTGCCGTTGATTCCAAGACACTTTATTGCTCACATTTAAATCTCTGAAGTCAGGTTACATCGTCTTGGAGTGGCTTTCTGGCTGGCTGCGGTCCCGATACAGTTGTCCCCACCTGCATGCAACCACACTTCAGAAGCATCAAACCCTGCAGAAAGGGGGGCAGCAGCTTGGAAGGAAGCCCTGGAGGCAAGAGACAAGCACTCCCTGAACCCCAGGATTCACATGGTGGGAGCCCCCCAGGGAGGAGAACCAGGCTTATCAGTAAAGCTCCCAAAGCAGAAGTCCATTGCAGAGCCGGACTCAGCTTTTCCGGTTGTCGGATGGATCACAGAGGGGGCTGCTCTCCCCCAGGCACTCTCACTGGCTCACTGGGGAAGGTGGGAGTGAAACACACAGACGTCACGCCTCTGTCGGACTCTAAATGTGAAGGAGTTTTCTGAACCCCATAAATAATTTATTTTGCTTCTATTTCCCTTTTTATGTATGCCTCAGAATTATATATGATGAGAACCTATGTCTGAGTCAAAAAGCGTCCCTTCGGGAAGCATAAAATAAATGTTCTCGTGATAAGTCTTGGGACTTAGCAAACTGGCAGCACTTTTTCCCCTTAGCGGCGTCTTTTACAATTGACATCTTAGAGTTGATGAAATACGGGGTAATAAAAACAACCCGGGCAAACATAGGTTTGCCACGCGCCAGTCATGGGTGCGAGTACTTTACATTTATTGGCTACTCTGTATTGGACTAGTATGTAACAAGAGGTCGAAGGCTTCTCTCCAATTCACAGAGAAGGAAACTGACATTCAGAGAGGTTAATAACTTGCCCAAAGCCACACAGCTCTTACGTGGTAGAACGAACCAAAAGAAGGCAGTGGGGTCAGCATGTGAGGTCAGGGCGAGCCAGGACTTGTCAGGCAACGGGAAGCCGGAAGCCGTGCAGCGTGAGAACCTCCCATCACTTAGCACTCCTGAGGCGCATCTGGAAATGCAGAGAATCCTCTCAGAGAGTTGTTATGAGGATTCCATGAGCTGGTGCCCAGCTGAAGCGTTCATTAAATGGTCCCTGGTGTGGTTGCTATGTTTAGTATTAATAATATCAAGGATCCGTCCAGATTTGACCCCCTGTGAATCTTACGTCTATGTGCATTCCCCCAAGGATTCCAGCCTGGGAAGTCCTCCCGGAGCACCTGCTCTGGGTTAGCCAGGCGTGGCGACTGGGCCTCGTCCCCTAGCAGCGGTGGGCCCCCAGCTTGCTCAACATCTCCCAGCACACCCTTCCTCCAGCCTCGGAGGCAGGGACCGTATCACCGATTGCTTTCACATCTGCCACTCCACACATGCCTGGCTGAATCTCAATCTGGTTCTCTGACTCCGTTCAGCTGAGTCAGGCAGAGGGCGGCTCTGGGGGGAGGGGAAGCCAGGACGGGGCTGCCTATCAGATGACAAAGAGATCCTGGGGTCTCAAGGCTCACTAGGGGTTGGGGGATGTTCATCGGAGCCCAGCAGGGGGCCCTTTCCTTTGGCTGGATTTTTCCTGTAAAATGTTTTTCAGGGGCACCTGGGTGCTTCTAACAGTTAAGCGTCCGACTTTGGCTCAGGTCATGATCTCGAGGTTCACGAGTTTGAGCCCCGCGTCAGGTTCTGTGCAGCCTGAAGCCTGCTTTAGATTCTGTGTCTTCCTCCCTCTCTGCCCCTCCCCCACTCACGCTCTGTCTCTCTCAAAAACCGATAAACATTAAAAAATAAAAATAACAAGGAATGCAAACTGGTGCGGCCACTTTGGAAAACAGTATGGAGGTTCCTCAAAAAATTAAAACTAAAACTACCCTACAACCCAGCAATTGCATTACTTTGTATCTATCCAGGGGATATAGGGGTGCTGTATCGAAGGAGCACATGCACCCCAATGTTTAGAGCAGCACTATCACCAATAGCCAAAGTATGGAAAGAGCCCACATGTCCATCGATGGATGAATGGATAAAGAAGATGTGGTATACACACACAATGGAGTATTACTCGGCCATCAAAAAGAATGAAATCTTGCCATTTGCAACTACGTGGCTAGAAAGGGTATTATGCTAAGCGAAATTAGTCAGAGAAAGACAAATATCATAGGACTTCACTCATATGAGGAATTTAAGATACTAAAGGGATGAACATAAGAAAAGGGAAGCAAAAATACTATAAAAAATAGGGAGGGGGACAAAACATAAGAGATTCTTAAATCTAGAGAACAAACAGAGAGTTGCTGGAGGGTTGGGGGAGGGGGGATGGGCTAAGTGGGTAAGGGGCTTAAAGGAATCTACTCCTGAAATCATTGTTGCACTATATGCTAACTTGGATGTCAGTTAATCAATTAATTAAAAAAGAAAGAAAGAAAATGTTTAAAAAACAAATAAATAAATAAATAAAGGGTGAAAAAATAAATAAGTAAAAATAAAAATGATAAAGTTGTTTTAGACACATGATCAAAAATGTCAAGACTGTAAAGGCATAGAGAAGAAATCAAGTCTGCCCCTCATCACTGCGAACCCCTACTCTCTGACCCCCGTTAGCATGTTCTGTGTCACTTTGAGAGGCAGCTGGCCTCATCCATCTGTGACAGGTGAGTACAACCCCACATGCATGGACGTGCCTCTTCGTGCTTCACAAAATATTTTACCATCTGCTTCATTTCTGTTCAGAACCACTGGCCTTGGCCTTTTTTATTGTTTTGAAATACTCCCCTTTTTCTTTTTAACATTTCTTTTATTTTTGATAGACAGAGTGTGAGCAAGGGAGGGGCAGAGAGAGGGAGACACAGAATCCGAAACAGGCCCCAGGCTCTGAACTGTCAGCACAGAGCCCAACACGGGGCTCGAACTCGTGAACCATGAGATCATGACCGGAGCTGAAGTCCGACACTTAATGGACTGAGCCCCCCAGGCACCCCTGGCCTTGGCCTTTTTAATGGCGATGTGGTATTCGACTGCCTTGCTTTTCCATCATCACTTAACTCTGTCTTGCTGACAAATAATTCTAAAATATTTTTAGTGCTCTCAATGCTGCCCTTCTCACATATCTTTTTCTGGCAGTTTTTGAGCGAGTCCAAAACCCACGACTGCCAGCGTGGGGATCCATGGAAGGCAGCCAAGAAAGAGACAGACGGATGGACAACATAGTCAGCAGCAATCCTGTCCCGCGGGGCTAAGCCTCCCCATCTGCACAGGATAGGAGCGGGAAGGTCTCCGTCTCCCTGTTCCCTTCTGGTTTTGAATTCTCTGGATAGCCCTGGTCCAACCCCAAAGGTCAGAGGCAGGAGGGCTCTGGCGCTTGAGGAAGCAGAGACCAGGGGAGGCCAGGGCAAGCGGTGGCCAGGTCCAGTCGGAGCCTGGGACCCACCAGGGCTAAGTCTGAGAGACACTTTTGCCCCCTGCCTGCAGCAGGCCCAGAGCCCCGTTTGGTGCCTCTGGGGCCAGGAGCCCAGGTTCCTGAGCAGAGACTCAGGCTCCAAGCTCAAGACTAAAAACCAAAAAACAGCCTCCAGAGCCTTCTGGGCACCTGGCCCTCTGGCGTTGGGGCTGAGGGACTCCCTCCCCCACCCCAAGTCTCTAAGATGGGATGGTTTTCCTCGCTGCTGCTGTTTGGGGGTGGCAATAGTGGCGCCAGAGTTGGGCAATTGCAGAAATGCCCAGCAGAGTGGCCCAAATCAGCGGCCAAAGTGGGAGGAGGCAGCAGGAAGCCGGAGCTGGGGAGGGCGGGGCCGAGGTCATCCACCCAGTGCCCCCGGGGACTCACCACCTGCAGGACCAGGACCGGGGACCCAGCAGCTGTAGAGCGCATGCCACAGTCCAGCCACCCCACCTGACACTTGGCTTGCTTTCCCCAGGGTGCCTCACGGGGAGGGGGTGCACTCACCCTGCCTCATTCTGAGACTCTTACCAAGGCAGACTCGAGCTCCAAGCCTCCTCTGGACTGTCTCCACCCAGTGCCCAAGGAGTCTTTTGGAAACACTGGCTCATGACTTTTTCCTGCTTAGAACCCTCCCTTGGCTTCTCTCTGTGTTTTTTTTATTTTAATTTTTTTTAATGTTTTATTTATTTTTGAGAGAGAGAGAGAGAGACAGAGTGAGCAGGGGAGGGTCAGAGAGAGAGGGAGACCCAGAAGCAGAGCTCTGAGCTGTCAGCACAAACCCACGAACCGTGAGATCATGACCTGAGCCGAAGCCGGTCGCTCAGCTGACTGAGCCACCCAGGCGCCCCGTTTTCCCTGTGTTTTGAATCAAGTTCCAGCCTCTCACCATGACCTCCGAGGCCCGGACCCCCGCTCAGTGCCCCAGCCGTCCACATCCTGATCCCCTGTTCTCCCCACCTCCTCCGGCGCAGCGCCCTCTCTGCTCCCACAGCCTCCCAGCCTGGACACCTTCAAATATGCTGTTCCTCCAACCTGAACCCCCACATACACACACACCCTCCCTCTCCCAGGTCTGGCTCCTTCTCACCTGGCTGGTCTTGCTCTGATGGCCTGTTTCTTGGAAGGGATTTGCCCTTCCGAAAGCAGACCCGGGTCCTTTTCCCTAATAGCCTTACTGCACCCCGCATCTTCCTGGTTTTCGCACAGTGCCTGGGCCACGGAAACTGTGGCCGTGCTGACGTGGGCTGCCCACTTCCCCGAGCCCGCTCTTGTCCTTCACGTGCATGAACCACTTAATCCTCTCCGTAGATGTAAAATCCAGGGGCTGTTATTATCATCCCCCTTTTATGATGAAGAAACGGACACAGAGAGGTTAAGTCACTTGCTTCAGGTCACACAGCCAGGAAGAGGCAGAGCCAAGACGCAGAAGGTGGCCACATTCCTGTTTTTGAACAAATGAATTCCTATTTCAGAGATTAGGAAAGGGAGGCTCATAGGAAGGCAGGAGCCAGTAACAATTAAGGGTAAATCCAAATTTTCTTGGAGGACTCCCAAAGCTGCATCCCCTCCCTCGCTCCCCCACTGCCTTGGGGATGCTGGGGGAGCAAGGCGGGAGCCCCGCACCTAGTGAGCAGGCACGGGCCCCATGATTGCTAGCCTCCCTCGTAATTAAAGACACACAAAACATGGATCCAATGGGGCGCCTGGGTGGCTCAGTCGGTTAAGCATCTGACTTTGGCTCAGGTCTGATCTCACGGTTCGTGGGTTCAAGCCCCACGTCGGGTTCTGTGCTGAATACTGGCTCAGAGCCTGGAGCCTGCTTCAGATTCTGTGTCTCCTTCTCTCTCTCCACCTCCCCCGCTTGTGTTCTGTTTCACTCTGGATTTCAAAAATAAATAAATGTAAAAAAAAAAAAAAAGAACAAAACACAGATTCAAGATACCCTGACCATCCATTAAGCAAAAATAAATCCAGAAGGTAAAGCTCAGATTGGCACATGGTAAGAGAAGACCACGTCACCGAAGGCTTGTCAGAATGGTCTCAGAGTTTCCAGAGCCCTCTGACCCAACCCTCTAGCATTTGGGAAAGGGCCCAGGAGGAAACAAAAATAGAAAGTGTCTGAAGCCTCCCCTTGCCAAACACCGGAGACACCCGCACGGCCGCCACCAGAAAGAACTGAGCTGTTGCTCATGGACGAAATCCCGTCCCTGCCCGCACTGGGCTGCTCAGCCCAGACCTCGCTCCTCTCCAGCACCTTTAGGCTTTAACAAGACTGTTCCTGCCACCTAGAACACCCTTCCCGCCTCTGTTCACATTATCTATTCCTCTTTCAGCCACAGCTAGAAGCCATTTCCCCCTCCCTTGCCCCGTGGTGGGGTGGGCCAGCGGGCAGGGTCCTTCTGTGATACCC
>NC_043710.1:7275385-7276464 GCF_006229205.1 Suricata suricatta
GAACCATGAGATCATGACCGGAGCTGAAGTCCGACACTTAATGGACTGAGCCACCCAGGAGCCCCTCAGTGTGCACTTTTAAAAAGTGAGTTTTACAGGGCGCCTGGGTGGCTCAGTCGGTTAAGCGTCCTATTCTTGATTTCGGGTTAAGTGATGATCTCATGGTCCATGAGGTCGAGCCCCATGTCAAGCTCTGTGCTGTGGACAGTGGAGCCTGCTTGGGATTCTCTCTCTGGACCTCCTCCATTTGCTCTCTCTCTCTGTCTCAAAATAAATAGGGGCGCTTGGGTGGATCAGTCGATTAAATGCTGGACTTCGGCTCAGGTCACGATCTTCCAGTTTGTAAGTTCAAGCCCCACGTCGGGCTCTGTGCTGACAGCTCGGAGCCCGGAGCCTGCTTCAGATTCTGTGTCTCCCTCTCTCTCTCTGCACCTCCCCTGCTCACATCCTGTCTCTCTCTCTTTCTCTCAAAAATAAACATTAAAATTTTTTAAATAAACATTAAACAATAATAAAGAGTGAATGTCATGATATGTGAATTATATGTCAAAAACTCCTCCATCCCCAGGGCACCTGGGTGGCTCAGTTGGTTAAACATCTGATTCTTGTTTTCAGCTCAGGTCGTGATCTCGTGGCTCATAAGTTCGAGCCCTGTGTCGGGCTCTGTGCTAACAGTTCAGAGCCTGGAATTTGCTTCGGATTCTGTGTCTTCCTCTCTCTCTGCCCGTCTCCTGCTCATGCTCTGTCTCTCTCTCTCTCTCTCTCTCTCTCTCTATCAAAATAAATAAATATTTTTTAAAACCCTCCTCCATCCTTGATGAAGCTAAGGGTGTGGCCCACATGGACAAGCTCAGGCAAGAAGGAACGGGCCATGCTCCTGAGCAAACGGGACCGACCTGGGATGTGGAAGGGGAGAGTGATTTGGGCAGGGGTAGGAAAGGAAGGGGCAGCCCAGGTGGTGAACATTGTCAGGAGATGCTAAAGAGGCAGGAGGACCTACAAGCTGGGGAGTCGGGGTGACTGTGGAGACCGACATTGCAGAGAGCAGGTGGGAGCCTTGGGGGGTGGGTCACTGGGGC
>NC_043710.1:7276564-7292998 GCF_006229205.1 Suricata suricatta
AGGAGATGCTAAAGAGGCAGGAGGACCTACAAGCTGGGGAGTCGGGGTGACTGTGGAGACCGACATTGCAGAGAGCAGGTGGGAGCCTTGGGGGGTGGGTCACTGGGGCTATGCAGTGACCAGACCGAGACCTGGGACAGCTAAGCGCATGTCCCTGCCAGGGCTGAGGGGAGTGGAGACATGTGGTACCATCTTTCGGGAGGCCATGGAGCCCCCGAGGTCCCCTGTGCTCAGACATGATCCCCTCTGCTTGTCATCTTCCAAATCTCTTTTCCCTTTCTCTTTGGTGGTTAGAACCTCGGCGTTTCAGTCAGGCACATGGCAGCCTGGAGTCAAGTCCACATATCCCAGCCTCTTCTCACTGCTGGGACGACCATGTGACGAAACCATGGCCGGTGAGGGGCGCCTGGGTGGCTCAGTCGGTTAAGTGTCCGACTTCGGCTCAGGTCATGATCTCACAGTTCGTGGATTCGAGCCCCGCGTCGGGCTCTGTGCTGACAGCTCAGAGCCTGGAGCCTGCTTCATTCTGTGTCTCCCTCTCTCTCTGCTCCTCAGACCCTGCTTGCTTTCTTCTCTCTCTCAAAATAAATAAAATTTTTAAAAATAAGCACATAGTATCTATCTGTGCACACACACATGTGCAGACGCGCATTCCCTAAGGAAGTGGGCACGGCTCTCAGCAGCTCATCCAAGGGGGCGCCTGGGCAGCTCCGTCGGTTTGGCTCAGGTCATGATCTCACGGTTTGTGGGATGGAGCCCCACACTGGGATCTGCACTAATACAGAGCATGCTTGGGATTCTGTCTCCCCCTCTCTCTCTGCCCCTCCCCCCATAAATAAATTAAACATTAAAAAAAAAGGAACTCTTGACTAGAAGAGGCCAGAACCACTGACGTTGAGTAACACCCTTGACCTTCCAGCTCAGGGTAACTGTGCCCTTGGGAAGGTCAGGAGAGGTGGGTGAACTTTATCTGGAGATGTGCTGGGTGGGCCCGGGAAGCTCATGGCCCCCGGCCCTGACAGGTACAGCAGGGGGCCTCCAGCACGCCGGGTCCAGGCCGGCCCTGCCCTGCCCTTATCTGCAGGCCTGAAACACGTCCATCTGGCCGGAGGTGAAGGTCTACCAGATGCTCTTCCAGCGTGACGGTTAATATCAGGCCCTCGGGTTCCCAGAGCGTCTCACAGGTCACCCCGCAGCCCCCACCCCACAAGCGGAGACGCACCTCCTCTGGCACCTGATTCTCACCATGCTGACCGCAGGTGGCCCTGGAAGCCCCAGAGGCCCAGCCAACAGCAACAGGACCCCCTGGAGGGGACACTTCCTCTTGGAGGTCTTCCCCATTGAGAGGCTCAGGGGCAAAGGAAGCAGAGGCCACTGAGGGGCAACAACAGAGACACGGGGCGGCAGGGAGGAGAAACAGGGGACGCAGTCTGTGCGGGAGCCGAGGGCCAGCCGTGACCCCACGCAGCGCGAGGCCCCGAGAGCCCAGCCGCCGACCCGGATACTCTCTCCCCCTGCGGCTCTCAGGGGCTCGGGGCCACACGTGGGTGGGTTTGCCACGGGAGACCCTCACTTGTGTGAGAAGACTCAGAGAAACAGGGTCCGGAAGAGGAAGATCCTTTCTGCTGTCATGTCATCGAAGGCAGGGCTGTGAGCCAGAGCTTGGTAGGGGGAGGTCAATGAGGGATTGGTAATCTGGAGGGGAGGTGGGTCCCCTGCCCAGCCCCAGCCCATGACCCCCAAGGGGCAGCAAGATGTGGGATTTTTTTTTAATTTTTTAATGTTTTATTTATTTTTGATACAGAGAGAGACAGAGCATGAGAGGGGGAGGGGCAGAGAGAGAAGGAGACACAGAACCGGAAGCAGGCTCCAGGCTCTGAGCTAGCTGTCAGCACAGAGCCTGACGTGGGGCTTGAACCCACGAACGTGAGATCTGACCTGAGCTGAAGTCGGAGGCTTTACCCACTGAGCCACCCAGGCGCCCCAAGATGCAGGATTTGAAGGGACAAAGGTGAATGGGTGGGACATCTCTGGGAGGGAGGTGGTCCCCCTGCCGAGTGCCCCCTTCACGCACCACCTCTACCACCCAGCCCCTCGGACCTCCTGCCAGTGGTGCCCTGGACTCGCCCTCCCTCTCAACATCCAACAGGTCTCTGCGTCCCAGCCCCCACCTCCCTGCCGCCACCCTCCATCATGGATCCTTGCCTGCCTCTCCCTGCCCCCCACTGGCCCCAATCTGACTCCTCCACTGCCCGCAGGGGAGCCCAGGTATGAAACTCACCTGTCCTGCAGAAATACTTCCCTGGCCTGAGGCGGCCACAGGATAAAAGGTAAGCAGCTTGCTTACCAGAGTCTAGAAGGTTCACCCCCCCTGGTCTCCCCCCTCTTCGTCCTCTCTCACAGCTGCTCTGTGCTCTGTGTATGTGGGGGGGGTGGGGTGGCTGGGCTGTTCCTTCCCTCCCCAGAAGCCTCAGTCCCACTGAAGTCTCAGTTCCCTCCTAAGGGCCCCTCCCTGACCTCTCCCCAGCCTCTCAGGGCCTGTCCTGGCCAGCTCTGGGGTTGGGCCCCCCCAGGGAGGGAACAGGGTGAGGCAGCACCTAGGAGAGTAGAGGCCACACCCATGCCTGCCTTGCGGCCAAGCGACTGGCTCAAATCCCAGCTCCTCTGAAGTGGCTGAATGACCTGGACCCACTCACTTAACGTCTCTGAGCCATAACGGCAGTAACCGTCCACCCAGGCAGATGCAGGTGTGCCCCCCTTAGGACTATGAGCTCCTAAACACCACAGGGGCCTAGTAATCCCTGCCTGCTGCCAAGTGCAAGGCTTCCCAGGGTCCAAAGGCAGAAGCCTCAGGGCAGGGCCCGCAGACAGCGGTGGCCTGCCTGCCCTCCACCGCCTCACATACCCAGCACCGGTCAGGCCTCCCCAGCATCTTCTTCCCTGCACAGCTCACCTAGACGCCCCTCCCAGGAAGCCTTCCTGGACTCAACCGGTACTGTCTCCAGTGACGGTGCCCTTTCCTACCAGTCAGATGGTCCCGAGGTGCCAAGAGCCCTCTTTGGGGTAAGGGTGCTCCTGGGAGGGGTTCAACAGAATCTACAAGAATGGTGGGGTTAAAGCTCCACCCACTTTGAGGGAGCCTCGAGCCAAAGCTCCTACCCTGAGGCTTAGGATCTAAATAAGATCAGCCAAGGGGCGCGTGGGTAGCTCATTGGTTAAGCACCTGACTTGGCTCAGGTTGCAATCTCACAGTTTGTGGGTTCGAGCCCTGCGTCAGGCTCTGTGCTGATCGCTCAGAGCCTGGAGCCTGTCTTCAGATTCTGTGTCTCCCTCTCTCTCTGACCCTCCGCTGCTCACGCTGTCTCTCTCTAAACCACAGCTAGCTCAGAGCCTGGAGCTGCCACAGATTCTGTGTCTCCTTCTCTCTGACTCCCCTGCTCACGCTCTGTCTCTCAAAAATAAATTTAAAAATTAAAAAAAAATTTTTTTTTAGGGGCGCCTGGGTGGCTCAGTCAGTTAAGCATCTGGCTTCAGCTCAGGTCATGATCTCATGGTTCGTGGGTTCGAGCCCCGCATCGGGCTCTGTGCTGACAGCTCAGAGCCTGGAGCCCGCTTCAGATTCTGTCTCCCTCTCTCTCTGACCCTCCCCTGCTCGTGCGGTCTCTCTCTGTCTCTCAAAAAAATTTTTCTGAATAAATTAAAAAAAAAAGGCTCTCCCTGATTATCTTCTCAATTAAATCAGGGTCCCCCATTAGCACCCCTTCACCCCTGCCCCCTACCCTCACAAGCGTGACTGTCATAAGGCCTGGCCCTCCCCCAGACCAGCAAATTCACGATCAAGGAGTAAATGTGAACCGGAAATGTTTATTGCAGAAATTTGGCCAGAGTTCCCATCAGGGAAGCAGCCCATTTTGGGGTTGGACGGGCGCCCTCTGTCCGGGGCTGGGCAGGAGAAACCGGAAAGGGTAGGAGTATGTCGGGCCCAGGGCCTCAGAGCTGCGAGATGATGTTGGGAGCAAGGCTGCAGGTGAGGCCTGTGCCATCCGGCTCCACATTCAAGGACCTCACTATGCCGTCCTCTACCACCATGGAGAACCTGCCAGAAGGAGAGACCGGGCCAGCTGCGGCGGCCTGGCGGCTGGAGGGGCGGCTGGAGGGGCGGCTGGAGGGGCGGCAGGGGAAACCCCACGGGGACCCTCCCACTTTTACCTCTTGAGCCGTCGGTTTCCAAAGAGAGACACCAGTGAATCATCTAGTAACAGATCTGTCTCCTAAAAGAAAAGGCAGAGACGAGACTTAGACACTTCCAGAACAGACCAAGAGCCCCCCTACCATACACAGGCACCCAGCTGCTCCCCAAATTAGCCTCCAAGTTCCTGTATCCAAGGCCTGGCAGAGGGACCACCCTCTAGGGTGGGGAATTATGGGGATGCACTCACCTTTCCAAAGGCCCCAGTGGGGTCAGCCAAGAGCCTAACCTAAGGAGGAAGAAAAGGTCAGAAGACAAATCCCACACGTGATCCACCCCCACCCCCAGCACCCACACCTCACCTTGCCTCCAGAGTTGTGGGCTCGTCCCCACTCTGCAGTCACAAAGACATCATTAACACTCAGACAGGCGATCACCTGGACGCCTTTGGCCTTCAGGGCCTCAGCCTGTTCCACAAACCCTGGCAGGTGGGTCTAGGAGGGGAAACAAAGGGTCAAAGGGATAATTGCCTCTGTTCCTCAGCCTACTCTTGATCTCCAGGCCACTCTCACTTCCCTCTTTTAACACCTTTGGCCAAACAATGAGAAGAAAGTAAGCCACACTTCCTTCTTGCCTTGGCCACAAGGAAGCTCGGATCCAAACTTAAGTGCTCTGTGGTCACTATGAACTTCCCATGGAAGAACTACGGTTTCTTTACCCCTGTCCCAAGTACCTTCCATAGAGCCCGTCAGCAGCAGTAGACGTTGGATTTAATTACAAAACCCCCTGGGGCGCCTGGGTGACTCAGTCGCTTACTTTGGCTCAGGTCATGATCTCACGGTTTGTGGGTTCGAGCCCCGCGTCGGGCTCTGTGCTGACAGCTAGCTCAGAGCCTGGAGCCTGCTTCGGATTCTGTGTCTCCCTCTCTCTCTGATTCTCCCCTGCTCACGCTGTCTCTCTCTGTCTCTCAAAAATAAATAAATAAACAAACAAAAAGCCCTTTTCTCCTACATTCCTGGCACCACTGCCTTTTCACAGCCTCCCCAGATTTTCTGAAAGCTCTGATGTCCTTCTTAACCGTCACATCATCTGCATACTCTTGTCGCAAGCTGCCCTAGCACCGCGTGGAAGACATCTGAATGATACAGACACGTGCATAAGATTCCAATTGCGGAGCCCCGGAAGGCAGGTCTCACCTTGGAACAGCCAGGGGTAAAGGCCCCAGGGACTCCAAACAGCACTCCCTTCTTGCCCTTGAACAGCTCTGCCAGGTTCACCTTGTTCCCAGGCTCCCCTTCGAAAACCACCACCGAAGGGATGGCATCTCCCACCTAGAGGGAACGATTTGGGAAGGAGTTAGTTGGTTACTTGGTAAGTTACTGGGTAAGATTGACTAGATAAGGAGGGAAGCAGTTGGAGAATGAGGGGGTGGGTAAGGGAGGCCAAGGGACAGGCGGTAAACCAGACCTGGAAATTGCTCCTGGTGCAGCAGAGTTGCTAAGAGTCGGAATGTTCCAACCTGTCGAAGCTTCCAGAGGTCCCTCCCTGCTACCCTCCCCTCTCCCGCCACTACCGGTTACTCCACAGCCTCCAGGTTTCAAGCTGGCCCTCTTCCTTTTGCCAGCCTGTTGGTGACAACAGAAAAAGGGAGAGGTGGCCTCTCTGGGTGTTGCAAGGGATTGAGTAAACAACCCAGTCTTCTGACCAGAAAGAAGTGGGATAAATGGGCAGGGGAGGAGGGGCAGGGGCTCCACTTGGGGGTGAGGAGACCTGGCAACTGGGAGGGAGACGACCCCTGCCAGGACTGAGCACCCAGCTCTCAGGAAGAGAAAAAGGGAGGGTGGCGGAAGGTAGGAAAGTTTCGGTGGGGACTGGGGGGGGGGGGGGGGGGGGGGGGGGGGGGGGGGGGGGGGGGGGGGGGGGGGGGGGGGGGGGGGGGGGGGGGGGGGGGGGGGGGGGGGGGGGGGGGGGGGGGGGTGTTGGGAGGGGAGTATAAAATGAAAGGAATCTCCCCAGGAGCCAGAGTGGCTCAGTCTGTTATGCGTGGGACTCTTTTTGTTGTTAACATTTATTTATTATTGAGAAACAGAGAGAGACCGAACATGAGTATGGGAGGGGCAGAGAGATGGGGAGACACAGCATCGGAAGCAGGCTCCAGGCTCTGAGCCGCCAGCACAAAGCCTGATGGGGGGCTCGAAGCCAGGAGCGGTGAGATCATGACCTGAGCCAAAGTCAGACGTTCAACCGACTGAGCCACCCAGGCGCCTCTAAGCGTGAGACTCTTGATTTCGGCTCAGGTCATGATCTCAGGGTTTGTGAGTTTGAGCCCTGACTGGGGCATTGCGCTGAAAGCGGGGAGCCTGCTTAGGGATTCGCTCTCTCTTAAAAATAAATAAACGTTTTTTAAAAAAGGAATCTCTCAAAAGGGATGGATCAGTCTACCTGGGAGTGTGTGAGGGCCTCACGGAGCCAGAGGTGGCAAGCAAAAGAAGGGTAGATCAGGGGTTGGGAGTAAGATTCAGCAGGAGGAAGAGGAGGTCTCAGAAGAGTGTGGGAGGGGAAAGGCGGGGTGCAAGGAGCAGGGGATGGTTCCAGATGAGGGGGTGAAAGACTCTCGGCAGAAGGCCAGGAATTAGCCACGGGAGAAGTGGAATGGAAGAGGCACAATAATGGCTTTCAGAGAAAACACTCGTTTCAAACGATGTGGTGAAGAACGATGCTCAGCAATATAACAAAAACGTACAAGAGGGTATGGAGGGGGTTGGGGACATGGATGGCGGTTGAAAGGGGGCCCTGGGCAAAGAGACGGTTCCAGAAGGCGCAGGAGGCCATGGTAGTCAATCGCTTGAAAATGGTGGAGACCCATCACGGAGTGTCGCAGGGAGGCAGTGAAAAGGGGACGAGGTGGGGGGGAAATGGGGCACGCACGGGGTCTCGCTGAGAGGATGAGGGAGAACTGCGGGAAGAGAGTCCAGCGCGGCAGGCAGCGATCCGGAGGGCGGGAAAGAGGGTGATTCTCCTCCTGACCAGCGGGACGGAGATCACTGGGAAGACGGGCGGGAGGGGAGGTCAGGCAGAGCCCGGCCAGCGGTCACCTTGATTGGGGCCATAGCTGAGGCGGCGCTTCTGAAACCGGAGGCCCCTCCAAGCGTCCACTCCCCTCCTCGTTGCCGGTACCCTTCTGCTCTCGCCCTTGCCGATGCAGCGGACCCGACGGCAGTCGCGCGGACGAGAGCCGAGCCCGACCTGCCACCTAGAAGATGCAGCCCAGCCAAGTGCATGCTCACAGCAGCGGCCACAGCCGCCCCGCCCCCTAGTCCAAGCCGCCACAGGAGGCGGGGCCTGGCGCTAGGTGCTCCCGCGGGACCCCGCGAGAGGCGGAGCCTCGGCTTCGCCCGCCCCCAGCGAGGCTCCTCCACTGCGCAGGCGTAGCGGCCTGTGCAGGGGCGGAGCTTCTAGGACTCTCGGCTTATTTACATTTGGGGCTGGACCACCGGCGCAGGAGTAAATGGGCGGAGATTCCGGCAGTTGCGCAACTTATTTGCATACAAGGGTGGGCGTGCCGCTGTTTTGACGGATTCCTGCAGTGTTTCTTTTCCGTAACCGGAATTGAGGGGAGGGAGACGGGGTCAGTCGCCAGCGTAGGAGAAAAACGTGTTTATTTTGCATTCAACGAAGGCCCCTGCATTGCGGGTGTTTTACATGTGATTTGCACGATGCATGATTTATAGCGAATGGAAACCACTGGGCCTGCGCCGTAGCCATCTCCTGCCGAGACGCTTCCGGTAGGAGCGCGTGATTTGAGCAAGCTTTTACGAACGCCTCGTCGGCTACCACAAGTTCCAGCACGTCCGTCACTTCCGCTCCTCCAAGCCGTCCAATAGAACAGAGACTGGAGAGGCCCCGGAAGTGACACTACGGAGTTTCTAAGTTCTTCCGGCTCCGGCCTGGGGAGAGCCCGATTTGGCGACATGAAGCTGCTCACTCACAATCTGCTGAGCTCGCATGTGCGGGGGGTGGGACCCCGTGGCTTCCCTCTGCGCCTCCAGGTATCGACCGGGGTCAGTCTCGCGCCCGCCTCCTGGGGGGCCAGGCTCCGGTCCCCGCCTAACAAAACTCCGCCCCGCAGGCCACCGAGGTCCGCATCAACCCTGTGGAGTTCAACCCCGAATTCGTAGCGCGTATGATACCCAAGGTGGAGTGGGCGGCGCTTCTGGAGGCGGCGGATACCGTGAGGACCCTCCCCCACGCACAAACTCGCTCTGAGTTGGGGGGTGCGGGGTTGGTCTCCCCGCAGGCTGGGGAGCCTGGCAAGGGTCGGCATGCCCAGAAGTGATTTAGGTCTTTGCCCACAGTTGCACCTGGTCGAGGTACCCAAAGAGCCGATTGAAGGGTATGAGCATGACGAGAAGTTTCTGAAGAAGATGCACCACGTGCTGCTGGAGGTGAGACCCTGCCCGCCGCCCGTCTCCCTGGCCAGACAGTGGGGCAGAGGCTGCCGGTGCTCAACTCTGTACCCCGCTTCCCCGCAGGTGGATGTGTTGGAGGGCACCCTGCAGTGCCCAGAGTCTGGACGTCTGTTTCCCATCAGTCGTGGGATCCCCAACATGCTGCTGAGCGATGAGGAAACCGAGACTTAATTTGCCAGTCGCCAGCTTTTCGTTCTGTAACCGTGTATATTTTGCTTAGGTATATCCCTGTTTTCAAGGTCGTGTGTCTCCCCAACCCTTGACCCAGTGATGTACGCGAAACACAGTATTCTTGAGCTCGATATATTTTTTTTTCTTCTCATTAAAGGTTCAAAACCAAAAGCGGTTTCTCTTTGCAGCAAATATACATTAAAATAGAGTCTCTGTACAGCCAAGGGCTCTGGGCCCAGGCTTGCCCTATGTCCCTGCACCTCCCTGGCCAAACCCAAAAATAAATATAGTGTTATTGCTTCGCAGGACATAGAGGCAGTGCTCTCCCTCCCCCCTGAGGAGGCCGGGTGGGAGCTGATGGGGGCAGGGGGACCCTGGCCACCCCAGGGGTCCAGGGGCTGGAGCCTGCTTGGAGTTATTGCTTCAAGGGGGGGGGGCAGTAATGCCCAATGCAAATGAGGAGAGGAGCGAAGGGGGCAGGGGCCTTTGCTCTCCAAATCCCCCTCTGCTCTGGAGAGGGGGTTGGATTAAGCAGCAGCAAAAGCATCACCCACTGGGAGACTGTGGCCTCCACTCCCTTCCCTCCCTGAGATCAGGCTTCTGCCCCCCAACACACACATCCCCTGCAGCCCCCTATGGCTTCCGCAAGGCCCCCTTACACCGTGGGGGCACGTTATGGCTTGCAAGGGGCAGCACTGTGCCCAGAACCTGGACACACACGTTCCCAGCTTCTGAGACCCCCTGGGAGCGGGGAGGGGAGGGCGTAGGGCCTGCTCCCAGGGGCTGATGGTATTGCCTGGCCCTGCCAGCAGGCTGTGGCACTGTCCAGACCCCAGCTCTGCCCCCTTGGGGCTGACCCCATACTGGGCGGGTCCTGCCAGCACCCCCACCCATGCCCACCCCCTTGCCTCAGTCCATCATGGCCTCGAGCATCTCCAAGAACAGCTTGTGCATGGGCACCTTGCCCTCCAGCTTCACCCCATAGAAATGGGCCAGCACTTTGCCCGCTGTCTGGCGAAGGAGCGGAAGCGTGAGCAGCAGCCTGCCCGCCCGCCGCCGCTCAGCACCCCCTCCGGGGCCCGCCCGGCCTGCTTCATACTCCAGCAGGGCCTCATGTAGAGCTTCTCGAAGCTGCTCCACGGCCTCGGCATCCTCAATGTGCACAGAGTCTGCAAGGAATGGGGAGAACGTGGCTGATGTGGGCCACCTCCAGGAAGGCCAGAGCCAACACCTGCATGGGGACCTTTGCTTGCATGGGACCTGAGAAGCCAGGGACAGATTAGAGTGGCTGACTGGGGCACCAACTCCCTGCTTCTGCCCATGAGCCAGGGCCCACGCTCCTATCCTCTAGCCCCCCAACTATGGCCACCCCTTGTCCTCCCCACCTTCCCTCCCACTAAATGGCTCACTTTCCCTTGTAAGGGTGACACTAGAGTTCAGAATACTACGTGCAGCTCCTGGGCCTGCCCTTGCCTTCTTTTTGACTTTGAACAAGTCACTGTTCTTCCCTAAGCCCCACTTTTCCTGGTCTGCAAGAGGAGACCCGGCCACCATTGGAGTTGCAAACTCAAGGAGGGCCTCAGAGAGACCACTGTCACAGCCTGCCCTGGACTCACCTGAATTGGCAAGGGCCAGGGCCTTCAACAGGACATACTCCTCCCGCTCCAGCCTCAGGGCCTGCAGTCGCCTCACCAGCTGCAGCAGGGCGGCCCCGAGCTCCCCCAAGCCGGCTGCTCGTGCCCCCTCCTCATCCAGGACCAGGTCCTCGGCGAAGGCCAGCTCGTCCTGCAGCGGCAGTGAGCGCTGGGCCACACCCAGCACCAGGACTTCCATCCATACGCTCTGCAGTACTGACATCTGGTCGGACAGGGACAGTGACGAGAAGCCTGGAGGGTAGTGGGAAGCAGACCTGACTGAGCCAAGTTCATCAGATCCTCGTCCCACAGGGAAACCCCACGTCACCTGGCCCCTTTTACCTGGGATGCTCTTGGCCCAGCTGATGGTGACCACGATCTCTCGGTCAAAGAGGTCACAGAGGGTAGCCACGGCTGGGAGGTGTCCATCGGGGCCCGCCGGGTCGGGCATGGCATACAGCTTCTCAGGCTCAACCACCAGCAGGTGGGACACCAGGGCATTTACCGGGGCTGCAGGGACAGTTGGAAGAGGCACTCGAATTCCTCACCTGGCAGGCCCCTGCGGAGTCAAGCATCTTCCCAGAACTCCTTCCCCGATGGCCTTCTGAAGAGCCACTGGCCAGCCCGTGTTGGGACACCTCTCTCCAGGAAGGGCTCTCACTCCTTCCCAGGGAAAGCAAGTCCACGGACAAGTTCTGAGTGTCAGAAAATCTTTACCCTGTGCCCAGCTGTGCTACTCGGGGACTGATGAAAAAAAGGTAGTTTCAAAAATACTTCTGGGAAATGTGCATGGACGAAGGGAAAACTTGGGGTCCCGAGGCCCAAGATTCGTAACTGCTGTTCTGGGAGACTAGACACCTAATGCGCCTCTCGTGCCCCGGCCCCACCGAAACCCTAGAGCTCCAGGGACCTCCAGCTCTCACCGGTTTTCCGAGGGCCTCCAGCTACTGCCAGAGGTCCAGCAGGGAAGGAGCCCGGGAAGGGCAGTGGGTCCACCTCCGGCCGCCGCTTGTACTTCTGCCGCCCTCCCCGGACACGGTCCAGACGAACTCCTTGAATCATAGGACAGGGCTGTGTCCGCGGGACTGGGGGGTGACTCGGTCTACAGAGCCCGCCTGCCCAGCTGAGGCCACCAGAACTTCCCCAGGCCTTGCCCACCCCCGGCCCCAGGCCCCCGGGTCCCTGCCCAGTGCTCACCCTCCTTGAGCATGCCCACCCGCAGGCACTTGGTGAAGCGACAGGCCTGGCAGGCCTTGCGTCTCCGCTTGGTGATCTCGCACTCGTTGGAGGCCGGACAGCTGTACTCGATGCTCCCTGCCAGAAAGAGGCAGGGCTCGAGTGGCGGCCTCGCGGGGCCCAGAGGACAGGAGAGCCCTGCCTCACCCCGAGCAAGCGCAGGGCTGGAGAGAGCAGAGGCCTCTGCAGCGCTCTGTCCCGCGCTCCATTCTCGTCCGCATCCTCCTCGGCCTACAGGAGCACCTCATGCCTGCGTGTCACGTCCTGCTCCTACAGACCCTTGAACGCTTTTTCTTTTGTTTCTAGAATGCCACGTTCCTGGTTTCCCTTCCATCTCTTTGGCTGCTCTGTGGCTTCTGTGGATTGGCCCACACTCCTTCCGTTGGAAAACCCCAGGGCTGGCCTTGGACCCTGGCCCCTGGGACCCAGATTCCATAGTGAGCTCACCAGTCGTGGGCCTTCAAATTTCTATCTCTAGAAGACTCACGTGAATGCTAGACTCCTGTTCTACTACTGTCTCCCCAACATCTCGTAGTTCTAGAAGGCACTGCAGACTTAGCCTGTCCTAGAAGGAGCCCAGGACCTACCACTCCCCAACCCTGCAGCTCCATCTGTCTAGGTCCTCAAGCAGAAATCCAGAGAACATCTTGGCTTCTCCTCTCACACCCACACCAGCCCCATCATCACAGAGCCGGGCCAGCTTTATCTCCTAATGTGTCCAGAAGCTGACCCATCCTGCCCTGGGACCCACCTCCGTCCTTGACCGGAGTTACCATCATCTCCCTTCGTGCTGGTCTCCTCCTTTTTCTCCTTCAGTGATCGTGAGGCAACCCCTTCCTTCCTTTGCTCAAAAGCCCCCGATGATTTCCCTTCTCAGTTAAAGCCAACCTGAGGCCAACGACGCCTAGAGCTCCCCTCCTTTTTAACCTTTCTAACCTCATCCCTGTCGCCCTCTGCTCTGCCCCAGCCACCTCAGTGCTCGGCAAAGGGGCCCCTGCCTCAGGGCAAGCTGCTCCCTCAGCACCCTCAGCTCTCTGTGCCGTCACCCGAGGGAGGCCTTCCCTGGCCTCGCTCTGAGACGTCGGGGGCCCCTCTGCAGGCCTCCGCCGCGTGCCCCTGCCGGTGTCTCCGCAGTTCTCCGCCCGAGCCGCACATGAGCTTATCTTCATCATCTGTCTTCCCACTTTGGCGTCTGCTCCTTCAGGGCCAAGACTGCCAAGCGCTAGGAACGGGGCCTGGCATGTAGTGCAGGTCCTGATGATTGGCTGAATGAATGCATGGTGGCCCTCCCGGCCTCACAGGGCTACCACAGGGACCGAACGACACGCCCTTGGCACGCACCTTCCTTCCCCTGGTGTGCTTTCTCCAGTACCCTATATCCAGGCCTGCGCGAACAGCTCAAGACACCTCCTCAGTGAAGCTCTCTGAGTGACCCGGGCAAGTCCCGCACCTAAGCCCTCAACCCCTCAGTTCTTCCATCTATAAAACTGGGATGAACACAGAACTTTCTACAAAGATGGCCAGCGAGCACTCAAGGGAATATGGGGGTGATACATGCAGCAGGGTTAGCGGTGCTCAATAAATGCCCCATAAAGGGTTGCTGTTGGGGCGCCTGGGTGGCTCAGTTGGTTAAGCATCATGATCTCATGGTTTGTGAGTTTGAGCTCGGCATCAGGCTCCGTGCTCACAGCCCAGAGCCTGGAGCCTGCTTTGGATTCTGTGTCTCCCTCTCTCCCTGCCCCACCCGACTCGTGTGTGTGTGTGTGTGTGCACGCGCACGCGTGCACATGCTGTCTTGCAAAAATAATCATTAGAACAAATTTTTTTTAATAATTGCTTGCTATTTAAGGCTGATGCTCAATAAAGATTTGTCAACTGAGTCAACAGAGAATGCAAGGTGCCCGGGTGGGTAGACCCTGTTCGCTCACCGGCCTTCAGAACCAGAAGGGAGCACAAGTGGCTTTAGAGCAGCGGGTTTTGGCCAAATCAAAGCCCATTGGAATGTCACAATCAGTGGCGAGCCCTCTGTCCGAAGTTCAGTTATGAGAAACAAGCAGAGGCAGCAGTCAGCTCTGGACCTAACTCAGACCCAAGTTCAAATCCCGGGTCTGCCTTTTTCTACCTGTGGGACTTGAACAAGGTTTTTAAAATCTTCCTGGGCCTCCACCAGGGTCCCAGTGCTGGCACCTTCTGGGTTGCCAGGGGAGTAACAGAGGAGGGCACAGGGCCTGGCGTAGGGTAGGCACTCAAGACATGTTCCCGGAAGTACACGTTATTGCGCCCAAGGAACCAGTGATTTCCATAAGAGTGTTAACAGGCCCATCTCAAGTGACGCGTGTTACATCTCCATCTTGCTCACTCATGTTCTGCTGTTTTCCAGAGTGAGACACATTCAGCGAGTACTAGCAGCAGGCATGTTTTACCTACTGGTCTTTTTAAAGTCGGGTGCGGGACCATGATATCGCCGCTCAGTTACCCATAAACACTTGCCCTGTTGCTGCCGCTACTTTGGGCAAATCCACCAAAAGGGGATGTTCTATGCTGCTGAGCGGTGAGCAGCCGCCAGATGCTAGAACGGCGTTTTGGGGCAGGCAGAGACTGCCTCACATTCTTCTGAGCCACCAGGGTAAATGCTAGGCCTACATTACCCAGAAACCTAGGCGGCTTCCTGAGTCCTCTCCCAAGTCCCACCTCCAGTCTATCAGCTCATCCTGGGGGCTTTAACTTCTCAGCAAAGTGGCACGCCTAGGAGGTCAGAGGAACCTGGGAACCCCAAGTTGTACTGCAGCGGTCTGCAGTAGGAACCCGCACCCGCTGGGGGATGCTAGGCCTGGAGGGCAAAGGGTGCAGGAGTGGGCTGGGGGCTCACCCTGGATGGTCCTCTTGAAGAAGGCTTTGCAGGCTTCACAGGATGCCACACCATAGTGGTAGCCAGAGGCCACGTCCCCACAGACCAGGCAGAGGCGTTTGGGCAGGGAGCTGAGCACCAGCTTCCCACCACCCTGTTCGCCAGGCCCAGCCCCCTCCCCATCCTCCTCTTCCTTGTGGCCAGGGAGGCAGCGGGTGGGAGCTGGGCCAGGGGCCAGGGCCACTGGGGGCTCGGGCTCGGTCTCCGAGGAACCCTTTGGGCTGTCGGGGCTGGCTGGCTCTGCCTTGATGTAGAGAGGCTCAATGCCCACCACCTGGCTGGACATGGCGCTGGTCACCTGCAGGAAGAGACCTGTCAGGTCACAGGGAGACACTGGGATGGGGGATGGAGACACAGTGCCACCCTCGTTGCCCAACCCCCGGCCTGGGGCCAGGCTTCCGGGCTCACTGACAGGGAGGGAAGGGGGGCAGAGTCCAAGGAAGGGGCTGCCCATGAAACCCCCCCACTTCCAGCTGTTGCTATGGGAACAGAGTCTCCAAAGTCTCCAGGGCCAGTAACTGACAGCAAGGTCTCCCACTTGGGATCCTGGAGGAGGCCTGGAAACTCCCTACTCCCACCGGAGGCCAGGAAGTGGCGTAATTTCAGTCCCCAGGCAATCTTCCAACACCTTCTGGAATCCCCAGCCAGGAGGATACCTCTTAGTTCTCTCCAGATGTTGGGGACCTCGAAGATCTCCCCTCACCTGGGTATCCTCCATTCAGAAGCGCACACGAGGCACACAAGGGCAGCTGGTGTGCTCCCAAGTGCAGGTTCACACACACTCCCACTAACCTGGGTTCTAGGTATCCTCACGCGCTCACACATGCTCACTGGCTACTGGGCACTCGCAAGCCTCACACATGGCCTTCCCCAAATCCCACCTCTCACACATGCTCCCATTTGTCTTCACACGCTCCCCCCAAAGTTCACAACCCATAAGCAAAGTCACAGTCAAGACTCACAATCACGCACACTCACTCCCAAACACTCCCCACTCACCATGCCCCCCACACTGACACACACTGGCATAGATCCTTGTGGAAACACACTCAGAGCCTGACACACCGCCCCTCCTGCCCAAGCATGCCAATCCCATGCCCACGGCGGACGCAGCTCCACCTCCTTACACCCCACCCCACCCCCAGCCCCAGCCCCGCCAGTACATTCACTCTTACACTCCCGCTGCCGCAGAATCCTCTACCTCTGGGGCGCCCCGCCCCCCCAACCTGCGCACACCTACGGGAAGTTGCCTAAAGTTGCTTCGCCTCACCTCCCCCTCCGCCCGCGGGGGACCTCTATCAGGTTATCAGGAAGTAAATGGGGAGCGCCAAGGAGGAGGAAGTTCTCCCCCGCCGGTGCGATGACCTTTGACCCAGAGAGGAGGGTGGCCCAAGGCCCCTTTGAGCGCCCCCACGTGGTCTTCAAAGCCCCTTCTCCGACAGGGAACCCTCCCTATCTTCCACCCCGGGCCGCCCCTGGGACTTCGACTAGCTCCAGATGCCGGATTGAACCCTGCCCTGGGACTGGACCTAAGGCCCAAGCTTGACCCTGGCCAGGACCTGCAGCCCGAGCCAGAACCGGCCCCTGTCCCAGGCCGACGCACTAAGACCTGAACGCTGAATCCCGCCCGAACCCTAACCCCGTCTGGCTCTCGACCCGGTCCCAACTGTGACCCGCGCTGGTCCTGGAGCCGGACCCGCCCGGAGCCCGCCCCACCGCCCGCCTCCCGATCGCGCTCGCACATGGCCCCCGCGCCCCGCCCGTCCAACCCCCCCCCCCAGCGGCGCTCCCCTCCGCCCCCGGACCTGGGGCTCCGGCAGGGCGGGC
>NC_043710.1:7293098-7304047 GCF_006229205.1 Suricata suricatta
GCACCGCCCCGCCGCGCCGCGTCCCCTCACTCGGCGGCGCCGCCGGCGGCTTGTAGGACACAAAAGGACATCGCGGCCGCTTCCTACTCTGCTTCCTCCAGCTGACAGCGGGGGTGGGGCCGGCCGTGCGCATGCAAAGCAGGGGGCGGGGCTCGGCGCCCTATGCTAATCAGACAAGTGGGGCAGGCAGCGCCTGCGTGCCCGGGACGGTCGAGGCGGAGCCGGCGCAGCCAGGGGGCGGTCCTTCGTAAAGGTCCCGCCCGCCACCGCCGAGCCAGATTGGCGGACTTGTGGAGGCGGCCGCCGAGGGGGCGGGGCCAGAGGAGACCTGGAGAGGCTCCGGGAGGGGGTTGGAACCATGAGCGCTCTTACGTAACTAAGGAGGCGGGGCGCGCTGTGCGCGAGAGGAGTGGGCGAGGTGGCTCTGGGGCCGCCGTTGCAGGGCCGGGAGAAGACTTACATATGTAAATGAGAGGGCGGGACGAGCAGGGAGGTTAGTGTAACTGCATATGCATGAAGGGCGGGGCCTAGCATGCCCACACTAGAGGGGAGGTGCTGCCCCTTTCCCTTCTCCCCGTTCCCCCAAGATTACTCCATTGGGGCACTCGGACCGCGGATCCAATATTCCCACAAAGCTGCTGGACCCGAGGTGGGAGAAGCCGGCATAAACGTGCAAGAAGCTCTGGATTTGAAGTCCCGGGAAGGCGGAGCCAATAGGGCCTGGACAGAGAACGCTCAAGGTCACTGCGGTGACCGAGTGAAGGTCACGGGGAAAGGCGGGGCCACGTGCGTCCGCCTCACGCGGGCAGCCACGCACTGACTCACCGACTGTGCACAGAGTCTTTTATTTCTTTAGGACTCAAATTCCACGTGGACTGGGTCAGGTTTGGGTCTGGGGACGAGACAAGGACCCGGGGCTGGAGTCGGGCTGTCACTCGAGCCCGAGGCGGTGCTCTCAGGACGCCTAGAGGTGCAGCCTCTTGCTCTGGCGCCTCTTGAGCCCCTTGACGGATTCCCGCAGCTGCTTGGTCAGGAAGTGGTCCCAGCCTATAGCTGACCGGTAGCCTGGAGGGCAGAGCGCCGCTCAGGGCAATGAGCAAGGGGCATGGCCTCCCCAGCAGTGCGTGCTGCATGTAAGAATTGAGCGACTGCGGGTGATCTGGGGTGGCAGGAGCGCTTAGCGCTCGGTCTGTGTTAGTCTGGGAAACTTTGAATCTCCAAGGTGCTGGACCCTGATGGCCTTCTTTCAAAAGGTCAGGTCATACACCTGCACTCCATACAGGTGGGGGATGTGGAAGATGGATGAGGGCAAGGTTAGCCATGTGGCAGGCCTGAACTGGGATGGTAGTAGCCTGCAGCTTTGTGGACCCCAGCTAGACCACCCACTCTACGTGATTACCCCTCCCTTAGATCATAAGCAGGGCAAACAAGGGGACTTTTACCCAAGGAGTTCACTGTTCAGAGGTTCCTCACGGCACCAAGGGAGGGGGCCAAGGCCACACAAAGATTGTCATCCCCACTGGGCAGGGGGATGGAAACAGCTTTAGAAAAGCCACATAAGCTAGAAAGGAGCTGCCCTAAGACTGGAGCCCAGGCCCCATGCTCTCCCCACTGGGTGTCCCTGTGCCCAGCCCCCTAATTTTTCACTTTTGGTGGGGCTCCTAGAATATTTGTGGGTGGTAAGGGAATCTGACAGGGCAGACACACCCTGAACCCCCACTCCCAGAGGCCCAGGGGCCCGAGCCCTGCAAAATCCCAGGGTCTCTGTGGGATCTGAGGGAGGGGCTCACTCTGGAGGGCCTCGGTGAGGATTTCCAGAACTTCATTCTCCATGAGTTCCATCAGAGGCAGGGGCAGCTGGAGAGGCAGCAAGAGGTTCAGATGTCCAAGGGACACAAACACATAGACCCCGCGCAGAGCTGGAATGCCCCGTCTGCTCCCTCTAGCCCCAAGACCTCCAACTGATGTGTCTGCCCTGCCACCCTACAAACCACCCTCACCCCTTCGCCTCTGCAACCCCCACCTGCCCATCCCCCACTCCACTACCCCCCCCATCTCCCTACGTGCTTCTAACCCTGTTCTGCTGCTCCACCCAGTAGGCTTCATGGGCTGCGTAGTTCGAGATGTTGAGCAATGACTCTGAGGAAGATATTTCTGAGGGAAGAGAAAAGAGAGATCAGTCATCTGCTATCTGCTGGGTCTTCCCTGGAGCAGAGTAAGTGTATGGGGGGGTGGGGGGGAGTGGCCTTCAGAGACCAGCCGCAGGTGCCACCTTATTTGGAAAACAGTATGGGACAGTAGTTTACCACCCTGGACTTTGGTTCCAGTTCTGACTACCCCATTGTGTGAGGCTTAGGAGCAGTGCCTGAAACTTTCTGACTCTCAAGGTCTTCATCTGTAAAATGGGGTAATAAGAATGGCCCCTTATGGAGGTTGTGAAGTTTAAGGTGATTGTTCAAAGGAAGTCCAGTGCCTGGCACACAGCAAGCACTAAATAAATGGCAGTCACTATATTGTTATCAGTTCCAATTCCCTGATGAAGGGGTGGGGGCGGGGGCAGGGAGGGGGTCAAGCCTCAAACAGTGCCCAGTAAGAAGTAGGTACTTAAAAATTGTAACCAATGGCTGAGTGAATGAAAGGTAAGCACCTCCTCAACCACAGCAAATCCATACTCAAGAAAATAACTCCCTCCTCTCAACCTGACCACAGGACTTTGTATGACGCCTGCCCAGTAGGGGGCGCTCCAAGAATGGTTGATTTAAAGCGTGAAAGATGAGCGCTGGCGCCCCTCCCAGGAAGGGAATCCTGGAAATTTGGATCCTATAGCTTCCCACCCGTCTACCCTACACTTTACACGAACAGATATTGGGGTCCTGGCCGGCCCCCTGCCCTGCGGATGCCCAGACTGGTGAGGCCACACTGACCACTCTCGGTCTTGGAATCGACGTCCCGCTCCTCTAAATGGCTTCCCTGGGAGCTTCCCTGACGTAGCTCCAGCTCCAACAAGGAGTGATCGTGATCGTCCAACTCCTCCTGCTTGAAATTGTCCTGGTCATCTCCGTCATCCCATGCTAACGAACCACTGTTCAAGTCGTGGCCGGCCTTCCCGTTGTACCGCTGGTGGGGAGTCTTGCTGCTTACGCTGCTGCCCTCCAGGTCGGTGTCCTCGCAGGCATTGGGCACATTCAGCTTCGACTGCGACAGCGTGGCCTCGGTCCACAGATTCCGGACCTCAGTGTCTGGGCTCGATATCTTTGAGCCAGGGCTGCCCAAAGACGCCTGTGGGCCACATACAAGGAAGGAAGCCAAGGGCAGCGGGGAATGGGGAAGGAGAGGCAGAGCAGGCTGGGGGCAGGGATCCTGAGCCCTGACTCCGTCCAGTCGGCTCAGGGCTGGGCTCTGGGCTGGTCAGGAGTTGCCCCGGGGCCAAGGTGAGGGAGAGGATAGCCAGGGACCCAAGCTGGACTCAGTCTTGGGGGCTCACAGGGACAGGGGGCCCGGGAAGAGTTCTTACGTCGAAAGGCTTTTCCTCCATGGTTCTGCCCCAACGGACCCAGTCGCCACAGGCCTCGGGGTAAGGAGGAGGGGCGTCACGCTCCAGGAGCCGGGAGGGGCAGGGTCGCGTTCCAAATGGCACTGCTCTGCGGGTCTCGCGAGGGAGAATTCAATCTACAACCCCCCACACTGGATGCCATTATCTCTTCCTTATCCCCTCCCTCTGCCCCCCCCCCCATCTGTATTGAGCTTGGAGACCCACAGACCACCTTGGTACATTCGTGTTCCGGACCCTTCCCGTCAGCCTCCCGGCAGAGACACGGGCCCACGCGTGGCCCTTTCAGGTGCACGCCTGGGGGCGAGAGGGGGGAAAGCCCGGCCTGGGGGTCATCGGAGGCCTGGCTTGCCCCGGAGGTGGCCCGATGCAAGCGCTCCCACACCCACTCGCGTCCTCGGAGCGCGCACGCCCGCAGCGGTGCAAACTGTTTTCGTTTATTGATGCAGGCTTTGAGGCACAGTCGTGAGGTGTTGTGAGGGACGGGCCCAGCCGGGACAGCTAGACAGAAAGCCTTGGGGGGGTCTGCAAATGGATAGGTGAGGGCCCGGAGCGGGGCGGGGGGGGGGGGAATGTGGCAGACAAGCAACCCGTAGCTTCCTCCCCGACCTCAGTCCGGTCGAAAGAGGCCTCTTTGGTCAAACAAGCAGAGCATGCCGGGGAGAGCGAGAACGAAGCCCTTGGAGAGGCCCAGGCGGGGGTCCTGCCCCTACACCGGCACGCCTTTTTCCCGGGGACGCCCTGGGCCCCGCGGCCGCACGGGCTTCCGGGGAGGGTTAGGGGGGCGACGGCGACCCCGTGGCGCGCGGGGCAGTGCGCAGCCACGCTCGCTTTGGGTGTCAGACGACTCGTCGATGAAGGCCAGGTTCTCGCTGGGGTAATCCAGCGCGGAGGCCGTGGGCGGGGTGGGCGGGGACGGCGGGGAAGGCGGCTCAGCCTTCGCGGGGAGCGCAGGGGACTGGGGCCCGCCGGCGGGCTGCGCTGGGCACGGCGGTGGAGGCAGGAATGGCCGCTCCTTCTCCATCGGCGGTGGTGCTGTGGGCCCAACTCTCTGGGTCACCCGCGCAGTCACGGTGCCGGTCCAGCTGGCGGCCTGCGCCGTGAGGCCGCCCATCTGCGCGAGGAGTAAAGGGAGTCCTCCACCGCGGGTCCCCCTTACAGCCTCATCGACCCCGGGAATCTGTCTCTACGCCAAGCAGGCACTGCCTCTCTTTTCCTCCTGGTCCTCCTGCCTCAGCCCTCCCGACCGACCGAGAGAAAAAGGCTCATCCCCCAGCTACACACTCTCCTCTCCTCCATCCCAACCTCACAGCCCTCTTCTCCAGGAGCTTTTCTAGAACGCCCCAGCTTTATTTCAGCCATCCTTCTGGTGCCGCCCCCCGGAGACCTTTGCCCCTCTCTAACCGGCTCCTCCACGGGCTCAGCCAATTGGGTGACACAATACAGGTCGCCCAGTTAAATGTGAATTTCAGATAAACGGCAAATTAAACGTTGATGTCTGTATATCCCTCCCCTGAAACACGTGGGACATACCTACACTGAACTATTGTTTTTTCTCTGAAATGTACATTTAACTGGGCTGCCTCCTTTTTGTTTTGTTTTGTTTCTAAATCTGGCAACCCTATCCATGACAGCGGAGACGGAGTCATCAACAAACCGGTCCAGATTTAACCCTCTGTCCCTGGGCCGGGCGCACGTTGGGGCGCACTCAGGCCCTGCCCTGAGAAGCTCGCGCTCTGGAGGGGAGGGAGGCCGACTGGTCAGCCCGCTGCTAGGATACAGCGCGTCAGCGCCACAGCGCAAGCGCAGCGCAGCGCGGGCGCAGGGGCGCGCCTACCTCTGCCCGAGTGCGCCGGGACACTACACGAAGCCAGTTCCCGATGGTGGTGAGTACTGAAGCGAAGTAGGCCAGGCCGAGCAGGATCCAGAACCACACCAGCGGCTGGTAAGCTGCATTGTTCTGGTTGGGGCTGGCGCCTGGGATACCACCGGAAAGGCCAGAAAGAAGTCGATTGTTGGGCAAGCGGTAAGCCTGTGGGCCGCTGGCTCGCTGCGCCTCTTCCCAGCTCAGGGAGAGGATCCGCCCTCCCCAGGTAATGGGTATGTGCTAGAGTGTGTGGATGCATGCAAGGTGCGTGTCCATGACTTGAAGGTGTGCAAGGTAAGAATATGCAAGCGAGTGTGCTCACGTGCAAAAGTGTAAGCATATGTGAGGGGTGCATATGTATAATAAAAATGTGACACGTGTGAGGGGCGCGCTTAATATATGTGGGAGCATGCGTGGGGTGCAAGCATGCAAGGATGTAAGGGTCTATGAGGTGTTGCATCCGTGCAAAGATGTGAAGGTACATTCCGTGAGCGCCTGTAGGGATCGCAGCAGGCGCCTGTGGGCTCACATACATCACGTGGAGTTTGGAAGGAGAGAGTTCGGGGCCCCGGGCATGAATAAAGTGGCTAGGGAAGTGCAGCGCAAGAAAGGTGGCCTCACCGGCCACATAGTCCCCGAAGCCCACCGTGGTGAGCGTCACTACGACGAAGTAGATGGCCTCCAGCTTGCTCCAGCCCTCCACATAGCAGAACACGAACGTGGGCGTGAGGACAAAGAGGAGACAGCCGATCAAGAGGAAGAGCACCGCCGACAGTACTCGCACCAGCTCCGGTGGCACGTGCCACTTCTGCAGGGAGGAGCAACGGCCGAGAGCCAAAAAGCCGCCAAAACCTCCGCTCACACCCCCCACCCCCACCCCTGCTCCTCCGCCAGCCTGTGCGCGAGGCTCTCGCGATCTCGAGGCCCGCGCGCTCCGCGTGCCGGGGTGGGGGACTTAGGGAAGGGGAACCCCCAGCCTAACGCAAGGGCGCGCAGCGCGAGGAGCAGCTCACCAGGAAGATGGCTTCGATGTGACCGATGCCGCGGCGCAGAGAGGAGCCCAGCCGGTCCCCGACACCTGCCAGCAGGATCCCGAACAGCGGGATCCCCACCAGCGCGTAAAAGATGCAGAAGAGGCGCCCGGCGTCTGTGCGCAGGGCCGCGTTGCCATAGCCTGGTCAGAGGGACCGTGCAGGAGGTCTAGGGGCTGCCTGACACCCACCTTCTTCCCTCTGCACTTTCCCGCTTGAGAAAGCCCAGCGGCCCCTTGCCCCACCCCCACCCCCATCCGCACGCCCAGTCCCCTCCCCCACCGATGGTGGTGATGATGGTGCCTGAGAAAAAGAAGGCGCTGCCCAGGTCCCAGGCTGAGTGGTTGCTGTTACTGGTTGAGTTGGTGTCAGGGTCCGCACCCCCTCCCAGGGCATCAGCCACCTCCTGCAGGACAAGGCGCAGAAGGAGGAACCTCAGTCCTTCCCTACTGTCCCCGCCAGCCTCCTGGCCCTCCAGTCTCCAGAGTGGTTTCCTCCCAGCTCTCCCCCCCCCCCCCCCCCCCCCCCCCCCCCCCCCCCCCCCCCCCCCCCCCCCCCCCCCCCCCCCCCCCCCCGGTCTTCCAGAGGCCAGTAGATGCTGCAGGTTGGGCGGCCCAATGTTTGGCCTCCACCTTGCTCTTGAAACATTTTAGTTACCTGTCCCTTAATTTCACATAAAAGATGGCAAATTTACAGCGGTCAGGAGCACAGACCCGGACGACACTGCCTGGCTTTAAATCCGGACCACAGGCAAGTTAACTCCCCGGTGCCTGCTTCTCCCCTGTCAAGTGGGGACAGGGGCGCCCCTGGGGGGCTCAGTCAGTTAAGCGTCTGACTTCAGCTCAGGTCATGATCTTACAGTCTGTGGGTTCACGCCCCACGTAGGGCTCTGTGCTGAAACCTCAGAGCCTGGAGCCTGCTTCGGATTCTGTGTCTCCCTTTATCTCTGTCCCTCCCCCGCTCACTCTCTTGGCTTTGTCTCTCAAAATAAAGACACAGAAAGTTTTAAAAACAAGTGGGGATGATAATAGCACCTACGTCAGAGGGTTGGGAAGAGTTAAAGCACTCACAACACATTAAGCCCTGTGCTGAGTCCCAAATAGTGATCATGCCCAGTGGTCACTTTCCACACGGCTTTCCACGCAGCCCACCGCTCCCATCGCCACTATTGAGCTCCTTGCCTTAGAAAATCTGATGGAAGTTAGGGACCCTTCCCGCAGGAAGGTTCCTGTACCATCAGGTTTTGCAGCGAGTATTTGAAGATCCATGGACACACAACCCCGCCCCCCACCCTGCTGAAGTCCAAGCTACCTAGTTGGTGCTCAATAGATAGGATTGATAGGATTGGCCCTGTGTCTGTTCTGCCTGCCACCTTGTAGGTCCCTCCAAGGCAGAGTCTGTGTTTTGAGAATATCTGCCTTGAATGACAGAGGAGCCCTTCCCCAAGGAGCCCAGGGCCCAGGCACCAAGGTAGTGGAGGAGATCATACAGCCGTTCTTTCCCTCTGACTGCAATCCTCGTTAGCAAGACCCATTCCAAATTAATCTTCCTGCGGTCACTGCCCCAAATCCTCCGTAGCTCCCTGCTGTCTTAGCATAGAATCCAAACTCCCAGCCCAGCATTTAAGCCCCTGTTCCCAGCCTCCTTTCTCCCAGTTTTCTCTCCTGGGGCTCCCATTTGGACCCCAAGCCGCAGTGACTTTACCCCCAGGTTTTGAGATGTTCCCATTTCCTGTCATAATCATTTTTAAATGAAGCCAAGAAGTGAAATGTATGATTGAAGTGATTTAATTTTTATTTTGCAAGACTTTTCCATTAATTCACTACTTAGGGGGGAAAAATCCTTTGTCATCCTGTGTGTTCTAAATTTTGCTTCAAATGACTAGGCATCTGCTAAATCCAAGTTCTGCAAAACACTTTGAGCCTTCCAGCTTCCACGCCTTTGCTTCCTCCGCCGGCAGGTCTCTGGCAACCTAGTCACACACCTCTGAATTCTACATCTGTCGTGTTGATTACCAGCTCCTCCCCAAGGCCAGTGGCTTCTCCCTCAAAGCCCCCAGCGCCTAGCCCAGGGCCCAGCACACAACAGGTGTTTAACAAGGAAGGAAGCAAGGAAAGTTCCCTTTCCACTGAATCCTACAGTAATCTGTCCCTGGATCTGTCCCCTCAGCCCAAAGTGACATCCTCTATGGTACAGCCTGCATCTATAACTGTTCCCCCTGTGGTATAGAGCACAGCGCCTAGCACAGAGTAGGTGCCTAGCTTCTGCCTGCCCGAATCGTCGTGGAAGAGAAAATATCTGTCGCCCACACTTCTAATTTCTGCCCTTCCTTTTCTTCTTTTTTTATCCAGGGAAAAAACATTTCCACTGTGAAGATAAAATAGGTCAGATTCCCTCCCTCCCTTCCTCTGCCCTGTGGTCTGGCCAGACACATCCTCGTGCCCAGGCCTCTCTGAGCCTTGCTTGGCTTTCTGGAAGTGTCAGAGAGACATCAAACCGCTGTGGCCTGGCCCCACCCAGCCATCATCTCTGCTCCCGGTCCTGCCGCCTTGGGAATCTGCTGGAACATTGAGGCCTGCCTGCCAATGGCTCCTCCCTCCGAAAGAACGGGCGGGGAAAGAGGGGGATTCTTCAATAAAGTAATAAATAGCAATTTATTAAAGTTAATCCTTGGGGTTTTTACATGATAATCACTCAGAAGGTGCCTGCCTGACCCCAGAAGGCTGAAGCCCAGTACTTTTAGTCACTTAACCAAAGCTGACCCCAGCCCTGACTTGCCCTTCCTGCAGGCTTCTCATCATAAGCACGCAGGTGCGCTGGGGTGAAGGGGTGCTTAACCTGGCATCTCTGGTGGCAAGCTTAGGGGACCCCGGAACCCTTTGAAATCACCTGGGTATGTTTATATGAGCATTTCCCCCCGGGTTTCTAGGGGGAGTGTTCAGTGTTCTTGGGCGTCTCCAAGGCATCTGTGACTCCGAAGAGGTAGAGAAAACAGTATAGGGTTGCCAGGTTCAGTAGACAAAAATATTGCACGGGGCACATTTATTTTTAAACACTATTCGCTGCTTAGCAGCTAACATTCACAATCATCCAGGCGCCCTGGATGCCATCTCGCAACCCCTGGGCCGGTGAGAATGTAACGTATCTCCCGGGCTCCGGCCATTTATTCATTTCTTCCTTCACTCGTTCACTCAACCACCATCACACTGAAGAGAACAGTCCGGGAGCTCAGTCCAATGCCAGGCACGGCAAGGCAGACACATGTCCCCATGGCCACCATATTGAAAACCAAGTGACCCGGATCCCAGCCTCTGCCCTGCGCCCCTCAGCAGCACCCTACCCTCAGGAGGTGCCAGTCTGGAAGCAGCAACCCAGCATGGGGCCCCACTGGCATGCAGCTAGTTGGGGGGGGGGATGTCAGAGGTGACTGCTGAAGGGGTTCTTGCCCACCCACGCACCTTGATGAAGAGCCCCAGGTCCTGGTCGCTCACACACGGATGGGCCCTCAGGAACTTCTCTCGGACCTCCCCCAGCTCCCTCTGGGCCTGCTGCTCGTGGGGCTGCTCCAGCGCCTGGAACACCAGGGCACCGGACACCAAGTAGAGCAGGACCAAGGCCAGCAACGCCAGGAGCGTGGTGCTGCGCATGGCGCGCCCAGGGGCCCGGCTGACGCCACTGCCCGCCGGGGGAGGCCGGGCAGGGGGCTCCTGGGGAGCTGTGGTCACTGTGGGTAGAACCAGGGACGCTGGGATCAATAACCTGGCCTGCCACCCCCACGCCCTCCCCTCCCAACCCCTACATACCCAAAAGTCCTTGGAGTCCCCAGTCCTACTGCCCATCCGTGTCCTATCTTCACATCCCTCGGCGGGATACTCATACTCGGGACCAGGGCACACCCAGTCCCTCCACCGCTGTCCTCCCCCTTACCTCCATTGCCCGGCCCTCAGCCCCTGTCCGGGAACTCCAGGACACGAGAAGAGAAAAGGGCACCGGGAAGGGAAAGGAAGGAGAGTGGAAGGGGGAAAGAGAGACTGAGCTTGCCGAGGGATAGGCCGGGCGAGCGAGAAGACACCGGGGGCCTGGAGGGGGCGTGAGGGACCGGCTTCCGCGCCGGAGGCTGAGGGGGCGCGGAGGCGCGCGAAGGGAAAGCTGGAGAGGCCGGACCGCGCAGGGCGGGGACGGGGATGGCGGGTCCCGGCTCCTCCGCTGCGGCAGCATCTTCGCGCTTCTCTGCTCCCCTCCCGCCTCCCCCCGCTCCGTGGCGACCCGCCAGGGGCCGGGCGGGTAGCCTCTAGGGTCTCCCGGCGCCCCGCCGGGCTTTCGAGGAACCCAGGGGCGGGTCCCGGTCGCTGCGCAGGGGAGAGGCAGGGCGGGTGGAGGGAGGGTGTTGGATTCCGGGAAGGAACGGGGCGGGAGCGATAAGGGCCGAAGCCGGGCAGCATCCTCCGGGACAGCTGTCAGCCCCCGGGACAGCGGGTGGCGGCGCCCACGCGCACACACG
>NC_043710.1:7304147-7337556 GCF_006229205.1 Suricata suricatta
GCCGCCAGAAGCCCCCCTCCTTCCAAGTTTAACCCCTCCAGCGCCGCGCCTCCCTCCATGCCGCGCCCTCGCCGCCGGCGCCGGGCCCTGCCGCCCCTTACCTGCGGCCGCTCAGCCCCCCAATTCCGGCGGGTCTCGGCAGGTGAGGGGCCGAGGAGCCCGAGAGGGTCCGCCGCTGGGTCCGGCTTGGAGTCTCAGACTGGAGTCCTGGTACTGCCATCCAGTGTGGCCAGCGGCACGGCCCCAGCCTGGACATCTGCCGGCTCACCTCTCCGGACAGGCGCCACGCTAACCTCCCAGCATCTCCCAGCCCCATTACGGCCCTCAACTCCCCGCCCCTGGGGACAGCCTAGCCCTTGGGCTCAGCAATCTCGAGGGAGGCGGTCCCGCGGGACAAAGGGGTGGGCGATCCACTGAAACAACCTGGAATTGGCTGGGGGAGGGCTGGGACCCGGTTCTGGAAAGTCATGCCGGGGCACCTCCTGTCCCTACTCCTGCCCCATCCCTTGGTCCTCACCTCCCTGGCCATCCCAGCCTGGAACTGGTGCCAGCTCTCCCCCCTCCCCCGCCCCTCACAGCCTGAACAGCCTGGGCTCAGGCAGGTCTTGGGACCGCTCCCCTCTCTGTTCTCACCCACTGCTTTACAACCCCGATCTCTCAAAAAATCCTCCAGGCTGGGGTCTGCGGCCCTCACGGTGGGTGGTTTTAAGCCTGGGCTCTAAGGCTAATCACCCCCTGCCAGTAGAGGGCGGAGCGGGTTACCGGGCTCTCACGAGCTTCCCAGTCTCCACTTACAGAAAAAGCATGATTAATTATCACCTCGGAGTGCTGTTCTGAGCATTAAAGAAGTCGGTATTTGTAAATGCTCAAAACCGAGGCCTGCATACACAATAAAGTGCCCTATAAACTTTACTTTCCTTTCCACAAAAAGTGACTGTTCAGCCTCAAGCTGATTCTCAGATGTCCTCCCTGGAGGCCCGAAAGGCCGGATGCCCAGGATAATCCCAAGTGAAGAGTTTCCAGACAGGATTAGTACGAAGCCCCTGAAACTGCGAGGAGGTGTGATGACCAGGTACATGGACAAGGGAGAGGCCCTCTAATAAATGACTCCCAGCCATAGGGCAGATGACAGATCTGCCCAGACTGTGGCAGCACAAGGCTGTGACCGTGGTATTAGGGGCAGCGAGAGAAGGAGTCCGAACGGCAGCCCAAATATCTGGCCAATTCCACAGCTGGTTGGGAGGTGCGGGCTCCTCAGTCACAGACCAAGTGCTCCATGGCCCTGGACTAGCCCCTGGCCCTGAATGCCAGGTTGGGCAGGATGACAGTGAAAGAGGGTTTCCGGAAATCCCAATCCAGCAAGAATAACCGGCATAAGAGACACAATCATGGTGCCGCAGGCCCCAGGAGGGGGAACATGGCTTGTTGGCTTGGAGATGAAAGGCTTCATAAAGAAGACGGTGTTTAAAGCAAGTTTCAAGGAAAGAGTAGAAATTGTTCAAGTGAGGAGACTGGAGAGGATTAGGCTCCTTTGGCCTCCTTTCCCCTTGGACTGCAGGCCCCTGCCTCTCCCTGCCCACCAGCCTAGATGGGGTAAGTGACCCCTGCCCGGCCCGGCCGCTCCCTCAGAGGGCCTGATGGGCCTTTGGCCGAAGATATGCCGGTGCAAGGAACACAGAGCAGACAAGTGACAGACCATGAACAGATGAGGGGCACAGACACTGTTTATTGAGTGGCAGGTGCAGGAGAGGTAGCTGGCTCCAGTGTAGAAGCAAGGCGGCAGGTCATGCCAAGGTGCATCTGGCAGCCAGGGCCATGCCCCCCATCCTAGGGGACAGCACAAGCTCACTACGACAAGAGTACCAAGGAGCTGGCCAGGGGGGAAGAGGCGGCCATAGCCTCCCGCGATCCTGGGCAACAAGCAGCAGGTGAACTTGGCATGGAGGGGGGAGGAGCTGGGATGGGAGGACTGGGGTCTGGGTGTTCTAGGGGGACAGAAGGGGATCACGTCTGTGGGGTGGAGTAGAGACTGTGGTGGTGACCACCCGGTCCCAGCACCTGGGAGAAGAGCAGAGGAGTGGTCCGTGTCTGGCTGCCCCCGCACCAGGCTGGCTCCCGCCCGATGGCGCCGTACCAGCTGCCGGAGCCTAGGCTGCCTGACATGCTGCAGGCGGAAAAACAAGGGTCAGCCTCCAGGCAGTGACCGGGGCCACATTCACAGCAGTTCGGGGAGGGAGAGAGGCTCAGAACAGGGCCCGGTGACCCAGCTTTCCAGCATCCAGGGCTTGACTCCTCTGGACCACAGCAAGCTGCATCTTGGAATGAATGGGAGGGGGGAACCCAGAGGGGACCTTACCTGGTACAGACAGGAAATGGGAGCCATGGCAGGGGTGGGGTCAAGGGGGAAGTGGCAAGACCAGGCTCGAGGTCTCCATGGCTCAGTGGAGCAAGCTGCGGGCTCCTACCTGGTGCTCTCGCTCCGGCCTCGCTCCCTGGAGCAGCCCTCGTCCTCACAGTGCCCGGCTCGGTCGAAGAAGTAGGAACGGGAGCCAAAGACCTGCCCATTGAGGATGCGGCTGGTGCTCTGGGGGAGGAAACCGCCATCATGCTCTCTCCTGCCCCGCCCCCCCACTGGCTTCCCACGGCCCTGCCAGACCCCAGCCCAGGAATTCCCAGTGCCCACCCCTCACCACCTGCCCTCACCAGGTCCTGCGGGGGCCGGTGCACCCGGAAGAAGCCCACCAGCAGGGTGGTGGGCAGCAGCTCCCACACAAAGAGGATGAGGCCAAACACCAGGTAGCCTTTGTTCCCCAGGTCATTCACCAGGTCCGCCTAGGAAGGCAGGGCGTGATGTCAATCCGCGGTCGTGCTGGCGGGGGCACCCAGATAGAGCCGAAGCCAGTGGTGGGGGAGGGCAAGAGCCATGGCTACTAAGGAGGCGGCAGATGTGCCGAACGCCCACCTGGTCAGACACGTTGTACCAGTCATAATCGAAGGCATCTAGCCGGCTCCGGGGGGCCAAGGCCAGGGCTGCCAGGTTGTAGCAGGCCCGGCTGGCATAGAGTAGGACCATGGCGCCACCCATTGCAGCCGCCTGGCACACACTGGTCCCCTGGCACAGATGACAAGAGGGGACCCTCAGGGAAGGGAGGCTCCAACTTCCTCCCCACCCTGAGATCACTGCACAAAAACCCCAAAGGGCACCCCCGGGTATCAGGGCTTGTGGCCCTACCTTGGCCTCCAAGTAGATGCTGGTGGAAGGCGCCCGCCGGGCAACAAGGCAGAGGCAGGCAGCAAGAGAGAGCGCGCAGATGACAAAGAGGGAGTCGCTCACCAGGACTCGCACCAGCAGGAGGGCCCAGGGCTGTGCCCGGCGCCGGCGGGACAGCACAGCACACAGCACGTTCACCAGCAGAAAGAGCAGCGAGGCCCCCACGAAGGCCCCTCGGACGGCCAGCCTGCGGCCCGCAGCACAGTCAGCCCCGGACCACCATCCCTAGCGCCCGCTGACCACCCAAACTCCCCCAGGGGACCCCAGTGTCTGTCAGAACCAATCCAGGCTGACACTGTCTGAACCCTGGCTCTCCAGTTCTACAGAGGGGGAAACCGAGGCCCAGTGAGGTCAGACATGGCTGACAGCAATGGCACCATGGACTGAGCACGGGGCTGAGAGTCAGAAACCTGGATGTAAGCCCTGACCCTGCCTTCTGCCAGATCTATGACCTTGAACGTGTGGCTTTACTTTGCGGGGCCTCAGTTTCCTCATCTCTCAAATGGGGATAATAACAGCCCCACAGGCAGGTTGTAAAAATGTTTGTGAAAGCGCTCAAGAAACCGTAAGACATTGTACAAATGACAGGCTTATTGCCACCACCCAAGGTCACCCAGAAGTGCAGTCTGGGGCTTCCAAGAGCTGGAGCCCCAGCCCTCCTTGGATCACGGAAGACACTGGGACCGTCTCCCGTCACACTACCATCGCTTTCTATGATCGTTGCCCTTCACCGGTGCACGGCCTTTGCTGAGCCGTCTGCAGCAGGTGCCTAAGTTTTCCAAGCTCTTTCACAAACATTTCCTAAATCATCCTCGCCTCAGCCCTGCGCAGGATCAGGGCAAGAAATGGACACCAGCCTGCTCCCTGCCCCTGGCCTGGAGGAAGTGCCCATGTGTCCCGTGTACTTACAAGCCTCGGCTCATCTCTGGCCGGCGCTTGGCCTTGGCCTTGAACACAACCTGGGAGCAGAGATGTCCATCATTCCTTTGGGCCCTTGGGGCTTGCCACCCTGCGTCCCCCCCCACCCGTTACCATGGTTACCTGGGCAAAGTAGAGGTTCATAAGTGTCAGTGTGAAGAACTGCAGGCAGACAGGGCAGCAGTAGAGAAGCCAAAAGGGCAGGGGTCCCAGACGGTTGGCTCGAGGGGTATCTCGGAAGTAGAAGGAGAAGAGGGTGGTACGCAAGGCAGCCCAGAGCAGACAGAGTGCCAGGAACACCGTCTGATAGCTGAGACGCTTGTGCCCATATAGGAGCACCAGCCAGAGTTGGGCATAGACGGAGAAGAAGAGCAGGGCGTACAGAGTGGTGTAGGCCGCAGTCAGCCCCAGGGTCACGGCGGGAGGCAGCGCAGGCACCAGCCCAGCGGCCGGCACCAGGCCAGACAGGTTACTCTCCATGTCAGGAAGGGAGGCCTGAATCCCAGAGAGAGATGGGGGAGCTGGCAGAGGGCCAGGGAAATAAATACGGAGGGGTGCAGCGACAGGCCTGGGGAGCTCAGGAGGAAAGAAGCTGCAACTGGCCAGGCCCTTCCTCCTCAAACAGGGGGACCCTGCCCTTGCAGCGGGGCTCAGGCAGCCTGGGGCCCGGGCCCCCCACTCTGGGGTGTGGAAGGACAGTCCCTCTCGAGGGCAGAGGCGGGAGGTGGACTGGGTCTCCTCCCTGGGTCAGCCCCAGAGCGGAGGAGGGGGTGAGGGGATGCAGAGGCTGAAGGACAGGGGTCCCTGGCCTTGGTCGTTTGAGTCTTCTCGTCAGGAGGGGGAGAGCTGGCAGATACCCTTCGGCTGAGGGCAGCGGCGCTGCGGGGGGCCGCTCAACGCCCAGCTCTCCCCCTCCCCAAACTAGGGGCTCTCTCTCCCCTCCAATAATCCGGGCTGGGGACGGCCTCTGCCTTCTGTCCTCGGGATTCCGACGCTGTCCCCCACCCCACCCCCCACTGCATCCACTCTCCGGCCTCGGGGAGCGGGAGGAGGCCGACGCCGGGTCCTCAGGACGCCGCCAGGGGAGCCGGCTTTAGTCGCTGGGACCCGGGGCTCCGGCTCCCCAGCTCCCCGGCTCCCGCGGCTCCGCCCCCTCCTGCGCCTGCGCCTGCGTCCGCGCGGGCGCCGTTGACTACGCTAATCGCGTAGGGTCTGGCCCCACCAGCTCGGCAGCTGCGCGCCCAGTGGCGCCGCGCCCGGCGCCGAGCCGTTCGAGAATTGGCGCGAGCTGCGCGGCCGGCGGGCGCCTGGGGTTACCAGAGGCAGCGGGAGGACGAGACGCGGGGGCGAAAGCGCATCCTGCGAGCGTCCGGGTGGGCCGGGCCCAGAGCCACCGGTCCTTGTTTGTTTGGGGGGCGGCCACTTCCCATGCTTCTCTTCCCCATCCTCAAATCGGGATCGCGCCGGCGGCCGAAGGCGGCAACAACCTCCCCTCACCGGCTCTCCCGGGGAAACTTCCGCCCGCAGCCAAGATGGCTCCCGGGCCCCGCCCCCCAGGGGCTTCACCCGCAGGGCCCCGCAGTACCCCGGAGGCACGCCCGCCCCACGCCCTGGCCGGCCGCGGTCCCCGCTCACCTGGCCGGCTGCCTGCCCGGCGCGAAGCCCCCGCGAGTCCTACGGTCGCCCCCAGCGGGGCCCCCTCTCCTGCGCCGGGGCAGTCATCCTGCCGGGGAGGAGGCTCCCTCGCTTATCTCGAGCTCTCCAGAGCTGGCGCGGGGAGGAGTGCACCCGAAGCGGGCGGTGCGAGGTTTCCACTGCACCGGGAAGAGGGAGCGGGACTTCCCGACCCCGGCTACCCAGTCCACACGGAGCAGTGACAACAGCAACGACAATTGCATCCAGGTAGAGCAGTGACAACAGCAACAAGGATCGCATCCGATGGCTGAGATGCAACTAAACCTTTGCAAAGTGCTTTCACCCACAGTAATCACCGCTCGGTTTACAAAGTTCACTGGCTCCTAAGGGAGGTGTCATTATCCCCATTTTACAGGGGTGGAGACTAAAGTCCAGGGGGTTGAAGGGCTTGTCAGCAGAAGCTGGTCTCCAGATTTCAAATGGGGGGTCCCAAAGAATCCCTTATCTGCTCCCACACACGTCCCAGGCACAGGGACGTCGGGAACAGAGCAGCGGGAGACCAGAAAGGGACCCAGAACGGAGGTGGCGGGCAGGGAGCAAGTCCCGCGGCGGGGCGGAGACTGGGTCGGAAGTGACCACGCCCCCTGGCCAGGCCTGGTGACATTTCAAGAGCTGATTGGGCCGGGTCGGTGACAGTTCCCGTTGCCCAGGCAACTAGGGCCGGGCTCCCTCAGTACTAGAGGGAGGCGGCCGGCCCGGGTCAGGGGCCTCGAGATCGGGCTTGGGGTAAGACTGGGGTGCCCTCACCGAGGGCAGGTTCGGCCGGGGCCTAGGTAGGGGCCTGGGACCGCTTCGCAGCACCAAGGGTTCAAAAGAGGAGATTTAGGTCCTGGGGGGACAGGCCGAGTGAGCTGCCCAGCCAGATTCCGTGCATAGACGCGAGCCCGGGAGGCAGGGTGGACCTGGGGCTGGAAGGTGGGAGACGGAACCAGAGGCATCTGCTGTCCCCTCCCTTCACCGAATACCATATGCCCCCCGCTGTGCCCTAACTACCCACCATCTTGCCCCCACAGCCCAGAGCATGTTCCAGATCCCAGAGTTTGAGCCCAGTGAGCAGGAAGACTCAAGCCCTACAGATAGGGGCCTGGGCCCCAGCCCCACAGGGGACCGGCCCTCAGGCCTTGGCAAGCACCAGCGGACGGCCCCGGGCCTCCTTGGGGAAGCTGGTCCCCAGCAGGGGCAGCCGGCCAGCAGCAGCCGCCATGGAGGTAGGTAGTCATCCCCCAGCCACCTGCCCATCCACCTTGCTTCTAGCCCAATAGCTCCTTGCATCCCAGCCATATCCACACTCACTGGGTGGTTTGGAATAAACCCCTCACCTCCACTGCACCTCAAGTTTCCTCTTCCGTAAAACAGAGCAAATAATCACCACCATTGTAGGGCTGTTGGGATGATTAGCAGAAATATATAGGAGGCACTTAATGATAGTGCCAGCGCATAGTAAATGTTCAAAGAGCGTAACCGTTGGCGGAGGACCAGGACAGAAATCACCTAGAGGCAGGCGGTGAGCCAGAAAGGGGAAGTGACTTGCCTAAGGTCACACTTATTTGGCTGTGGGTAGGAAGCAGGGCTAGAAGACTCCACGGTGCCCTGCCCTGGGCTTTGCATCTTCCCTGAAATTGTGCCTGACCCCCAGGTATGTTCTTTCCTGCCCAGTGGTTCAACACCCCTCCCCGGGGGCCTATCCTTGCCAGCTGCCAGGAGCAAGTGACCCCAAGAGGCAGTCAGCCCATCCAGGCAGCAGGTCTGTCCACACTGGCTGAGGGGGCGCAGTGCTGAGATGGAGGGATGGAGAACAGTGGCCATTTCTCAGCAGTGCCACCTCCCTGGTGCCCAGCCTAGGTTTTGCAGCCGGGAGAACCACAGAGACCTGAAAACAAGACTCCTATCCCTGATGTGCTCAAGGCCTAAAACACCCCCTCCCGATGTACCTCTTCCCCACATGCGGGAACAAGAAGGCGTCCCGAGCTCTCCCCAGCCTGCATGCTGAACTCCACAGACTTTCTTTGCCTTCTTCTTCTTTTTATGAATGTTTATTTATTTTTGAGAGAGAGAGAGAGCATGAGCAGGGGAAGGGCTGAGAGAGAAGACACAGAATCTGAAGCAGGCTCCAGACTCCGAGCTGTCAGCACAGAGCCAGATGTGGGGCTCGAACTCATGAACTGTGAGATCATGACCCAAGCCGAAGCCAGCCGCTTAACCGACTGAGCCAGTCAGGCACCCCTGTCTTTACCTTCTTTAACATCCAGATCTTTGCTCTTGTTTTTCTGCTCACAGCAGCTTCTGGCCCCCTCCTCAGCCCCTAGATCAAGTGCTCAGTTTGTGCCACATGCTGTTCCAGCTGCCAGGGGCACATCAGTGAACAAAAGCGATAAAAGCCCTTGTCCTGGTGGTGCCTGCGTTCCAGCTGAGTGGGGAGAGACAAGCCATAAGCAAACAAACAAACACATGATATTATGTGTCAGAGGATGACGGACACCGGGTGGCAGCACAAGGAACAGTCCTTACTTTCTCTTTGGAACCCAGAGTACCAGGGGCTGGGGGAGGTGGTCTGGGTCCGCTGCCACCATAAGAAGCCACAGTGGAGGAGGGGTTGGAAGTAGTGAGGGGTGCGCCCCACCCATGTTTGTGGAAAGGCAGATCTTGCAAGAAGAAAGGGCAAATGCAAAGGCCCTGGGGGCAGGACACTGGGCGCCTGTGGGGAAGGGAGTTGGAGATGCAGTGAGGGATTAATGGGGGGGAGGGGCCGCTGGGCGGGGCCTCAGAGGCCAGTGTAAGGACCTTAGCTTTCCCTTGGAGCCCAGGCAGGGCGATCTGGTTTGGGACCCAGAGAACAAACAGGGCCCCCGTGTGGAGACCCATCCGCAGCAGGGTAAAGCTGTGGGGCCACACAGGGGAGGCTGCCGCTAGAGCCCCTGCGCGGGAGGAAGAACGCCTGTGCCACGTGGTGGCAATGGACGTGGTAAATAGTGGGACTCCGGGTTTATTCTGAAGGTGGGACCGGCTCGCCCCCACGGGTACCCAGAGGGACAGAGTTGCTCTTGACTCTGGCAGAACTGAGCCAAAATCAGGAGCCTAGTTTGGGCCAGGTCAGGTTAGAGGTTGCCTCTCGGGCACCCAGCTGGAGGTTTCTAGCAGGGATATTTCCTGGCGGGATGTTACAGGCATGGGAGCTGTCCGTCACTGACATAGTGTTCTGGGAGGCCCAGGGAGCCAGTGTGGCCAGGCGAGGGCCGTTGCCCCAGGGAGGGGTGGCTCAGCTAAACAACAGGGTGGCGGACCTGGGTGTGGGCATGGTGGCGGGCAGATACTTCGTGGAAACGAGTAGAAGTTTCTCTTGTGGGTCCTTCCAGTTTCTCCAGCAAAGGAAGCCAAGTCCTGAGCCAGGAGTAAAGGTGGGAGTTTGAAGGAGAGAGGATTGGGGTTAAAGTGGTCAACTCTCCCCAAGCATGAGGTATAGAAAGTGTGCTGGGTGATGTCAAGGGCGCCACTGGGTTTTGTGGCCACGAATTTCAGTGGAAGTGGCATGGCCGTGCTTTCCTCCAGGCGCACTGGCGGCTGGTGGGTACCCGTGGGGGCGAGCCGGGAGCTGGAAGTTTAACCAGAGCCGTGTCTGTCTCAGCCCAGCTGGGAAGGGGTGCTTGAGGGTGCCTGCACGGGAGAGAATGGTCCGTGTGGGGTGTAAGCTTGCCCCCTGAGTCCTAGCATCACCAGAGTGTGCTACCGAGGAGGGGGGGGGGCAGCCAGGAAGGAGGTCAGAGGGTTGGGGTGGAGTATTGAAGGTTCTGTCCATGGGGCTGAGAGGGAGGGCAGGGCTGGAGAGGCAGGGGCCGGGAGCAGGTGTCTGTGAGGGGGAAGGACCCCTTGGTCCTGCCGATGAATAAGGACAGGGGGTGGGGGGGTGCTTAAGACTCGGAGCCAGGGACACCTGGGTGGCTCAGTCGGTTAAGCCTCTGACCAGCTCAGGTCATGATCTCACGGTTCGTGGGTTTGAGCCCCGTGTCGGGCTCTGTGCTGACAGCTCAGAGCCTGGGGCCTGTCTTCAGATTCTGTGTCTCCCTCTCTCTCTGCCCCTCCCCTGCTCACGCTGTCTCTCTCTCTCAAAAAGAAATAAATAAAAACATTTAAAATTTTTTTAAAGACTCGGAGCCAGAGCCAGAGGGGACTCTGCTGGAGAAACTAGGTGGGGGAGCGGGGACTGAGACTAGTCAAGAAGCAGTAAGGAGCCGAGGGGCCGTGGGGAGGGCAGCAGCGGAGAAGGTAACCCTGGCAGCAGACAGCCCACCGGCCTTCTTAAACTTCCGATTTAGTTTTCAATGTCTAAAAAGCAAATGAGGGGCGCTTGGTTGGCTCAGTTGGTTAAGCTTCTGATTTAGGCTCAGGTCATGATCTCAAGTTCGGGAGTTCAACGCCCCCCCCCAGTGCAGAGCCTGTTTGGGATTCTCTCTCTCCCTCACTCTCTGCCCCTCCCCCAATTGCAAGCACACTCTCTCTTTCTCTCTCAGAATAAATAAACTTTAAAATGAAATATGGAGTGCTTGGGTGGCCCAGTGAGTTGAGTGTCCGATTTCAGCTCAGGTCATGATCTCACGGTTTGTGGGTTCGAGTCCCGCATTGGGTGAGCTTGAGCCCCACTTCAGGTGAGCAGTGCTTCTCTCTCTCTCTCTCTCTCTCTCTCTCTCTCTCTCTCTCTCTCTCTGTCCCTCTCTCTCTCTCTCTTCCCCCTCTCTCCTCCTTGCTCACTTGTTCCTTCTTTCTAAAAAATAAATAAAATAGGGGCGCCTGGGTGGATCAGTTGGTTAAGCGTCTGACTTCAGCTCAGGTCATGATCATAAAATAAAAATAAAATAAAAAGCAGTGACTTCCCCATAAAAGATATACAAGTGCCAATAGCCTCCCAGAGCCACACACACCGCACCCTCCAGCCGGGCAGAGTCCCGTCACTCTTCATATTCCCTGCCCCTTGGCCCTTTCTGGACTGCACTGAAAATGTCCCCAGGGCAGGGAGGCAGCAATCTCTGGGGCTGTGACAACCCCAGCGCACACCCCAGTGCCTGGGACGGGCAGGGGGGTGGCGAGCTGTGGCCGTGTGGATGGCAGAGAGGGAGGGAAGGACACCCGGTGGTCAGACCACAGGATTCAAGCAGCGCTCCGCCTTCTATTAGCAGGTTGAGCTTAAGCAGGCATGTAAACGTCTGTCTGCCTCAGTTTTCCTGTCTGTAAAATGAGAAGAGACCTAGTCCTTCCTCATAGGGTTGTAGTGGGGATCTGACTGATGAGTCAAAATAAGGAAAAGGGCTTGGAAATGATGCCTGGCACAGGGCAGCTGTTTGCTGTCCTTACTGTTACTGCTGTCGTTGTTACTGTGAGGTGGCCCAGGCTCTGAGCACAGCTGAGGATTTTCATTTATTCGGTGGAGGTAGAGAACTGAGTAACCCACGGCCCTCCCGCCCCCCATTGGTGGACAAGTAAAGTATAAGTTAGAACGACAATGTAAAGGCCTTGAAACCACAGCAAGGAGTTTGGGCTTACCTCCTGGGCAGCTGGGAGCCATTGAAGGCTTTAGGCAGAGGACAGACACTGTTGAATTGAGAGCAAACCACAGTCACATGTGAAGTCCCTATTTTGTGTGTGTCAGCTCAGGAGCTGAGAATGGTTTTGATGTTTTTAACATTTTCGTGGAATATACAAACAGCCCTTGCTGTCTTGTTTACGGCTTCTTCCAAGCAACGACCGCAGCGTTGAATAGCTGCAGTGGAGACCGTGTGGCCTGCAGGGCCCCAAATATTTACTGTCTGGTCCTTTACAAAAAAAAAAAAAAAAAAGATTTGCCAGCACCTACTTTGGAGTGTTTTCTGGTTTCATCAGCTCTGAGCAAGGCCTTTGCAGGCCAGTAAGGGATTTTTTTGTGCCCCAAATGGCTTGAGGGTAGATAGGGAGTCTGGGCCGAGGCCTGTGGGTGCCGCCGTGCCCTTCTGCCTGCCAGGGGGTGAGCAGTGTGAGCCCCTGTGTGTGGTAGGGGCAGGATCCAAAGCCAGCTCGCCGAATGCGGAAGCTTCACTGCCTCTAGTTGCCTGGAAACGACTGTTTTTGTTCTTGAAGTTTTTGTTTATTTTGAGAGCGAGCGAGCACGTGTGAGCAGGGGAAGAAAGAGAGAGAGAATCCCAAGCAGGCTCTTTGAACCCGAACCTTGAAATCATGATCGAAGCCAAAATCAAGAGTCAGACCCTTAACAAGGCGACGCAGGTGCCCCCCCCCCCCCCCCCCCCCCCCCCCCCCCCCCCCCCCGGGACACCGCTATTTTAATGAAGTGAGTGAGGAGGGTCTGGGAGCCTGAGCGTGGATGTGGCCAGCCCCACCCGCTGGCCCTGAAGCCCTACGAGCCCTACAGTAAAGACCTTGAAGCTTTGCTGGGGCTCGGGGGCACCTCCAGCCCGGGGCCTCTCCCGCTCCCCCACCCCGGCCTGAGGCCTGCTCGCCAGGGGGGTGGTGTGAGTGCACAAGGCCCAGCTCACACCCAGGCTTCACTTCCCCGAAGTGGGAAGAGACACCCTTGCCCCGCACATCGCCTCGCCCAGGGATGTGCGTGGCTGAGAGCTGACTTGAGGGTGGGATGGGTCAGAGTGAGCAGGTCCACTCCCCCAGGGAGTTCACAGAAAATTCCTCAGGTTTTTTTTCCCCCCGGTACAGAGAAGGACACTTTTAAAAGCTCAGTTAAAAAAAAAAAAAAGCTGTTTACACAAATGATTGTCAAATGGCTCGCTTGGCATGACTAAATCTGTGGCTTTGGTAAAAATATCCTCCCCCTAGGACAGGCTCTGGCTAGAGCTGGCACTCACAGAGGCCCAGAAGTGTCCTCCCACACTGGACCCCCAAGGTGGCCCATGGTGCACTGGGAACCTGGGGCATGGGCGTTCAGCACACATTGGGGGCTTTAAGCCCTGGAGCCAGACTGGTTGGGTTTGGATCCCAGCTCTGCCACTGACTAGCTGTGTGACATTGGGGGAGTTACTTACCCTCTCTGTGCCTTGGTTTTCTCCTCTGTAAAATGGGGACAGTGAGGAACCTTCCTCACAGGGTGTGCTGGGGATGTCATGAACTGAGACACAGGAAACGCTTCCAGCCTGGCGTGGCAGGTGCCCTTCTGCTTGTTCTGATTCCTCAGCTGGGGGGCAGTGCCCACCTGCAAGCCACTCACTTTCTGAGTCTTGGACCTTGTGTCTGTCAAGTGTGGTGGTCATGTGCATTCTTTTTAAATTATTTTCTTATATAGTTTATTTATTTTTGAGACAGAGAGAGACACAGCACAGATGGGGGAGGGGCTGAGAGAGAGGGAGACACAGAATCTGAAACAGGCTCCAGGCTCTGAGCTGTCAGCACAGAACCTGATGCGGAGCTCGAACCCAGGAAACCCAGGAGCCGTGAGATCACGACCTGAGCTGAAGTCGCCCAGGTGCCCCAAGGCCATGTACATTCTTAAAGCTAGGAAAGGGGAACAACTGAGATTCCCTGAGCGAGTGAGCGGCCAGGCAAGTAGCCGGCCAGCTGTGTGACCTCTGGCAAGTTCCTCGCCTCTAGGTGACTGTTTCTTCATCTGTCATATAGGGAGGACTTACCTCTGCCTCACTGGGAAGCTGGGAGGCTTCCAGATAGAAAAGGGGCAGAATATGGTGCTCTCCTGTCTCCTCTGTTATCAGGGTGGTCCTTGGAGACGGGACTGCCCCCATTTCACTAAGACAGTGAGGCCCCAACAGGTTAGGAAAGGACCCGAGTTCACGAAGCAGGAATCTGGCTGAGGTGGGGCCCGCCTAGTTGCTGATCCTTGCCCCTGCCCGCTCCCCATGGAACTGGAAAGTGCCCCTGAGATGGGCCCGTTCTTATCAGGGCTCTTTCTGTTCCTGACTCTTCCAGACTGTGTCCCCAATCCCGATTTCTTTCTTATTTATTTATTTTTAATGTTTTATTTATTTTTGAGAGAGAGAGTCAGAGTGTGAGCAGGGGAGGGGCAGAGAGAGAGGGAGATCCAGAATCTGAAACAGGCTCCAGGCTCTGAGCTGTCAGCACAGAGCCCAACATGGGCTCAAACTCATGAACCGTGAGATCATGACCTGAGCCTAAGCAGGAAGCTTAACTGACTGAGCCACCCAGGCGCCTCCCCCCTCCCTCTTTACACTGCCACTGGCAGTAATGGATGGGTTTCTGCCCACACACGGAGCTAAGCACCAAGCTCCAAGAGCTGAAGGGTGGTCCAATGATGGAAGAGGTGTGGCTCAATGGCTACCTCACTGGCCTCCAGATTCCCACAACCCTCTAGGTATTTCTGGCATGAGAGCTCCACATTGGGTGACCTAGAGCAAGTCTCAACTTTCTAAGCCTCTCTCTTCTCATCTGTAAAATGGAGGCAGTGTTAGTACTTCCTTCTTAGGATGGCTAGGAGCATAATGAGGCTAGCACAAAGTTAAGTGTTCCATGATCATTACCTTAAGAGGTCAACAGACCCTTCCAGACTCATTCTCCAAAGCAAGTGCTTTGGGGGCTACAGATAGTTGCCAACAGGTTCTTGTTCTCCCGGGGCCTAAGGTGAAGGCCAAGACAGTGAAACAAATAGGCACCCGCACATCACTTGCAGAACTGGAGCTCAGCCCTGCTCCCGGCAGAAAACCTTCTCATCCAGGGGACTGGTCTCCAGAAGGGCTGGGAGGCCCCCATGGTCTTGCGCTGAAAACTATACTATTTATTTCCTTATTTTGCGGTAGACACAGAGGAAGGCCATTTAATACGCTAAGGGCCCATTATTGGGGTTCTATTAAGATTTGTGGGATTTGGCGGTGCCTGGATGGCTCAGTCGGTTAAGTGTCTGACGGCGGCCCAGGTCATGATCTCGCCATTTGTGAGTTCGAGCCCTGGGTCGGGCTCTGTGCTGACAGCTCAGAGCCTGGAGCCTGCTATCAGAGTCTGTCTCCTCCTCTCTCTGCCCTCCCGTGCTCATGCTGTCTCTCTCTGTCTCTCAATAATAAACTTTTTTAATTAAAAAATTTGTGGGGCTAATAAGAAGTTAATTTGAATCTTCACAAAAGCCCCATGAGCTTCCCTCGATTTACAAGTGAAGGAACTGAGCCGGGGCTCGGACTGGACTGTGCACACAAAAGCATCGGCGGGCGGGGAGCTAGCGCTGAGGGCTTTGGCAAGGCGAGGGGCGCAGAGGAGTTCAGATTCACATCGCCCCCTCCCCCTGTGCAGGCGCTGGGGCTGTGGAGACACGGAGTCGTCACAGCTCGTACCCCGCCGGGACCGAGGAGGATGAAGGGACGGAGGAGGAAGAGCCCAGCCCTTTCCGGGGTCGCTCACGCTCGGCGCCCCCCAACCTCTGTGCTGCACTGCGCTACGGCCGTGAGCTCCGGAGGATGAGCGACGAGTTCCAGGGCTCCTTCAAGGTGAGTGCCGGCCCCAAAGCGCGTCGGGATCTGTAGTTCCGGAATCCCTCGTCGCCCTCTGGCCGGACCGTTCCTGAGTCCCAGGGCATGCCGGTATCTGTAGTCCAGCCTGTGCTTCAGAAAGCTAAAGCTCCTGGGTTTCCCCAAATCCTTGGCGGCGCGAGGCATGCTGGTACTTGTGCTTCCCGGTCGGCCCCTTTCGGATATCCGGGTGCTGAGGCCTCTAGTTCAGAATTACTTTTTTTGAACTGCCGTCCGGTCTTCTAGATGCTAGGTCTCCAGCCCTGGCGCATACAGGGTCCTAGGCATCCTCTCCCCGCGCTCCTGGCACAATGTCGAGGATCTAACCAGTCTCATTCCTAAAAGCCCAAAGCGACCCTTCAAGCTTCCTCAAGTGGGCAGGAGGCGCCCCGGTACAGGGCATGCTGGGATCTATGGTCTTTAGATCCGCCGGTAAGCGGCGGTGGGATTCCGGAGATGGAGGGCTCCGACTCGGGCTACCGGGAGAAGCTAACTCATTTAACCCTTTCTTCCTCCCACCCCGAAGGGACTTCCACGCCCGAAGAGCGCGGGCACAGCGACGCAGATGCGGCAAAGCCCCAGCTGGACGCGCTTCATCCAGTCCTGGTGGGATCGGAACTTGGGGAGAGGAGGCTCCGCCCCCTCCCAGTGACCCGTCCCAGAGCCCGAAACTCCCCGCTCCTGGCGCCTCTGGCGGCCATCTTGGGTATGGGCGGAAGTCTTTTTCGCGGGACTTCTGCAAAAAAAGAGAATCAGTCCTTTCCTTTTCGAAGGAGGCGAGCTGACCCAAACCTGAATCCCTTCCGGTGTGTGCGAGGAGCCTGGAGGGCCTTGGCTCCGTCGGAAGTTTTGAGGTTTAGCCGCCGGAAATGGCCCCGTGACCCTGCTCCCGGCGCGCGCCTGCGCCAAGTTGCAAGTCGGGGAAACCCTAACTTCACCAGAACCTTCTCCGCGGAGCAATGGCCCGCAACGAAACGTGCTAATAAAGCCAGTTGTTTGTGCCGCCGAGTCTCCCCTCTCCGTCGTTTGGGGCTTCGCAGGCAGGGGAAGCGCTAACACTGACAATTTAAAATGATGCCTCCGTTTTACAGATAAGGGGAAATGAGGCTCTTTTTGAGTGACATCTGGAACCGAGACCAGGAAGGGGTCCGTGCAGCGACCAGAGCCAGGGCTGCCTGGCCTCGGGGACCTGCTGGTCCTAATCTCTAATTGGCAATTGGGAACTGCAGGCAGTCCGGCCGCCGGAATTCCACATTATGCAAACCGTGTCGCCGTCCCCCGGGGAGGGTCATTTGCTCCTATTCGGGTCAGTCCTTTCAAACAGCTACTGTGTGGCCGGCCTGGGGCCAGCTCTGTTCAGAAAACTGGTCGGACGCACAAGGCGGGGGAGGGGACAATGGAAGGCTGGTCCCAGAGCCGTGAATGTACTGATGACTAAGGAACCGAGAAGCTTCACCGGGACCTGGGAGCAGAGCTCCGAGCTCAAGTCCAGAAAGATTTATTGGCGCCCCCTATAGACCAGCCAGCGCTTTGTAATGGGTATACAGAAATGAATTAGGCCACAGCCCTGCCTGCAGAAGCTTCCTGGCAGGGGTGAGCCAGCCTCTCAGAGCGGAGTTACCACCAGCTGAGTGCAGGGACTGGTACCAGGGTGAGGGTGGGTCCCTCCGACAAGGGAAAGCCCGGAAGGGCTTCAGGGCGGAGGTGAGTTAGAGCTGAGACTGACTTAAAGAGAGACATGGGGAAGGGAACTGTCATTCCCAGCAGAGGAAAGAATGGACCCATGAAAGGATGGGGGAGCAGCAGAGGCCAGGATTCTGGGGGTCTGGAACGTCATACCCAGGAGTCTGGAGTTTAGCTTGGTCTTTGAGGGCCCGGGGACTAACATGGAGTGTTTCTGTAAGGTACTCGTGAGCCAAATCGGGAAGACAGGACTTGGTCAGGGAATAGAGAAGGCCAGTTTGGGGACAGGACAAGTCCTGACCACAGAAGCAGGGAAGGTCCGGCATCGGTATTAACCCTGAGGGAGCAGGGCAAGGGGGAGAGGTCCCCAGCCCTGGGAAGGGCCTGCTCCCGAAGCCTTTTCCCTGTTGCCTCCCCACCCTGTTTGCCTGAGGCTGCAGCAAAAACAAAGAAAGAAAACACTCAATTGGCAGGAGATAAGCCCAGATAAGAGGCTGCCTTCCTCTGGAGGAGGGAGGCAGCCAGCCCAGGAAGCCAGGAAGCTGGGAGAGGCCTTGAAGTGCCAGCCTGACCCTGCCGCAGAGCCTAGCCGAGTCCTCACTTTGGGGTCTCCGCCGCTCCGCGCAGTCCACTGTCCGGAGGCAGGAGGGAGAAGCCTGCAACAGGTCCTCCATGCTGGCCGGAAGACAGTCTGCCACAGAAGGTCCAGGCCCGCCCTGCCTCCTGGTCAGGACATCTTGACTTAGCAGTGGCCCGGACACATGACTTCTGCTCTGGGCCTCAGTTTCCTCATCTGTAAAACAGGCATAACATCTCCCTCACAGGGAGGAGGGGGGTGCTGGGTCTCCCAGGCCCTGTGAGCATCTGTGACTGTCAGCTTCCCTTGTCCCAAGGGTCCCTAGTGTATCACTGAGGGCCTGGGGCCGGTCCCCTGATGCCGGGCAGGTTCTGAGCTGACAAGGTCCATCCCCAGTTAGAGTCAACTGCCTGCGAGGGTCCCAGAACAGCCTCGTCGGAAGATCCTGGGCGCTCGGGTCACACCAGGCAACAGGAAGGGCGGGCAGGGAAGGCTTCCTGAAGCAGAGGCCTAAGCCTCTGGAGGGAAAAAAGTAATGGCGGGGGTGGGGGTGAGAAATGACAGGTCCAGGCCAGAGGGCAGAAAGGCAGGACAGCATGGGGGAGGCCACAGGACCTCTAATGTCAGGTCACTAGGAAGTCCTGCAGGCCCCAAGCAAGGAGGTCTCTAGGCTGAAACCCAGCAACCCTTCCCGAAGGGCCTGACCTCCACCCCACAATGCCCGCCAGCCCATTTTATAGATGAGAAAACTGAAGCCCCAGTAGAGAGTGGCAAAGCCAGACCCAGGGCCCCGGGCCCTCTCCAGAACCACCCCCACCCCAAACCACACTGCACACAGGGTCCCTGAAATCCGCTTTTATTCATGTAAAAAAATCCCCAAAGAATAGAGCAAGAATGTGACTCTCCTGCCCAGAGCTCAACGCCTCTGCCGGTGTTCCCTGGGGAAGTGAGGGAGGCGACCCCCGCTCCGGGGTCTGGGCACCACGGGAGCGCCAAACCCTTCTGGCCCACAGTGACCCCTCTTCCTTAGGACTGAAGGCAGGAAGGAGGGGCTGGGGACTAATGGGGCCCCAGGAGGGTGGAGGAAGGGGGTTAGTGTGGGGTGCTTTGCCCCAGTTTAAAAAAATAAAATTTCTAAAGATAAAAAGTTAAAAAAAAAAAAGCATTAGTGTCTTAGCCTCCAGCCCTCCCAGCACCCATGCTGTGGCCACCTCGCGCTCAGCCAGTTCAGAGCTTCGTGTTCTCCTCTTGGCTCTCCGAGTCGGCGCCAGACAGGTGCCCGCTGCTCCCAGGTGCATGACCGTTGCTGGCACAGGCCACCAGATGCCTGTCCCCCAGCCCCTCGGGCGCCTCCCCCAGCAGGCTCCGGCGGGTCTCCTGGGGCAGCCTTGCCCGCTGCTCCTGACACTCCTGGGCCAGCTGGGCCAGCAGCTGCAGGCGGAGGAGGCGTGTCACAGGTAAGGCCGGGCCACTCAGCCCCTGCCTGCCTGCCACCCGCCGGCCGCCCACCTCGTCCAAGGCCTCACCTTGGGCTCCTCTTCTGCCAGTTGCTGCAGCACCTGCTGCTGGCCGGCCACAAGGCGTTCGTGACGCTGCTTCTGAGCCTCCTCCAGCTGCAGGGCAGGGGAGGGGGGGACAGGGGCTCAGCCAAGGGTCTCTAAGGGAGGGGTCAGGGCCCTAGGGCTCCAGCCCTGGCAGGTGCAAGCCCCCAGGGCTGCGGGGCCAGGACACCACGATGGCCCTTCCAGCAAACATTCCGGACTCTGAAGCCATAGGACACTGTTAGACGCTGGCTCCAGGCAGGATGTCAGGGGGCGAGAGAGAGGGCTGTGGGGCCCAGAGGAAAAAGGGAAAAGGTTCTAGAAGTCCGTCTAGGGTAATATAGCAATCAGCTGGGCACTGAGGCTAGATGGGTTTCTAATGAAAGAAGGAAGGGGAGTGGGCTGGGGCGGCACCTGAGCCTCACTCACCCGACGGATGGAGTTGACCGACTCAGTGATGTGCCGACGGTTAATCTCTGTCAATTCGCTGCAGGGAGCAAGGTAGGAAGTGGGCTCAGTGCCCAGCCCCCAGCCCTGCCTGCCCAGCCCCCAGCATTGCTAGCACTCTGCCCCCGGTGCCCTTACGCCTCCTTCTTATGTTTCTCCCTTGTCTTGGCTTCTGAGATACTGTTGTGGCGCTTCCTGTCCAGAATCTTCTGCAGTTCCTTCTTCTCCCTGAACGGGCCAGTGGGAGAAGGAGAAAGGGTCAACGGCAGGTCTGGGGGGGCGCTCCCCTCCTCCGAACATCAGGGACTCCCCTGCCCCACCCACACAGGATCCTTTGCCTCCACCTCTCGTTCGTCTCCTTCAGCCTCTTGAACTGAGTCGTGTGAGCCTCCAAGACGATCTCCCTGAGCCGCTGCTGTGCCTGTGGACACAGGTGGCCACCGGGTGACACAGGCTGACGGCGGCTCTGTCCGAGGCAGGCTCTTCCTGGCTGCCCCGCTGCCCCGCTCACCTGTCTCAGGTGCTCCAGCCTCCGCTCGGCCTCTGCGTCCACCTGGGCCTCCCTCAGTTCCAGCAGACTCTGCACCTGCCTCTTCTGGAACTCTTGATACCGCCTCACCTCTTCCTCCTCCGCCTTCTCATCCTCCGCGCCTCTGTAGGAAGAAGCCCTCTGGGTGACACGCAGGTTGTCACGCGGTGTCTGCTAGGCCAACATCGAGGCCCACTGGCTCCATCCAAATGACAGAAGCCTGTGTGTTTGGGCAGAAGTCTCTGGAAATACATGCTCCTCGAGGGGGGCTTCCGGGGCAGAGGAACTGGGACCCAAAAGATTCCTCTGTCCTCCTTGCACCGGACCCTCCTCCCTGCGGGTCAAGGAGCAGCCCATGGCTGCCCCGCCACAAGATGCCCCAATGTGCACACATCCTCACATTCACACCATTGCACATGGTGCATGTGCGCACGCAGGTGGTCCGGACACTCACAGGACACCTGGCCGCTGGCGGCTCCCGCGCTCCGCCCGGGCCTGGGCCAAGCTGTCAAGTAACCGGCGGGTGAGGGCGACCGCCTTCCGCTGCTGCTTCTTGCGCAGCTCCCGAAGCTCTCGCTCCTGCCGGCTGCGCAGCTTCACCAGGGCCTTGTGGCCTCGGTGCTCGTCCAGTGGGGTGGGGGCCACCTCTGCAAGTGACCAAGCAAAGGTGGGCGGGGTTGGGCTGGGGGCCGCCCACCCAGCCGCACCCCCTCCTGCACAACCCCTACCCCCGCACCTGAGAGGAGGCTGGCAATGAGGTCGTCCCGCTGCCCTGGAGAGGGGAGGCAGGGCCGTGAGAGGCTGGCGGAGGGAAGGCCAGAGCCACCCCCTCAGTGTCCCCCTGCAGCCCCTTACCTGGGCTGCCGAGGGAGGGGCTGGTAGGGGACACGGGGGGGCCAGGGGGGCGGCGCGGGGAGATGTCCAGGGTGCTGGGCGTGGGGCTCGGGGTCACCTGGGCCCCCGGCTGCTGAGATGGGGTCTCCTGGCAAGTTTCTGGGCCAGCCTGAGCCTGAGAGGGGGAGAAGGCACAATGCTCTATCCAGCAAAGCTGGTTCTTTCCAGCCCCTTCTGTCCTTTGCAACCTCCCAGGGCTTCCCGATGCCTCCGGCCCGCTTCCCTCCGCCCATCTGGCCTGGACTCCTCGTCTAGAATATGGGGCTGTTGAGCAGGCACCGGGGAAATCAGGCGTAATGAGATAAGCATTCCTAGACTCCCTTTGCATGCAGGGTGTGGGGAAGATCGCGTGAGACTGCGTCCCTAGGATGCCAGGCCCCCGGTGCATGCTCAGGAACTTCCAGATTCTTCAGGAAAACCTTGGCCCCACCCCAAGTGTCCTCCCCTCTCCCAGGCCCCTTCCACCCTCGCCCACAGCTGCTCATCTTCCTCGTTGCTTAGCTCCTGATTAAATCAGTGAAGGAAGTGACCGCAGAGTGGGCATCAGCCTCTCCCGCTGACAGCCTCTCTTCTCTGCCTGCCACAGGCCCCGTGGGACCAGCTCTGGCGGGGCGGCCAAGCCTCTGCTCCTGACCCCTCCCCACAGAAGCCACTGCCCATCGCCTGGCGCCCAGGACCCCAGGTTTTAAAACCTTCTGTGGCTTCTAACCGCTTTGATGAAGCAGCCAAACCCTGCACTTGGCTGGAGGAATTCTAGCCGGTCGGTCTGTCCCAAAAGCCTCGTGCATGCAAAAGGGGAGTTTCCACCTCCATGAAATGTGGGCAGTAACCCAAGGCGGCTGAGCCTACTGAGTGTGAAAGGCCAGAAGCCCCACACCAAGCTGCACGGTGGAATCGCCGGCGTTGGAGGCAGAGCCAAGCGCTGGTGGCCCAGTTGGAGAGCCTCAGTGTCCCCATCTTTATGGGGGGTGGGCAGGACCAAACTCGGGATGGGGGGATTCCAGGAGTCAAGTTGGTGAAAAGAGCTCACGCTGGCCTGGCAAAGCTCTGACACTCAGCATTCACTTGGCTTTATTGTCGAGTCTGGATGAGAGGAGCCGGGAAGGGGAAGCAGCCTCCACGCAGAGGGCGGGGGCAAATGCCTCGAACTGGCATCCACAGTAAGGCAGTGAAGGGCTCCACACGGGGAGGGGAGCCAGACCACCAGCAGGGACTGGGGTGGGGCAGTGCAGGCGGAGAGGAGCGTGGAGAAGACCAGGCTCAGAGATCAGCCCTCACCACCCCACCCCACCCACACCGCCAGCAGCCCCAAGGCTCCAGGTCACCCTGAGCCCGCTGTCTCGCACACGCGCCCCTGACCCACCCTGGCTCACCTCGCTCTCCCCGATGAGGGCAGCCAACTGCTTGGCCCTCTGGTCCATCAGGCTCACATGCTTGATGGGGTTGATCAGGGCCTCTGCATAGTCTGGGTGGGGAGCAGAGAGCAAGGGTCTCGGGGACAGAACCCCCCCACCAGGGCCACACCTTCCCCATTGTTTCTGGTTTCCCGGAAGGACCACAGAACCCAAACCCACCCTGGGAGCTGAGTCTGAAAGGCCAGAAGCCCCAGCTGGGGCCACTGGGCTCGGCCACCGCCAGACCCTGGCGGTGCCCCCGCTCACCCTGGTGGTCATCAGGAATATAGTCGGAGGCTTCAGTGTAGATGAGCAGGGCCGGCAGGCAGAGCGGCTGGTTGGCCTCATTCCGCAGGCAGATGTAGTGGTACCCTGGGGGGGGCGGGAAGGTGAGGTGGCTGCTCCCCCCCCCTCCCCGGGGACCCGCACGCCCTGCCCCTGTGCTTCCCAGAGCCCAGACGGCCTCACCTGAGCGGATGGCAGAGACGGGCAGAATCCGATGCCCCACAAACTTGCCACCTTCCTCAAAGGCCGCGACACGCAGCGAAGCCAGTGTGGGGAGCACCACCTGAGGGCCCGGACCAGGGCTGAGCCAGGGAGCTTACCCCAAGGCCGCGGTGTCCACCACAGAGCCACAACTGACCCCGGCCACCAAGGCCCAATGCTCCTAGCGGACCCTCAGACCCAATTATGGGCCATCAGTCACCATCCCCACCGAGCCCATGGCAGCCCCGCCCCTCCCTCCACGGCCTGGCCAGATGGATGGCGAGCAGCAAAGGGAACAGGCAGACCCCCCCCACCCCAGGCACTGCCATTATGGGGCAGTGCTGGTCACTGCCAGGCTAGAAACTGTGGAGTGAGCCACGGGGCGGGTCTCACCTTCCTGTGCTCTTCTCAAAGCCTGCCGAGGGCAAGGACCGCCAGCCCGACCCTGTCACACTCGGTGCCCGGAGGTGACAGGCACCCCTGCCTTCCCACTCCTGACCACTCCCTGTGCGCCTGGGTCCCGCCGCCCCCCTACCCCCCGGGAGGACCGGCAGGGCAGGCGCAGGCACCAAGCTCACCTTGGGGAAGTCAAAGGGCTCCTCATCCCACACAGGATTGAATGAGTTCCCTTGAGAGGTCCGCGTGCGGTACCTGCGTCGTGTGTCAACAGGGAGGCCAAACATGTCCACTTCCACGTAGATGCCCACCTTCCTGTCGGACAGGAACTGCCCCGAGATCACCTGAGGGGGCCGGGAGGGTGAGGCGGCTGCTGGAGGCCTGCCCCCCGGGATGCCCTGCCGGAGCCCTCCCCGGCCCCACCTTGACCCGCAAGGCATTGGCCACAATGCCGTCCACGATGACTTCAGTGAAGGGGTCGAAGGACTTGTCCGGCCGCCGCATGAACTCGGGCTTGAGCAGGTAGCCGCTGCGCCCGTTGTACTCGAACACACCCGCGTTGAGCTGCATCGCCACGTCTGGGGGTGACGTGGGGACGGCAAGGGTCAGCCAGCCAGCCCCTCGGGGCGAGGAGTCGGGAAGGACGGTGCAATGCAGAGGGAGGCCCAGGGACCAGTAGGGTCAGGTCAAGTGGGATCGGGGGAAAGAAAAGGTCTAGGGTCAGCCAAGGTCTCGGTTTGGGTTGGAGATCTGGGATCAGATCCTTGGAGGTCCTTCGGGGCAGGGTTAACAGGGTCACAGAGCAAAAATCGGCGAGGCTAGAAGCTGGGGGGCTGAGGCAGGCCGGGGCTCACCCAGGGTCTGAAAGTTGAGGGCCACAAGCTGGCAGCCCACGTTCCAGAAGAGCTGGGGCATGTAGTTGGAGGAGTCGACACGGGTGCCCTTGGGGTAGATGCGGCTGAGCTGCTGTTTATTGTATCTGAGGTCGGCAGTCAGGGGCCACGCCGTTTACCGGCCCCCGCCTCCTGGCGAGCACCCCGGGCCCACCCTGGGCTTCTGTGAACCCCCTTCCCTCTGGGGGGCCTCTGCTCAAGCTGCCCCCCTGGACCCCCGCCTCTCGGCCTAGCCCTGGGCAGTCCCACAGGCTGGCCCCAAGCCCAGACCAGGGTGCTAGAGGGCGAGGACCCGCACAGGTGGCATTAGTGGGGTCAGGACATCCAGGCCAGTCTCTGAGCACCCCAACACTGGTCTCCCGGCCCCAGCAATCCAGAAGGATACTCCACAAACTCCATGGGGCTCTTGGTCAGTTGCTCCATGGCCTTGGTTTCCACAAAGGATGACATCTCGAAGCATTTGTTCCTCTCTGCGGGAAGAGGGGGCGGCGCAGGGACAGGGAGGGGAGGGGTCAGGTCTGGAAAGGCTGGGCTAGCTCCTATTCCTACCATCTCCTACCGCACTCACTTCGAGCAGCCTCAAAGGACTTGAACTTGACAGGCTCGATGTAGTTGACGAGTGTTGACATCTCCTCGGTGGCATTGACCTCACTGCTGGCAGTGCCCTGTGGCCCCCGCAAAGACAAGGTCAGCGGTGCCTGCCCCCCAGCCATCAGCTGGATGTCCCCTCCTCTGCTGCCTGCCAGGTGGGAGGTCCTGACCCTCTACCCACCCCCGCAATCGCATTGCCCAGTGGCTCTCGACAAGGGCCCTAGCCCCTCCATGGCCGGTCGGTCCTGGCCCCATCTGGCCTATGGGCTTCTCTCTGGGGCCTTGCCCGATGTGCCCTGGACCCCACTTTCCTCCTTTGCCTCCTGCTTCCCTGATTCTTGGGAGCTGGAACCCCCCACCCAACCCCAGGGACTCAATTATCCACGTGCACATGAGCCATTATTTCCAACCACCATCTTGCCATCTCCTCTCAGGTAGCTCACCAAGTGCCTTGAACTCAACACCTGCAATGCTGAGCTTGGCCACCCCTGTACACACCCTTCCCCACTCGTCCCCTCCCAAATCTGACCTCATGATCCACCTTTCCTGTGCCCTCCACCCCTCAGAACTCAACACTCCCTGGTCTTCCACTACCCCTTCCCACCCTCTCCAGTCCTGCCACAGGGCCTTTGCACATGCTGTTCCTCTTCCTAAGGTCTCATGGCCTAACATCCCCCCCCAGTTCTGCACCCTAACTCACGCCTTCCTGGCCCATGAGCATAAATGATTTCACACTTGCCTCCGTGCCTCTTTACCACCTCCCTTCACCACACACACAGCCTGACTCAAAGAGAACACAAATAATGTCTGATCGTGCCCAGACCCAGTACGTAGCACTGCGTCCGGCACAGAGTAGGTGTTCAGCCAACGCTTGGGGAACAAATACTTGCTGCCTCCGCCTCTTCCCGCCTGCAGGACTGACCTCATCTGTGGTCGGCTTTTTGGGATCTGCTTGTTCCTCCTCTTCCTCCTCTTCCTCCTCATCCTCACGGTCAGCAGACCCAAGAGCATCAGGGCTCCGCTGCAGCCCCTCCTCGCCCAGAGACTTCCGAGGCTCCAGGCTGGGCTTCTCAAGGCCCATCTCTTCCCCATTGCTCAGGCCTAGGCAGCTGTCAGAGCTGGGGGACCCTGCGGAGAACAGGGCCACAGGGGGTCAGGCCGAACAGAGCACTCGGGAGCCAGGAGGGGCTGTGCTGTACAGGTGACTCAGTGGGCAAGTTGGGGTCATCTCAGGCCAGCATTGCGGGGGGGGGGGGGGGGGGGGGAAGGGCAGGGGCCAGGAGTTGAATGGTATTAAATCTAGTAGTAATGGATAGGGGACATGGGTCAGGGGTCAGGGTCCAGAGTCCTATCCAGCGGAGAGGTAGGTAGCGTGGCTCAGAAGGGTGAGCAGCGGGGAACCAGAATACAAGCACTTGGCAGCGGGGTGAAGGACGACCCGGTCCCAAGGCAGGCGCCGATCAGAGCCAAGCCCAACAGGGAGGCTCAGTGAGGTGAGCGGTCAGGGTCACATGCACAGGGGACTTTGATAAAGTAAGGGGACAAGGGTTAGCTGAAACGATAACCAAGGGGTGGACAGATGCCATGGGGGGGGGTCACAGAACGGGGTGGGAGGTCTGAGGGTCATCCCCGAAGCACAAGGAGGTAGTTCATGGCGGTCAGAGGCCAGAGGTTAGAATTCAGAGTCTGGCCTGGTTGAGAGGAGGCCTTTGTGAGGTGGGCAGTGGAGGTTGAGGGGTCAGAAGTTGGATGAAACCAAATCCAACCGGGATATAATTCAGTGAGGTCAGCACCTGGGGCCAGGGGTCAGAGGTCAGAGGTCCCCTCCTCAGCTGAGAGGCAGTAAAAGGCTCCCTGGGGAGGGGGAGGGGGTCAGGCTGGGAGCCGCAGGAACGTCACGGGGGAGGGGGGGCGAGGGCCGGGCCGGGGCCGCACCGAGCTGCGGTGAGGAGGGCTCGGTGGCGGCCGAGCTCTCGCTTAGGGCCGAGTTGCTCTGCTCCAGCGGCCGCTTGCGAATGGAGCTGTTGGGGACGCCGGTACTGGGCTGGTGTCGCTTCTTGTTCTTCACCAGGATGCGGCCCATCAGCTCCTGGGGGCTGGGCAGGGGGACGCCTGGGGCCAGCTGGTGGGCACAGACAGGTCAGGGCCTGCCGGGCGCCCTCACCACCTCCCCCCGCCCCAAAGCCCCGCCACGGCACCAAGCCCTCATACCGGGTACTTGTCCAGCGGGTCGATGAGCAGCGCGTCCCCAAAGATGGACCGGCAGTACTCAGCCATCTTGGCCTGCTGTTTTGCCCTGTGGGGCCAAAGTCAAAGGTCAGAGGTGCCTGGGGGGTGAAGCTGACATCCGTCTGGCCCCATGGGAGATCAAAGGCCCTCAGGGTCAGAGGTCACAGGAACAAACAGCATCGTGGTGGGATGGCTGTCTTGGGTGGATGGGGGGCGGGCAGGGGGGCTCCCCAGGTCAGGGGCCCACTCACGAGTCCACGTGGTTCTCGAAGGAGAGGATGACAGGGTAGGGCGAGGTCTTGAAGGCGGTTTCCGCGATGGCCTCGAGCACGTCTCGCAGCGGCACCTCGGTGGTCATGGTGAAGCCGTGGGTGATGAAGGGCTCCTCCTCGGGGGGCCGCCCCTTCCACACATCCAGCTCCACGCAGCGGCAGCCCCAGAGCAGCGCCTGCCGGTACATCTCCACCGACGACGTCCCGGCCAGCTGCCCCGCTGGCGGCGAGGCTCCTGTCACCACGGCCGCCCCGGCCAGCCCGGCTCCTCTCCCTCCTCCCCAGGCCCGCCGTGGCTCCTCCGCCAGCCATGCTGGAGATGCAGGGGCCCCTGTGGCCACCCGGCCCAGCCCTGGCACGCTGTCTGGCCAGCCCTCGGTCACTCCTTAATTCACTGTGGGGCCAGCACCACCTCTCCTGCAGTCCCCCAGGGTGGGGCCCGTGCCCTGCCACCCAGCCCTTGGCGTCCATCCAAGCTGGGCAGAGTCAGCACCAAGCAGCACTGGCAGACAGCAGGCTCCTCCGCCGGGGCTCACCCTCTCTCAGATAAACACCCCCCTCCCGTCTGCTGGCCTCAAGTGGACGCCTGTCCCCAGTGACACCCCCACGGCCCTTCATTTCCCTTTCCTCCTTCCACCGCCTGCCATGGCCCTGAAGCAGCCTCTGTCACCTACTGCCTGGGGACGGCAGGCCCCCCGCTGCCTCCCAGCCAATCTCGGTGGCAGAGCGCTTGGCTCATTTAGCCAGCCTCACCCCTCCCCTGAGCAACACCCTCCGAAAAGCCCGTCCTGGCCACTTAGGATAAATCCAGATTCCTTCAGTGCCCTGGGCTAGCCCTGCCTCCTCCTCGCGCTCCCTCTCACCTCTGCCTGCCCCAGCAGCCATCCTGCCCCTGGCCTCCTCCCTGCTGAAACACACCACAGAGTGACCTCAGGGTCCCCTCACTGGCTGGCAGGTGCCGGCCTCAGCCCTTCCCCAGCGAAGCCTCCTGGACCACCCAGGAAATGTGCCAGTGCAGGGGAGCCCCGCCCCGCCGGGGTCAGCTGCCCGTTCCCTGCCCGCATCCCTAGGACCAGCCACCCCAAAAGGAGGCAGGAAAGGTAAGGGGCAGAGGGCAGAGGTCACAGTCGCCACCGCTCCAGCTGCCCAAGGGCGGCTCACTCACCTGTGAGATAGGTGTTATGTGAGGAGTTGATGAAGTAGGCGCTGAGCGGCTGGGTCATGTCTGCGCTCAGATCCAGGGCCTCCAAGGGCAGGATCCCGTTTTCCTCGCCGCCCAGGTAGCGGCTGAACCCCTCCATGGACATCTGGTCTGGGGGACAGGTGGGCTCAGCAAAGCCAGCCGGGGCACCTCCGGCTGCCAGCCCCCGCCTCTGGCCGGCTCCCTGCTAGCTCACCTCGTTCCAGGAACTGCTGGTTGGGCTCATACTTCTCGATGAGCAGCCGGGCCTGGGAGGGCCGCAGAGGCGGGTACAGCACCTCATTGAGCCTCGGGTCCCGTTGCTTCTGGTTGATGAAGTCCATGAGCTGCTCCAGCGTCAGGTATGGCTTGCCCTTGGCGCCTCTAAAAGGGGCAGGAAGCTAAGTGAGGCTGGAGCCTCACTCCTGCTCTGAGCCCTCACTCTGGGGGAGGGAGATGAAAGTTCTGTGCATGGCTCTAGCACCTGCTGCTTGGGACTTGGGCAAATGGCTGCGCCCATTGGGCCTCAGTTTTCCCATCCGCTCTCCCGGCCACCGGGCGCTGGCATCGGCATCAGCCAGGGCTTTGGAGACCACCGAGTGTCTGGCCTGCTGTGCCCAGGAGTCGCTCGCTAGATGCGCTCAGGCAAGTCCCCCAGCACATCGAAGCCACTCGGCCCCCCGCCCCAGCACAGGCTGAGGAAAGTAACCCCAGCCGAGGGTCAGCTAAGAGCGGTTTATGGCCCGGCCTCGGCCCAGCCCCGGCCCACGGGGACCCCTGGCAGTCCTGCCTCCCATCGTAGTGCTGGAAGGAATGCCAGCAGAGGCCAGACACCGCGCACCAGGGGCTGGGAGGTGGGCCCGGGGCCTCCTGCTCACATCTCCAGCAGGATCTTGTCGATGTCTGGCCGCAGACACAGCTTATTCAAGAACCGCTCAAAGATTTCCAAGGAAAACTCGTCGGGCCGGATGGACTCACTCTGGGGACCAGAAGCGTGGGGTGAGAACCCAAGAGGCAGCGAGCCCCAGGAGACTGGACACCCTCCATGACACCCTCCGTGGCTCCTGTCCCTGCCTCCTCACCCGGTTGAAATTGAGGCCACAGGATTCCAGCGCCGTCTCTACGCGCTTCTTATCTGCTGAGAACATCTTCAGGATGCTGAGCAGGTGAGAGGGGTCAGGGTCAGTGGGGGCAAAGGTCACTAGGGTGGGGGCAGGAGAGAAGGTGCTGAGGGGGCCTCACTTCTTCACCGGGATCCGTCCATCCTGGTTCACCTGCAGCTTCAGCTTTGTGTATCTGGGGAGGCAGGCAGAAGGGTCACGCCTTGAGCATGGCCACCTGAACCCCTGACACCCCCCAGGCAAGCCCGGGACCCACGCTTTTCTCAGAAAGGTGTTCCGGGAGGCATTCTGAGCCAGGATGTTCATAGCCAGCTTGAACAGCTCCTCGGTCCAGACCTGAGGGGTCAGGAGACAGGGTGGGGGTGAGTGGATGGGGAACAGAGGGGGTTGGCCAGTCCCAGCCCACACCCAAAACCAGGTGCGTCCACGGTAAATGCTTAAATAGTGCTCTGCCAAAGGCTGATGAAAACTAGGGGTAGAGAACAGCCTAGGGCACAAGACATGCTCACTAAGGGATGACTGACTCAGCAGTGACTCGGTGGCTCCCTGGGGACGACCCTCTGGCCCCAGCCCACCTTGGCTGTGTCATCCTGCACGGCCATGAAGTTCAAGAACGTTGTATTCACGGGGTCTGGCCCGGCCACCACTGTCATCAACTTCTCCTCCAGCCGGGTGTCGGGGCCTCCAAAACCCAGCACCTCCCGGATCTTGGGGTCCTGAGTAGTTGAAAGCCAACGGTAAAGAGGAGTTCCCCCAAGGCCTCACCCCCACCCTTGGGCCGGGACCCCTATTCCTGGCTCCGTCACTCACCTTGGGCAGGCGGGCGTAACGCCCCGTTCGCGTGTCCCTGATGGAACTGATGTCTAGGGTGTCCACCTCCTAGGGAAACCAGATGCCAGAGTAGGTCTGAGAGGCTACAGGGCAAGAGCCAGGGGCCCCCAAGATCTCCCCACCCCGGGCCAGGGAGTGGCCCCCTCTGCTGTAGCCCTAGCCTCAGCCCCCGCCCATAGCACTTCCTGTCCCGGGAGCCGTGGGAGAGGTCAGCCAGCAGCTGGGCCCCACCCTCCTGGGTGGGTAGGAGGGGTCCGGGGGGTCTGGGCCCGGGCCCCGCCCCCCCGACCTGAGCAAGTTGTGCCAGTGCCCACCCTCACCCACCATGTTGGGTCCTGTCCAGTACAGAAAGAAGCCATTGGAGTCCACACGCAGGGTGACCAGGTTGCGACTGGAGGCCTCCTGGGGATGGGACGGGAAGGCAGGGGTCAGTGAGGGAAGGACTATGACCCAGGCTTGGTCCCCAGACTCCCTCTGGCCATCCACCCCAGTGCTTCTGCCACTGAGTGAAGACGAAGCCTTATCCAGCCCACAGGTCCTCGGTGGCTCCCTACGGTTCTCCTCGGAGAAAGCTCAAGCAATTGTCCCTGGTGTGACTTCTGGGGTCCCAGTGCCCCTCCCATCCTCACCTGTATCTTACCCTAAGACTCAGCCCCACGCAGACCCCTGACTCCCTCTCCCCTCCTCCGGCTTTCCCATCGTGGTTCCTCTGCTAGGATATCTTCTCCTTCCTTCTCTACCCATGAACCTGACCCCCCTTCCCGGACCCCAACCCTGTGCTCGATGTCTTCAGAAGGCCTGACAGCTCCCTAGTGGTCGGTATGGGCTGAAAGCAGAGGGTTTGGAAGTCTGACCGCCACAGCTGGGTCTCAGGGCCCCATGAGAACTAGTCCGCTTACATGTGCCTCGAAGCCCATGACCCCCCACCCTGCGCCCTACCGGAGGTCTTGCAGCTCACCCTATCTTACAGAATACAGACCGAATCCCCCCCAGAAAGGGACTCGCTCTGCTCTTGGGACTAGACGGCGAATTCTGTCTGTCTTCCCTCAAACAGCCCTGCGGCTGGCGGAAGGACAAGGAAGGGTATGCCAGCTCCATTTTCTGAGGAGGATCCGGTCCCTGGCACACTCCCAGGGCCACCCTTGTGCGACTCAGGACCAGCAGCCAGAGCTGGGGGAGGGTCATCAGGACCAAGTGGCCCTCTAAGAGTTCACTTAGTCCTTCTAACAACCTTAGGAAATAGGTGCTCTTGTACTTCCCATTTAACAGACGAGGAGCCCAAGGCACGGGAAGACTAGGCGTTTGCTTAGGGTCAAGAGGAGGTGCAGGGATCTGCTCCAGAGTCCGGTGGCCTGGGAAGCAAAGGAAGCTGCACTCCTGCTAAGCTCCCAGCTCAAGCCCATTGTGGGGACTGGTGTTAGGCGCCACTTTCCAGCCTCGGTTTCCTTTTCTGGAGAATGGATCCGCAACCAGCCCCGCCCATCTCTTTTCTTACAAAGGACAGGAGGCCTTGGAACTTTAGGGATGCCAGGACCTCCCCCAGATTGTGCTGACACCTATCCTCAGCCCCTCTCTGGGAGTTCCTAACCCTGCCCTGGGGCTCAGGTCCCCCAGTAGTGTGAGGAGAGGGGAGTTCAGTGGGTACTGACTCCAGGGCCTTCCCCTGCCTCTTCCCTGGTGTCTGGCCTTCAAAAACATCCCAGGCCCCCTGTTCTTCAGCCCCAAGTCCCAGTCAGCAACCCCCACCCCACCCCCAGGGCCCTCTCCCAGTTCCCACTTCCTTATTTGGGTTTATCACACTGGAAGGAAAAGGAGAAACTTTTCCCTTCGCGCGGGACTGGGGGGAGGGGTCTCCCCTGGTCTCTGGAGCTCTCAGACACCCCTCTCAGGCACACCTGCTGCCTCGGGCCACGCCCCCGGCCCCTCCCCCAGCTCCCACGCCTACCCGCCCCACCCAGCCGGAAAGGAACCCAGAGTCTTCCAGGCCTCCGGCCTGACTGGGAAGGAGCAGCGGGGAAGCTCAGGCAGGCGGGGTGGAGGCCCTGGAGAAGGAGGGGCCCAGAGGGCAGAGGAGGGGGCGGTGTGAAAACGAGGGTGGGGCACAGGACGGGGCGGGGAGCTGCAGGTGGGGGCCGGGGCATCTGGGAAGCACCAAGGGCAGGGGCGGTAGAAAGGGGGCCAGGATTTACTGGGGTTCAAAGTCCCTGATGCTAAGAAGTGGAGACCAAAGTTCCCCAGGGGTGGAGAAACTTGGGGGGCAAAGACTCCACTAGGGGCTGACTTGGTGCTCTCTCCTGAGCAGAGAGCTGGGATGGGCTCCCGGAGCAGGGCATAAGGGTGCAGCAAGAAGAGGGTGAAAAAGTGATGAATGGAGAACAATGTTCAGGCTAGGGTACTAGGAAGAATGGGGGTGCGCTGAGCAAGATTGGCGGCCAGGGTCCTCCGGCCAGAGTCTGGTACCGGGCCATGGTCTGGTGACCAGGCCGGGGTTGGGAGAACCAGAATTAGACCGGGAGGGGTGGGTGCAAATGGCGAGTGAAAAGGGGGAGGGGGGGGCTGGGATTCATTGGGGTTCAAAGTCTCCGGGCCAAGGAGGGGAAACCCCAATTTTCCACAGCTGAAGGGATTGGAGTTGGGATTGGGGGCCAGAGTCTTCATTACGAGCACGTTTGGGGACTCGAGTTTCCGGAGCACAGCCAGACTGGCTTGGTGGGGGGGTGGGGGGACGCCGCGGCCAGCCCAGGCTCGGGTGGGGGTCCCCGGCGTCTGACTGAGTTTGAGCGAGGGAGTCCCAGGATCTGAGTGGGACAGGGGACCCCCGCGCTTACCTCGTCCCATTTGATGAACTTACTCCCGCGCCGCAGGGTCTCTACCACGGTGGGCGGCTCCAGCTGCAGCGCGTGGACGCCGGGCCTGGCGCCCGCCATGGCCCAGCCGGGGGCGAGTCGGGGACCCACGGAGCCCCGACGGGGACCGACGGCGCGGCTGCTCCTTCCGCGCGCTCCC
>NC_043710.1:7337656-7342447 GCF_006229205.1 Suricata suricatta
CCGAGGCGACCCCGCCCCCTCCCATCCGCGTCGGGCCCGCCCGCCCCGCGTCGGCGGCTCCCCCTGGCGGTCGGGGCGGCGACTGCAGCCAGGGGGGATGGGGCAGGGACTTACCTGGACCCCGGCAGTTCGCTGGGGGTGCTCTTCTGGACTTGCCTGGGGTTGGAGGAGACCGCTTGGCACCAGGGCGATTGTTAGGGGTACAGCCAGAGAGACTGGGTGTAGAGGGCGCTACTGAAGACCGGGAGAGATCAGCCTGCTAGGGTTTCGGAGGGGCGGGGAAGAGGGTACTACCGAAGGGCCAGACTGGGGGGCCCGGGGCGCCTTGCTCCCGCCACACTCCAGCAGCAATTAGATGAGTGCAGAAAAGCCACTCCCACCCACCCCCTCTCTGCCCTCACTTCGCCTCCTCCCCTCCCACCCCCACCCCCCCCACCCCCCGCAGCAGCTTGGTCTCCCCCTCCCTGGGAGCACTTAGCCAGCTAATGGGCCTCCTGCCGGCTGGCGCCCCTCCCCCGTCCGTAGCCCGGGGAGGCCGGGCGCCTGCCACCTCCTTTAAGGACCTAAGCATCCTGGCCTTCCAGAGTGAGCCCTAGGACAGCCCCCTTCTTGTTCTGCAGACCCCCACGACCGCGCCTGGAACCCGTGGGGCTTCCTACGGAACACTGTGAAGGCGACACCTGGTCGTTTGCCCAAAGGGTTCAGAAGCCTCGTGGGTGTCCACAGACAAGGGGGGTTGAGGAGGGGCTCCGCAGCGCTGGCCTACAGCAGGTGCCCTGAAATCTGCGCTCCAGGGATGGGAGGGGGGGAAGGCGCATGGGCACCGGGATAGGTGGGGGCTGCAGCCCCTCCCGCAGGGCTTGGCTGGGGGGGCTCCTGCCTGGGGGCCCCTGTGGGAGCCCCCCCAATACAGAGGCAGTAGCAGCAGTAGGTTTAAAGTAGAACTCATCCAGAGGGGCCAGCCAAGTCACCTAGAAACCCAGAAAGAGACTGGAGCTGGTTCTAGGGGAGGAGGGGTCAGTCAAGGAGGAGCGGGCCCTGCAGGCCCCTTCGCCCCAGGCTCTCAGACCTCTAATGGGAGCCCTGCCTGGCATTTGCCATCCTCAGAATCCCCACCTTGTTGGACACCAACTCTAACCCAACGAATCTCCTTGCCTTTGGCAGAGGCCCTGTGGGGTGTGATTATTATCCCCATTTGAGGCCCAGAGAGGGGAAGGGACTTGCCCAAGGTCACACAGCTTTGTAGGAGGATTTGAGCCCTCTGACGTTAAGGCTGGGTCATCCTCCTTCCACTCCATACCCTTCAGGAGACCAAGAAAGGAGGACAAGACTTGTGATCCTCTTGTCATCTCTCACAAGAGCGGCAGAGCCATACCCTTCAGAGATCCCGAGACCACTAGGTCTCACTGGGCAGAGCCCTACAGGGTGGAGAGTGGCCTCTGCCCCCACAGGTCTAGGTTCAAATCTACCAGCAGAACCTAGTCCTTCTGTTCCTCAGTCACCTTGTCCAGGAGCTGAAGGTTGTCAGAGGATGAAATAAGCAAATGGATACAAAATGACCCCTGGCCGCAGGCAACTGGACATCTGAGGAGTGGCTTGCGGACTGTGGGGACATCAGGGAGGAAGAGGTGAGGGCGCAGATCAGCTCTGGGTCAGGGGGCCGGCCAGCCGATGGCAGGGCTAGCGGGGCCTAGAGGCAGGCCCTGAGCTTAGGGGTCTGAGCTGTGGGTCCTGGGCCTTGGGTAGAGATACTTCATAGAAATGCTGAGCAGCGGCTCCTTGGAAAACAGGATGGGAGCCTGTTTCCCGAGCCTGAGCCTCTCCCCTCTCCCCCCACCACCCTCATGTCTCCTGAGGCTAGGGCAGCCCCATTAAAGGACTCTTTCCTCCTGGACACTTTCTTCCATCCCGGTAATGGTAATAGGGTTTCTCGGCAAGCAGTAATGGCGGAAGGAAGGCAGCCTTTCCGCCTCTACCCTCGATTAAGGGAGCGGTCGTGGCCCACGGGACCCTCTCCAGGGCTTCTGCTCCGAGGAGGCACTGAAAGGAGCCTTAGCTACACTCTGGTGTGTGTGCAGGGTGAGGGTGGGGGGGCTGGGATCCCAGGTGGGGTGGGGCCACAGTCTGAGGCTGGCAGAATGAGGAGGAGTGCCCACATACTCCAGTCCCGGGGAAAGTTCAGGAAGGAAAGCAAGGGTTGAGATATGGGCCTTCAGCACTGAGCTCTTAGCTCCCAACCCCGGGAGGTTGGGAGAATCGGCCCCCTTGAAGAGGCTCAGAGCTGGTAAGCGACATGCTTGTGGCCTCTGTCTCGTCGTGCTGGGCAGAGCTAGGATTTGAACCCGGTTCTTCCACTCCCAGGTTCTGTGCAGGTATAGCAAGGTATACACAGTATAGCAAACAGAGAGAAGGAGAGTCGGAAAGAGCACCCCCAGCTCCTCCCCATCCCACCCAGAGAACCGCCAGGGGTACCCTGAAATTTGGACATAACAGGAGGCCTCCCTCAGAGGAGGAGGGATGGGAAAGTCATCACTCAGGGTCAAGCGTCTGGGAGGCAGAGCTGGGGCTGGTACTCAGATCTCTGTGGCCATAGGCTCCACTCCCACACCAAGTCATGGTGTAGTTATCCCCGCTCTTAACTCTGAGCACCCCTAAGGCCCGAATCAATGCTTTAGTTCAGAAAGAGCTGACCTGCTCTGGTAGGGTGAGGTGGGGTGTGGTGGGGAATTTGGACTTGGGTAAATTGGCTCAGAGCCAGAGGCCAGGCCGGGGGTGAGGCCCAGGCTCCTTGGGTCCTGCCTAATCTGCAAGGGTAAGGGTTAGGCCTCCAGCAGCTTCCCAGGCTGGCTGAAGGGAGGACAAGGCCAGGACAAGGGGTGGGGAGGGAGGAGTCATGAACCACTCTACCTGCCCAGGAATGAGGCCTGTGAGCCTGCCCTCAAACCCAGGCCCCTCAAGGAGAATCTCCCCTTGCTATTCCCCACCCCCAGCACACACACACACACACACACACACACACACACACACACACCATCCCTAGCCTCTGGGTTCCTTGTCTCTTTTTCTCAACTATGCAATAAGCCTAACAACGTTCTGGTTTGAGTTTGGCTGTAGCCCCAGCTGTGTGACCTTGGGGCCACTCTCATCCTCTCTGAACCCTGCCTGCTAGAGGGGGCTTCTTTGGCATCCAGGGGGAAATGTCTGTGAGGGGCTGGAACAAAAACCCTGACTGCCCCGCAGATCCTGAGACTCAGCCCGGGACCGTGACGGGCTTGGGTTCGCAGGCTGAGCTCCAACTCTACCTGTGTGCGTCAACCTCTGTGGCACACAGTCATGGAAATGTCCCCGTATTTTCTTAGTTAACCTTCCCACGGAGTACCTAGGTGGCTCAGTTAAGCATCTTGATTTCGGCTCAGGTCATGATCCCACAGTCTTGGGATCAAACCCCACCTTGGGCTCCACACTAACAGCATGGAGCCTGCTTGACCTTCTCTCTCTCTTTCCCCCTCTCTCTCTGCTCCTCCCTTGCTCGCACTTTCTCTCTCAAAATAAATAAATATCACCTTCTGAGGAAATGCTAGGTATAGAGGAAGTTATTCATTCTTTCGCTCAGTCATCTGTTCAGCCAATCGTTGAAGGCTGGCCTCGGTATTGGGAGTTCAGCAAGAATGAGGTCATTTGCCCCATCTGCGTGATTCTGAAGCCCAGCCTCGTCACTGTGCTTTGGGCATCAACAGTAAACAAGGGCCACACAGGTCTTGGGCCCATGGAGCACACAGTCTAGAAGCGGGAGACAATGATCACATAAGAAAGAAAGACTATTCAAAGATACAGAAGATCTCACAGGGTGCTGAATGAGATACACCATCTGTTTGAGAGAGGTGGGACAGCTAGGGCGCCTCTGACATCAGAAGGACGGAAGGAGCAGCAGGGCGGAGGATCTGGGGGAGAGCGACTGAGGCGGCCTCACGCTGGAATCGACTATGTGCAACGCTTTTTATGGGTCAACTGTCATTCTTATCTTTATTGTCGGAAGTACAGGCTCCCCCATTTCCCAGGTCTTTACTCCTGAGTTTCCCTCTTTGTACACGTAGAGGATTGCGGGGTGCGAAGGGCCGCGCCCTGTTGAAGCCAGCCGAACGAGGGCGCCCCAATCAAGTTCGGCGCTTCCCCTCCCACGGAGGGGGAGGGGCGGCCAGGCGCGGTCAGGCCCCGAGAACTACATTTCCCATGATCCCGTTCCGCACCGCCATCTTGGCCGGTGGGCGGTGGCAGCCTAGGGTCTAGGCTTCAGGCCGTTGAGCCGGCTCCGTTCACCCCTAATCTGGGCTTCCACCATGAGGGGGTGCGGGACCTCGACGAGTAGGGCGATCGGGGATCTGGGCAGCTCCTGCACGCCTTCTCCACCCTCCACTCCTGGGAGCCTGGTCCTCGTGTTGGTCTACGCGGAGAAGGTTGCTTGTCTTCCGCTGGCTAAGGACCTGAGGACCTAGACGTCGGGGGCTCGCACGTCTACTGTCCAGACCCCCGCCCTGCACATTGTGCCCACTCCCCTCCATTCCCAGATGGCCCCTGTTTTTGCGTCAGTGAGGACAGAACACTAGGGTCCCGGCGGGAGCGCAAATCCTGGTGCCGGGCACTTAGAAAGCCTGGGTTTGAGGCAGAAAGGTTAAACGGGGGAGCGGACAGCCAGGCCCAAACCCCTGACGACTAGACCCTCCCCTAGCCCCTGCCTGGGGGCGGGGTGGGAGTGAGGGGCCTGAAGCGGGACTGGCCCTTTAAGGGGGTGTG
>NC_043710.1:7342547-7353169 GCF_006229205.1 Suricata suricatta
CGGACAGCGGCCCCGCGGGGGGCGCGGCGTTGGCAGCCCCGGCCCCTGGGCCGGGCGGTGGTGGCCCAGGGCCCCGCGTCTACTTTCAGAGCCCCCCTGGGGCTGCAGGCGAGGGCCCAGGCGGCGCGGACGACGAGGGCCCAGTGAGGCGCCAAGGGAAGGTCACGGTCAAGTACGACCGCAAGGAGCTACGGAAACGCCTCAACCTGGAGGAGTGGATCTTGGAGCAGCTTACTCGCCTCTATGACTGCCAGGTGTGTCCCTTACTCTGCGCCGACACCCTAAAATCGATCCCTAGTCAGACTGCTTGGGAACCCCACCTTGCGGCTGCCTGTCACCCGGAGTCAATGGGCGCTCCGCTTCCGCGCGCTCCCCTCCCTTTCTAGACTCTCCGCCCCCGCCCCCAGTGTATGCTCTTCCTTGTCTGACCTTAGGTCACTCCTATCTTTTCCCTCATGACTCCCTCATGTCACTACTCTGCTCAAGCTTGGGGTCCTCAAGAAGCCTCAAGGGAGAGCCTGGGCCATGGGCAGGAGACAAGAGGCTAGTCTGGGCTGGCAGGGGTGATCTACCTAGTGCCTTCTAGCCTAAACTGGTTAAAAGGTTCAAGCCTGGTGGGATTGATTGTAAAGGGTCTGGGCTGTTCTAATGGGCCAGCCTGTAGCTCCATTTTGGTGTAGGGGCAGGCTGGCCTGTCCTCTGGTTCTGGTTCTCCACCCCATGACTCCTTCCTTGCTCAAATGGTGACTCAGGCCCCTGGGGGGGAGGGGGGGAGGAGTGGGCTTGCCCTGTGCTGCCTACCCTAGACCGGCCCTGGAATGCAGCCGGCTCCAGACTGGATAGATGCTTCCTGGGGGGGAGGGGTGACGGGCACCCCCTCCCTCAGCAAAGTATGGGCTCTTTGTTTCCCCATTACCAGCCCTGGGTCCTTCCCAATGACCCCTCACCCTTTACTTCCTCCCCACTCCTGGGAAGCTGTGACAGGTGTTTGGGGGAGGGGAAGGGGCTGTGATGAGTTGGGACAGATGGCCCCACCTGTGCGCTGATTGAGTTGGAGCCCAGAAGTTGGGGCAACACATCTGCAGGGTTGTCAGCTCAGGGTCCCCAGCCGTTGCTGTCTGGCCCTGTTTGGCACCCAGGGTGCCCAACTGGCAGGGACAGGAAGCTCCCCCCGCCGCCGTCGGGCATTTTGCCTTGGCACAGGCCTGATCTGTTTTCTTCCTCAGACAGCTGCCGCTGTCTGCTGGGCAAAGAAGCCTGGCTCATTCTGCGGTAGGGCAGGGGCCCCAGCCGGAGCCCCTCTCACACCCTCTCTCCCAACTCAGGCCCTTGTCTCTCCCTCCTCCCCCACCCCCACCCCAGGAAGAGGAAATACCAGAGTTGGAGATTGATGTGGATGAACTCCTGGACATGGAAAGTGATGATACCCGGGCTGCCAGGGTCAAGGTGAGAGGGGGGCCGGGAAGGCAGCAGGGCCAGGAAGGGAGGGTCAGGGAGTAGAGAGCTAGCTGCCTGGAGGCATGGCCTCTTGGGTAAGCAAGGCTCTAAATTTGGGCCTTCTTTGGTTTTAGTCCGCCAGCTGTGACGCTGGGCCTCAGCTTCTGCCTCCGTCAAATGGGGCTAATGGTGCTTGTCTAGCTGTTGAGTGGCTGTGGCATCACCTGTGCCTTGGGGGGGGCCCAGTGCCTTGGAAATGGGTACAGGTGAGCCCAAGGCCCGTTCCTCAGAACTCACAGCTGTACTTATGCCCCCCTTTCCCCCCATGCCCTCCCAGGAGCTCCTGGTTGACTGTTACAAACCCACCGAGGTAAGTGCATGGGTTTCCCAGTGGTGGGGTGAGGAGCCTGGGCGTCTGTCCTCCTGGGGTCTGGTCTCCCTAACGCCTTCCGTTCTGTCCAGGCCTTCATCTCTGGCCTGCTGGACAAGATCCGGGGCATGCAGAAGCTGAGCACACCCCAGAAGAAGTAAGGGTCCTCGACCCCCATGAACGGTGGCTCCCACAAGACAATCGCTGCCCCCCTGACCTCGTAGCAACAGCAATACCGGGGGGCCCTGTGGCCAGGCCTGGTGCCGTGAGCAGGGCTCCCCGTGCCCCTGGCCCAGGGGCCTCTTCCCTGCCCCCTCAGTTTTCCATTTTGGGGTTTTTTATTGTTATTAAACTGATGGGACTTTTTGTGTTTTTATATTGATTCTGCGGCGCGGCCCTTTAATAAAGCTAGGACATGCCTTTGGTGCAGCTAACAGGCTCAGCTGGTCTCTTTTATGGGGGACACTCTGCTCTGCAGCTGCCATCAGCTCAGCGTCTCCCCAGGTGACCTCAGGCCTTCCTGAGGGCCACGTAGCCATGACGATAGCCCAGTGCTGGCTCCCACGCCATGAGCTAGAAGTGGCTGGGGAGCTGGGGGGAGGGTGGGGGAGTGGCATTACTGTTGGCAGGTGGGAACACTCCTTTTCCCTCTGGGCAAGGACCACCATCCCATCTAGGGCCTGGCCCTCATGAAGCCCATGCCACTGAGTGTATACCCAAGGCCCTGCAGCCAAGAAAGAAGAGGGGTGGGGGGGTGCCATAGGAGAGGGTAGGCTGAAGCCGAAGCTGTGGCTTCTAGGTCTCCCAGGGCCCACAAACAAACACAGGCTCGCTTTATGGGCTTTCAAGGTTTTTTTTTGTTTGTTTTTTTCTTCTTAAACAGTCTGGTCCCTGATGGGGGCCTCTCCACTGCCCCCCCCCCCGTTTGGCTACAGTTCTGAACGTCGCTCGATTTTGAGCAGCTCCACCTCGAACACGAGGGTCGCACCACCTGCAGGAGAGAAGTGAGGACACAGTGAGAACCAGGGTGCGGGAAGAAGGGAGGGGGGCATAGGGGGGTAGGAAGGCGTATTACCTGGAATCTTTGGGGGAGCTCCCCGCTCTCCGTACCCTGTCAAAGATGCATAAAGGAATAGTGAGCTGTGACTGGGCTAAGGGAGAGGCTTCTGCACACATCCAGGCTGAAGCCAGGCCTCTGCCCTTTGCCAACAAGAAAGCCAGAAATGGAGAAGGTGTCACGGAGACAGGAAGGGGCTACTCTGTCCAGCAGAGGGCAGAGGGTGGGCAGAAGAACCAAGTAAGTGCCCCAAGGGTCTTGCCCTGTTCTCACCACTGGATACAGCTAGGCTTGGAAGACACATGCATCATAATGAATGCATGGGGCAGAGACCAACGTAGAGGCAAAGCAGTCTTCCCTTCCCCAGACACATGCCCTGAACTCCCCATCCAGGCTCAGGAAAGGCCTCTTACCCAACTCTGATGGGATCACCAGCTTCCGTTTTTCTCCCTCACACATCCTGCAGAACAACACGTGTTCAGCACATGGCGAACATGCAGGCCCCCTGCCCCGCACCCCATCCCCGGGGCTTGCCTCCTACAACCAACCTCCTCAACCACAGCCATGGCCCCCCGACTCACCCCAGCAGCCCCTGGTCCCAGCCCTTGATGACCTGGCCTGTGCCCAGAGAGAAGACAAAGGGCTGGTTCTGGGGCAGGCTGCTGTCAAATTCTGTCCCATCTTCCAGCTTCCCCTGTGGGATCACGGGAAGGCCAGTGAAGAGGAGAGTCCACTCTGACACACCTCCCCACCCTGCTGCTGTCCCCAAGCTGGCTCCCCGCTGGCAGCCATAGTCCTAGAAGGGGACAGAGCCTTGCGTGGCTCACAGGACGTTGTCACTGCTTGCTGGTTCCAACCTGGGGATCAGACAGTGAACAGCAGGGGAGAGGGGACTTGCCCAAGGTCACCCACCTTGTTGGCTGAGCCATCTGACTTCCAAGTCCTTTCAAGTCCCCAGAAGCCCCACCCACCCCCAAATGTTCCACTCCCTCACCCACCGTGTAGTGCATGTGCAGGACATCCCCCTTGCGCGACTTGATGGGACAGTGGTCTACCCGCTTCTTGACCCCGATCTGCAGCTTCCGTTTGCCCTCGGCCCCCGCAGCAGTGGTCAGGGCACTCAGGCAGATGGACAGTACTGTCAGGACCCAGCTCAGCCTCATGTCTCTGCGGGGACAGACCCCGACCGACCGACCGGGGGGAAGGGCAGGGAGGGCATGGAATATAGGCAGGTACCAGGAGGATTCCACCCCCACCGTACCTTGCCTGCCCATGGGGATCCCCTTGTCCCGGGTCACCACCCCCTCCCCCGGGCTCCACGGCCACACTTACCAGTTCAGTGAGAAGGGGGCTTGCCTGAGGACCCCAGCAGCGAGGGGAGGGGGTCAGGGGAGGCCACAGCAGCCAGGGCCCCGCCCCTTTGCTCACCCCCAGCTCTTCCTTCCCTCCCGGTCCCCGGCTCCACTTTTCAATTTCCACCCGTCCCTTTGCGCAAAGTCCAGACCTTATCTGGTTGCCCAACAGTAGCCTCCGCGGAGCGACCCCAGTCGCGCCATACCCAGTTGCCCCCCGCCCAGCACACCCACAGCTCTGAGGCCGCTGCAGGGGGCCTGCCCCGAGGCACCCACACATCGCCGCTGGGTGGCTCCGGGGAGCCCCGATCTTCCGGAGGCACCCCCCAGGCCGGGCCTGTGCCTCCGCCCGGGGCGCCGCCCCAGCTCTGAGCCCTCGGGGGCCTGCGGGGTACCCAGACCGGCCCCGTATCTGGTGGCCGGCGAGCCCGCTCCACCCACACCACCTCTCCCGGGGGAGTTCTCGGCCTACCGCGTCCCCAGGCCCGGCCCCCGCGGAGACCGCCCCCGCGTGGACGCCCCGGGCCATTACCTGGGCCTACGCCTTCGCTAGGTTCCTTGACCCCACCCTTTAGAGGACGTAGTTCCGCCCCTTGCTCTGGAGCCCCGCCCTCAATAGAACTGGACTCTCTTTCCTGAACTGTAGCCACGCCACTCACCGACTGAAGGCCCGCCCCCAGTGCCTGGGCTCCGTCCCCTTCGGTCTCCAAACCCGAAGCTCCACCTTCCGCCTGTTCCAGCTCCTCCTCCAAGGGCCAGGCTCCGCCCCCCACCTGTCCTAGCTCCGTCCCCAGTCCCGCAGCTCCGCCTTCTACTGGCACCAGCTCCGAGGTTCCACCCGTCACCGTTCCACGTCCCGCCCCAACTCCCGGGGCTCCGCCCCGTGCGGCGTGAAAACCCTCCCCCTGCGGCATCCCCAGACAGCTCAGACCCCAACCCCCAATTTCCTCCTGACCTATCCCTCGTTGACACTCGCAGCCCCGGCCCGCTCCTGCCCGGCCTGATCCAGCCTGCCCGCGTGCACCCCGGCTCCCCCCAGCCCGGGCTGTGGCCCCCGCTCACCTCCTCGCCGCGCCCCCGGAGTCAACCCTAGTCGTGCGCCGCCTCTGCGCAGGCGCATCATCGTCGCCACCAGGCCGGGCCACGCCGCCCGCCCTCATTGGACTGTGCGAAACCCGCGGCCACAGACGCCGGGTGGGGCGGCCTTTCCCCCAGCTCCGCCCTCGCGCCGACACGTGACGACGCGCTACTTCCGGTGGAGCTGCAGCCGGTAAGGTTAGGTGAAAGTGACTTCCTAAAGTGCTTTCGGCACTTCCGGTCGAGGTGAAATTAAGGTCAGGCGAACGCGGGTTCCCGGAGGGGGTCTCGAGGCGCCATTTTCTCTCGTCCCCAGGCTCTCGTTTGACCCCGGGCCTCTGCAGGCTCCACAGCCTCCAGTTATTTGCAGTGGGACGAGCCTGGGCTTCAGACTTGGGTTTGAGTTTGGGGTCTGCCGTCCTTTGGCAGTGTGACCTTGAGCCAATTCCTTGAGTCCCTATAACATGGGCTTGACACCACCCACATGGCAGGGCCACTGTAGGATTGCCGCCATGACGCGTCCCACCAGACCCTGGCCCACAGCTGGTGCTCGCCCATTTCAACGCGCCAGCATCCAGACTGCCTCTGCCAGCCGCACATCGTCCAGAGTCATGACGGTAGTGGTCTGGCTGGGCCCATTCCCCTCCACCCCCAGGCAGGTATTTTCGGGTGCCCCGGCACTCAGCAGCGCGCAGTCTGTCAGTTGACATAATGAACTTGTAGTTGGGAGGCAACAAACTTGAGTGTTGGAGAGAGAGCCGGCTCCGGGGTCAAACACACAGGTCAATCAGCCTTTCTGAGGAGCACCTGGGTGGCTCAGTCGGTTAAGCGTCCGACTTGGGCTCAGGTCATGATCTCACCATCTCATGGTTCATGGGTTTGAGCCCCGTGTCGGGACTCTGCTGACAGCTCGGAGCCAGCTTCAGATTCTGTCTCCCTGTCTCTGCCCCTCCCCCACTCATGCTGTCTCTGTATCTCATAAATACACTTTAAAAAATCCAAAGCAAAACCCGCCTTTCTGAGCCTCTTTCTTTAATCGAAAGAGGAAGATAATTAGCAACGCTGACCTTAGAATTGAGGACCAAGCGAGGAGGTGCATGTGAAGCACGGTGTGTGTCCAGCACTAAGTGGGCTGCGCTGGGGGGTGGGAGCTCCAGGGTCCCTGACCCTCATCTGTCGCACTTTAATTGAGCTAGGACATTGTCAGTGACAGCACAGCTGAGGAAAATGATTTCAAACTGGCAATCACTGCCAGGACTTGCCTCTTCTGGTTTAAACCCACTCCTGCCAAGGACCCAACAAGATCACGACCATGCCGTCCAATCTGACGTCTCAGAGAAGGCCTCCATCAGTGTAGCTGCGTTCTGCCCTGGCTTAACCTCTGTCCTTGAATGCCCGGCCTCTGCAAGGCAAAGCACCGGTACCCAAAGTTGGCCTCTGGTCCAACCCCACACCACTCCACAGGAGGCCACAGGCAGAAGGCTGCACTGAGCTTAGGCTGGGTCAGGAGAATCCCAAGCAGGGGCTGGCGAGGGGAGCCTGAGGTCGAGGGAGGTGAAGGTGGAGAAAAGTGGGTGGGGTGAGGGGACCGGTCTCCCAAACCAAGCCCACCAGCCACAGCCCCTTGGTAGTTTCCTTTCAAGGAGGCGGGAACAGGGCAGGTGCACGGCTTTAGAGTTAAGCTGTAAAAAGTAGCTTAAATACAGGGCAGTAAACTGGGGTGCCTGGGTGGCTCAGGCGGTTAAGCATCCTGTTTCAGCTCAGGTCATGATCTCACCGTTTGTGAGTTCGAGCCCCTCATCGGGCTCTGTGCTGAGAGCTAGCTCAGAGCCTGGAGCTTGCTTCGGATTGTGTCTACCTCTCTCTCGGACCCTCCACTGCTCGTGCTGTATCTCTCTCTCAAAAATAAATAAAAAACAAAAACAAATTTAAAAAATATATATCAAGTGCCACCTGGCAGAGAAGACGGATTTTTCTACCAAGCGGAGGCAAATATTCCTGGGGCCCAAGGGTTGGGACTGTAGCAATCATCCCTTCCCTCCATGTGCACATGTGGAAACTGAGGTCCAGAAAGAGGGGGCCGTGATAGCCAAGATCATTCAGATCTGCGTCCCACCTCCAGCTCACTGGCCATTACAATCTGTCTCCTTCCAGAAAGGAACCTTTGTGACAAGCAGGAGGGCCAAGGCCTCCCCAGGGCTTGGATGGAACAGGACTGGGAGGAATTCATGGGTCCGGCTCTGTCGACCGGATGGGGGACCTGGGGCCTTGTTTCCTCCATCTGCACAATGAGAGAGTAAGACAGGCTTGGGGGCCAGGAGACAGCGCGATACAGAATGCCTGAACGGTGGCAGACAGTGACACAGGCAGGGACAGATCCTTCCATCTCTTTTATCAGGGTTGGGGGGTCACAGTTCTTCCACCGAAGAAGTCCAACTCCCCAGTGTTTGCAGAGGATCGGTGCCTCGGGGAGGGGACAGTGGAGCCGGCTGGAAGACGCTCACTCACACGTGGTGGTTGCAGATCGAGACGGGACCCCTTCTCTCCCGAATTAGTCCGTGACCCCTGGCGCTGACATGTCTCATGTCTTGCCGTCCAGCGGCCCACCCTGTTGGATGGCAGCCTTGGGAGAGACCAGGGACAGCTGGAAAGTTCTCTGAGAGCCCAGGTCCAGGAGCACCTTCTGACCACGCTGAGGTCTAGGGACTGGGCGCTTCTCAGCATGGTGCCCTCTTGTCCCCCTCTGGGGTGTGGCCTGTGAGGCAAATGGCCCTGCTGAGTCTGAAAGGCATCGTGTCACCTTCGCAGCTTCCGGCACCTGAGGAAGGGAGGAAGGAGTCTGTTCACGCGGGCACAGCTCAGCCCCGGCTCCCCCATATTCCATCCCCTTATTACCCTCTGTGAACCCCATTCTCTCCTAACACTCCCAGCAAGCCCACATGTCGCCACCCCGTGGCCCAGCTGTGGAAGGGAGGGCTGGGGAGAGGCATCTCAGACAAGGGTGGACGAAGGGGTCCAGTCTGTGTCCTGGCCTCTCAGAGTCCACGAGGTGGGCACAAACGCCTATACCACAGGGGCTCTGAGAAAGGCCCAGAGCTTTGCAAACTGGAAAGCCAACTCCCCCATGTTGACTGCAGATGCCACCTTCTCCAAGGGCATCTCGGACCTCTCAGAATCTGCATCAGGTGCCCCTCACCTCAGCACCTTGACTTCCTCTGCCGGCATCGTGAATCCTGATGTCTGACTCCCACATTAGAATGTGAGTCTTGGGCAATATTTGTTCAACACGCTCAATAGCTTCCCCTTCCCTGGCCCTCCTCCCACTGTCAGGCTCACCTTGGACCCGCTCCAAGGGCACTGATGCCTCCCCAAACAAACGCAGCCCCGCCACTCCTCACCTGCAGGTGTCTGGGTTGAGCTCTAAGCCCCGCCCTTGGCAACGGAGGAGGCTGCGGCGTCGGCAGCGGCAGCGGCAGGTCCGGGGGTCAGGGCGCTGGCGGCGCTGGGTGCAGCGTGGGCAGAGGGGCCTGGGGCTGGAGTGGGATGGGTGATGTCAGCTGGGGAGGGTGCTCCGGGGGCAGAGTCCCAGCCCGGAACAGAGCGGGGCTGGGGACGGTGGCGGGGAGTGGAAGCCCTAGGAGGAGAAGCAACATGTCTGGGGTGGGAAGGAAGAGTCTTCCCGGGAGCTGGGGTTGGATCGGAGCACACAGACTCGGGGAGCAGAGGAAAAGGGGAGAGGGGGACACAGCTGGAGGAGGAAGAGGGGGTGGGACCGCAGCCTCCTGCCCCCCTCATACGCCTCCTGTCCCATCCCTGCGTTACCTCCTGGGGGTGAGGTCTGGGCTCCAACCCCACCTCAGCAAGAGCCCATTAGACTCACCTGTCCTGCTTCACAGCACTCTCTCTTTTTTTTGGTCTGAAAAGTAAGAGGAACAGACAGAGACGAGGAAGAGAATCAGAAAAGCCAAGCGTCCTACCCTTCCCCTAGATCCCAGGCCTAACCCAGTTCCAGTCCTGGAAACCTGGTCTCCACTGTGGTGTCCCACCATGCCCAGTGCCCCCCACGCCTGGTCTCGGGGAGCTTGGAAGTGGGGCCCGGCCGGCACCTGCATTCACACTGGCTGTGTTCTTCCAGGGACATCTCACCCAGCTGACTGCTCGGGTAACGGATCATGAGTATCTGTACTCCAGAGATTGAGGAGACACAGTGTGAGAGAGACCATGAGAGACAGAGAGGAAGGGGATGCTCTGTGGGCTGGAGAGAGAACAGCTCGCCCACCAGCCAAGGCTCCAGCCCTTCCTCCCACCAGCAACTCCCGGAGCACCAGCATCTGCCCCAGCCCACCCCAGTGGGGCACATCCCAGCACCCCAGTACCTGCATTCGGACTTGGTGCTGCCCGGTGGGGACGCACTCCAGGCCATCATCAGGGCAGCAGCCACCACAGCGCTGCACAGTCACACAGCTGGGCACCAGCTGCTTGGCCACGGTGCCCATGAGCTCCACGGTCAGGGGCACCACCACCTCCCGTGGCTGGCAGGTGGCACGGGCATACACGTCTATCCATGACACCACTGGGGGCAGATGCATAAGGGTTAAGTCCCCACTGGCTTTCCTGTAGCTGCTTTCTGGCTTCCCTGTCCCCTGGACCCCGCAGCTGGTCTCCTAAATCGCTGTCACAGCCACCCTCCACCAGCTCCCTCTCTGCCCTCAAAACTTATCTTCCCCTGCCCAGGAACCCAGGAGCCCCACTGTCTCAATTTTCTCTTCTGTGAAATGGGCAGAATAAAAGTTTGCATCTTAGAGCATGGCCGTGATTACACAAGATGAGGGGCAAACCTTCTTGATGCTGGCTGGTACAGTGATTGTGACTATTACCTTTCTTCTGGTGGCCCAGGGTATCAGGCTGGGAAACAGGGCCCTGTAGGAGAGGAGAGACCTGAACTCAAAGTGCTAGCCCGGTCGCTGTCCCCAGGGCTCTGCCCTTGCAGTCAAAAAGCTTCCGCTCCTCCAGGACATTTACCCCCGATTGCTCTGCTCCTGGGGTCACTCTAGCTTTACCTGTCCTCTCCCGCCACCTGGGACCTGCCCTGGCCACGACCCGCCAGGCGCACTCTGCCGGCGGCGGCGGCGGCGGCGGCGAATCTCCAAGCCTGGGGCCCGGCGGATTCGGAGGCCTCAGGTCAGGAGGGGGCACAGTGGGCGCCGAACCAAGTCCTGCGGGGCACCGAGCGGCTCCGCCCCCGGTCGAGCCCGGGGGACGGGGTGGGGCAGGGGAGTGGCCCGGGGCTGGGCTGGCGGGCTGGCGGGCTGGCGGGCTGGCGGGCAGG
>NC_043710.1:7353269-7384035 GCF_006229205.1 Suricata suricatta
ACCCCCTCCCGCCGCAGCAGGGGAAAGGGGACGCACCGCCCAGGGGGCCGGGCTCCCGGGTCGCAGCCGCCAGGACCCGGAGGGCGGGGTGCTGTCCCCCAGCGAGGCCCGGGACGGGGGCGCGGGGCTGAAGCGAGGAGCTGGACCCGAGCTCTCTGAGAATCATTTTATTGCACGCGTTTTGGGGAGTGAGGCGTCCCGCGGGGTGGCGAGGAGGGAACACAGCGCAGGCCCCGTCCTAGTGGGCCGCTCCAGGGCCGCTGTCCGCGCCTGTGCCGGGAGGCACAATCCCTGGATCTCCAGGTCGGGGTTGCAGCTGCTGGCTCTGCAATCGCTCCTGGAGCTTGGCTCTGTTGGCCCTGTGGGAGAGAGCACCTGGGCTGTCAGGACCGAGGATCCGGGAAGATGATGTCGGGACAGTACAGAGAAGGCAGAGCAGAACAGGGACGGACCTGGCCCGGGCCCGTGTGTCATTGTAGATGGCTGTGATGATCCGATCCTTTTCATCCATGAAGCTGCGGTGGACCTGCTCCAGCTTCCTGCAAGGGGGTTCCAGTTAACCCCGGGCTTCCCAATCCCCGCTGTGCCCCAGAGGCACCCCGCGCCCTCCATGCCATTCTAGGGTCTCAAAGCTTTCCATTTGTGAAGACCTCCACCTAATTGCCTGTGCTAGGTGGGGCCCAGAAAGGCTTATCCAGGGTCCACTCGTGACCCAGGGCCCTGGCTGTCCTGTTGAAGGTGGTGACAGCAGCTCTGAACACCGGCGTGTTCCTCAGAGGAGACTAGAAAGTGTTACGTCTAACTTCATCACTGAACTAGGCAGTGGGTGCCAGCCTTTAGGTATCTTTGTTATAGAACCTCAGCATCCGTGACATGCATAAAAGAGTGGCAGGAGGACAGCTGATTGCCAAACAAACAGGGATAGTTGCGGGTGAGGCCCAGTTCCAACGTATTTCCTCCTGGTGCAAGACTTTGGTTGGCCCCAGCACACCCTGGCAGCCAGCACCAAAGATTTACATTCAAATGACAAAACTCTGCAAATGACGGTGTTTGCCTTTTGTGAGTGGAGAGGTGCCTTTGCCAAGTAAGGAGAGGCTCCAGAGACGTGTTTCGGGCAATTCTTAGCTTGAGAGGCACAAAAGGGCAGGCCACGGGGCGGTGCGCTTGCAGGGCTGACCCCACCGTTCCCCCGCCCTCCGCCCATCACCCCAGGGAAATGGCAGGGATGCACCTGAAAGCAGCATAATGCAGGCCCATGCCTGCCAACATGATCAGGAGGCAGTAACCCAGAACCCGCTGGTTGTGTTTGTGCTGCTGCCGCCTCGACTCTGGTCCCTGAGACCTCACACCGTGAAACTGGGCCCAGTATTGTACATTGGGGTGTTCCCAGGAGCTCCTGGGAGGAAGAAGAAAGGACAAGGTGGAGATGAGGTTCCCTGGGAGACCACAGTGGTGGGGGGGGCTAAGGAGGAGGCCAGGGGGCAGGACAACTGTACCTGTGCGCTTGAGCAGACCCGGGATGGGCTGTGGCTCCTGGGGACTTTGGAGACGCCGCTGAGCAGAGCTGGCGATCATAGCTGAGGCGGCTCTGCTCCCGGCTGAGCACCTGGTATGCTTCACTCAGCTCCACAAAGCGGCTGTGCAGGGTCGGGTTCCCTGGGTCCCGGTCAGGGTGCAGCTGGGGTGGGGCGGGGACCCCTTTCAGGTCTTTTCCCACATCCCTTCCCCGTAATGTCCACCCACAAAGGCTCGAATCGTTCCCAAAGGCCCTGCCTGGATAGTAACCCTCACTCTCAGGCCTGCCCACCCCCTCCCTAAGGCCAGAGAGTCAGAAAGCACAGACTCACGCCCCCTCCCCTTGTTCAAGCCCTCCCCACCAACTGCCTGGTTCTCGGGATATGCCCTGGTCCAAGCTTTCTCAAGAGCAGACGGATCAAAAGAACCAAGCCCACCCCATTGCACAGAACCCTTGATTCCTACCCAAACTTTCCTCCCAATGGGCCTAACCTCTGCCCTTGGGGCACCTCTCGCTCTCTATACATGCTACGGGAATGCGGCACCTTCTAGAGTGGGCCACTCTGCACCATTCCTGGGAATCTGAAATGCACCCCATTTGGCTCACACTTACACCTCCTCCTCCCTGCCTAGGGCCACTGGTACCTCTTTGGACTTGGAGAAGAAAGCTCGTTTAACTTCTTCAGTGCTGGCACTAGGGTGCACCCCTAACAGTTCATAGTAGTTCCTGGGGCCAGACCTGTGGAGATAGGCCCAAAACTGCAGGAGCTATGGAAACAGAGACTATTCCTCCCCTCCCACTCCCAGCCCCACTGGGCCGCACTCTTCAAGTCAGCAACTAGGAGGTGAGGAAGCTGGGGGAGATCTCTCCAAATCATCCCCCCCTTTTTGACACTTCAGGCACGGTGCAGATCAGAACCCCTCATAGTGTAGCCCTCAGACCCCTTAGGTCAGAAACACCCAGAAAGCTCGTTTAGAAAAACAAGTTCTGGGGCGCTTGGGTGGCTCAGTTGGTTAAGCGTTGGCTTCAGCTCAGGTCATGATCTCACAGTTCGCGGGTTTGAGCCCCGCATCGGGCTCTGTGTTGACAGCTCAAAGCCTGGAGCCTGCTTCAGATTCTGTTTCTCCCTCTCTCTCTGACCCTCCCCTGCTTGCACTATGTCTCTGTCTCTCAAAAATAAATTTTAAAAAACCCAAAAAGAAAAAGAAAAAGAAAACAGGTTCTTCAGCCCCACTTGGTTCCTGCAGATCAGAATCTCCAAGGATTTTGGATGCCCCGGAATTTGCATTTTTGTAAACCACCCCCTCCCCCCAAGCCCCAGCCCCAAGCCCCCAAGTGAGTTATGCTCAGTGATGCTTGACCACTAGACTTGTGAAAAGAGCACTGAGCTTGGCTTGGACTCAAATTCCACTTTTGCCTCTAACTCGCTGTATGACCTGAGGGATGGATGGTCCCTTAATCTTGTGTCCTCAGTCGTGAAGGTGAGGGTTACCTGAAACAAGCCCGTACAGCACCTGACACCAAGTAGAGAGGTCACAATTATCCTCGTACCCAGGTCCAAGCCTAGAGCTGGGCAGGCCCTCCTCGACCCACTGAATGATGGGAGCCATGCCCCCAGCCCCCGACTCACCGCTGCCCGGTGGTCGCTGAGAATAGCCGGGAGGGAGGGCTGCGGGGCCACGACCGGCACAGGCACAGGGACAGCATGGCGACAGGCAGACGGCTGGTGAAAGGAGGCCACAAAGAGCAGTGCATTGGGACCAGGATGGGACCAGACTTCAAGCACTCCGGGGCCAAAGGGGAGGGTCCAGCCCCGTTTACTTGCGAAGGCAAACTGAAGCAGGCTTGGAGGACCCAGGGGCAGTGGGGCCTCCTTTACTCAGGACCAGACCCCAGTGTCCTGAATCTGTCCCTGCCTCTGACCCCGGCGTCCGGGACCCTCCCCCACACTGGACAAGTCCCGGACGCCGGGACCCCCTCCCGACCACTCTGGGAAGGGAGGCGAAGGAGGGGCCACACGAAGTCCCGCCTCCGCCGCGCTCAAGGATTTCGCGGCCGCGGCTGTCTCCGGCGTCCATTCAGGCCCCACCTCCATGTTCTCATTGGCCTACACGCCTACGCCACGCCCACCGAGCCGGAAAATCCGGACGTGCGTCGGAAGGCCCCACCCCCGCACACCCATTGGCCTTTGGGGCCTCGGGCCACCCAACGAGGTAGAGGCCCGCGGACCTGCGGAAAGTCACCGGCGTTTCCTGCTTCTCGGTCCCACTTTCGTGGCTCAGTCCCTGGGACGCAGCTGTTACTCTGCTCTGCAGCGGGATTTTCTTCGTAAAGCGGCTTCCACCCCATAGGAGACCCGGACCCTCACCACAGCCTTGGCAATGAGGCATGGTCCTCATCCCAGTTTGCAGAGGGGAAAACTCAGGCTGGGTTTGTTTTGTTTTCCCCCCAAGACACTCGTCCCGCCTCTCTCACACACCCTGGTCTCTCCCAGCGCCCCATCTCTCTCTCCCCAAAACAGCAGATGCCAATGGAATCCAAGAATAAAGTCCTTTATTGTCTTTCAATTTGTGATAGGGTTGGGGACTAGGGCGACTCAGGGGGGACTTCCTGGACCCAGTTGTAGAGGTAAATAGCGCCTTTGGCCGAGGGGCAGAGCTCAGCCCACATTTCGGTCTCCTGCAGCCTCCGCACCCTCTGTGGGAAAAAAAGGAAGCCCTCTGACGTTCAACCCTGGGGGCCTGAGCCTCAGAACCCTCTGCACGTCACTGTCCCTAGGGGGACACGTTAAGGAGTCTGAAGGGATGCCCCGCCCTCTCTTGGGCCGAAGCGCACCCCCAGTGACGTCTTGTGGCTCTGGAGGAAAACTCAGATTTGGCAGCCCCATATCACCCAGCCCCAGGGGGCCAGCCGGGTGCCACTGGGTGTCCAAATGCCCCAACACAAGCTCCCTGTCCATGCAAGATACATTTTGCTCCGTCACACCTGTGTCTCCACAAAGATGATTCCTGTAGACTCGTGGGCCTCAGCTCCCCCACTCACATAGTGAGTCTTCACCTGCTCAGAAGTCAGGCAGCACCTGCACAAGGACGTAAGCGTGGCTTGGGGAGTGCCCAGTCCCTGGCGGGTCCTTGTTCCCAGCTGCCTCAGCCATTCCCCTCAACCACCCACGTACCCCAGGACCCAGGACCCTGCACCCCAGAGGCTCACTCACTGGACGTAGAACTCGGCACTGGCACGGCCGGCACTGGTCTCATTGCGGGCAATGCCCAATAGCCGTGGCTGGCTCAGGGTGTGCAGGGGCACGTTCACCTGGGGCGGGGGGGGGGGTGTCCACCAGTCAGTGTCCACTGCCCACATCCCTGCCCCTCTCAAGGGAGAACGTTACCCTTGTACAGCATTTTACAGCGTACAGTTCAAGTGCCCAGAGTCACAGAATGGCTGATCCCGAGCATGTTCCTGTTACAGATGGGAAAGCAGAACCTGAGATCTTGAACAATTGCTCAAGGTCACCCAAGGTAGCTCCATTGTAACCAGGACTCTCAAGGAGTCCTCCCTTCAACGAAGAGGGAGTGGTGAGTGGGAACATGCAAGAGTTTATGGTTGTTCCCCTTGTAAAGAGGAAGAGCCTGAGGCGTGCAGAAATGAGGGCTGGAGGATTCCACCCCGCTTGTGTCTAGCTGCATTCAAGCTCTTGGCCCTCAATGCCAGATGCCTCCCGCCAGCCCACACCTGTGGGGTTCCGGCATGTCCTGCCCCCTCCCTTCTGGCCCACCTGTCGGGGCCACCCCTCACTCACCTCATCACAGATCTCCTGGAGAACACTGGAGAAGAGCTCGTGCACCACTAGCTCCCCAGGGAGCTCTTTGTGCAGGGCGCTGTCGCCAGGGCACAGGGCCTGGGAGAGGTCAGGCTCAGCCACCATTCCCCGTCTCTTCCCACTCTGCCTCCCCGCATTTTTGCTGGCCCTGAGGGCCTGGTTAGGCACAGGGCTAAGAGTCCTGGTGGTCCCCTGACCCGGGCCCGCATTTTCCATATGGACAATGAGAGATCCAGCTAGGTCCTCTGCCCCCCATCCCCCACCCCTCCCCATCATTCCCTAGTGGCCCTCGGGTCTGGGACAGGGGTCAGTGGGGTGTTGCCCTGAGCAGACTTTCAGAGAAGCACTAGGCCAATCCCCCCTTTAAGGGATGAAGAAAACAAAGCTGAGTGGAGTCTCTGTGCCTTTGCACCCTGCCTGGCATCTCACCTGAGGCTCAGGGTGCCCACCAGGCACGTCCACCAGCCCAGGTGCCTCTGCCACCTGCTGAGAGCGACGCAGGAAGACTAGGAAGTCATCCGCAGTGGCCAGTATGGCGCCAACCCCCAGCGGGTCTGCCAGGTAGGCCTGCTTGTCACCCCAGTCAGTGGCTCCCTGCTGTCGCAGCCAGGCAGCTGAGCTGGCCCAGTTAGTGCCCAGGAAGTCTCGGTAGGAAGTCAGGCCCAGGCGCAGGAGCAGCAGTGGCCCCTGTGAGCCAGCGGGGGCCGGGATGGCTGAGTGCAGGCGGAACTTGGGGGCGTCAAAGAGCCAGGGCTGAGCCTGCAGCCGGCTCTCCCAGATGGCAGCAATGGCCTTGTCCCCTCCTGGTAGTGGGCGACGGTCGTAGTCTGGGCTCAGCTCAGCCTGCACCTGCTCCTCCCGCAGCCCACCTGCGGGGCACTGCAGCAGCAGGGACACTTCAGGGTCCATAGTCTAGACGGGGCAGTTCTGGGGGGAGGATACAGCCGGGCTTGTCACCTGAGAGCCCAACAGCGACCCATGGCCCCGGCAGCTGGCCCCCTCTGTCACAGACCTCCTGAGGGTACCCTCCCAGCTCTCTGTACCCCCTTGAACCCAACTCCTTGGGCAGTAAAGTGTCTTATCCCAAGAGCCCGGAGATCCCTGCTGCCAGATATCCCTGGGACTCACGCGCATCTCAACCACCCAGAAGTCCTGGGTCCAGTCACCCCTTTATGCCCATTTCTCCCAAACCCAGGATCCTGCCTTCAACCCCTGATGCGCCAGGACCCCTTCCAGGGTCCGGAAGTTCAAACCTCCAGCCGGCACCTACCGGCCTACGCGGCCCACAGGCCCCACCCCTTCTCCTGTAGCGGAAGTGCCCGCCCCCTTCTTCCTCGGCTTCCCATTGGCCGCTGCCTGCGCACAGGGCCCTCGCGGGTCGCCAGCTGGGCCCCCGGAGTTGGTGAGCCTGCGAGTCTCTGTCTCCCTCCTCCCAGCTCTGTGTTGATCTGTCTCCCGCTTCCTGCCGGCTAGCCTGAACGCCGGCCCCCTCCTCAGGCCCCCTTTGCGGGGCAGACCCGCGAGCCTGGAGCGCGGGGGCTCCTTTTCCCTGGATGCGTGGCGGACGCAGTGTGACCTTGGGCAAATCTTGCTTGCTGGGCCTCAGTTTCCCTTTCTGTACCGGGGAGTTGGGGGTGGGAAGTGACTTTACTGAGCCGGATGTCCCCGTCCCAGCTTTCACATCCTGAGGCTTGGTGGCTTGCTGGGCGGGGTAGGACATGAAAGGATCCTTAACAGTCCCCACATTCTCCCTGTACAAGGCAGGTCTTAGCCATGAACTCCCCTGGAGGAAGAAGGCAGGAAGCCTCAGGATCCAGGGGTCAAAGGGCTCACAGACCCCGGGAACAGGTGCGCCCACCCCACCCTCACCCCCACTTTCTTGGTGGGAGGGTAAAGGAGGAGGACTCAGCCCTGGCGCCCTGGAATATGCTGGGGGTGGTGGGAGTGGGCACTGATGGGTCCCTACTCTTCCCAGAGAGCGCAGGGATTCCTCTCCCCGCAGTCTCCCTCTGCAGCGGGTCACTCAGAGTTCCGGGTAGGCAGCAAGGCAGGAGCACCACAGGGACCAGGGGCCACCTCTGGGTTCTTACAGGACCGAGACGTGCAGCTGTCCAAGGCTCTGTCCTATGCTCTGCGGCATGGGGCCCTGAAGCTGGGGCTTCCCATGAGGGCTGGTAAGTGAGAGTCTTAAAGACCGGGGTGAGGAGTGGTTGGAGGGAGGGAGCAATACGAGCCTATTTGTAACTGCCCTACCCCATGGCCCTACGGGGACAGTACAGAGGTCACATCCTCTCCATTTTCAGGGGACCCCGAGGCCCAGAGACCAATATCATGTCTGGAGCAAACTGGGAGAGGACCCTCTGTTTAGGCCATGCCTGCTGATACCTCTGGTGCAGTGGCCCAATAAACACTGATCCCAAGAGTGGGCACCGAGCAGGGGGCCGTACTGAAGTAACCGGTGTTTAGTGAGTGTCCACTCTGGGAAGTGTACTGTGCTAACAAGGGTCACTTTATCTTTGTGACCCTCGATGAGGCAGATCCTGTTACCATGTAAGTGGAGGAAACCGAGGCCCAGGGAGGGGAGACTTTCTGAAGGTCACACAGGGGAACCCCTGCAAGCCCCCAGCCCAGGCTCTGTTCTGGTTGCCTATAGCCCGCCCCTTCACCCCCTCTAACTGTGGCCCAGACCAGGGCAAGTTCAGCTCCCACCCATCTGTAGATGGCTTCGTGCCCCTGGGCGCCCTCCTCCAGCTGCCCCAGTTCCGCAGCTTCTCCGCTGAGGATGTGCAGCGCGTGGTGGACACCAACCAGAAGCGGCGGTTCGCCCTGCGGCCGGGGGATCCCGGCACCGGCCCGCTCATCCGGGCCAATCAGGGTCACTCCCTGCAGGTGGGGGCTAAGGGGACACCTGGGAGAGCCAGGTGGAAGGTGGAACCCCTGCCTGGGAGGGGGGAGTCTCACTGCTGTCTGTGCCCCCACTCCTCCCAGGTACCTGAGTTAGAGTTGACGCCCTTGGAGACCCCCCAGGCCCTGCCCCTGATGCTCGTCCATGGCACATTCTGGCAGCACTGGCCGTCCATCCTGCTCAAGGGCCTGTCCTGCCGGGGAAGGACACACATCCACCTGGCCCCAGGACTGCCTGGGGACCCCGGCGTCATCAGTGGTCAGTGCCCCTCCCCAGCCCCTCCCACCCACTTTGTCCTACCAGGTCCCTCTCCAAGGATCAAGCTCCCTCCAAGGATAGCGCTTCTTGTCCGAAGCCACTGCATGCTCTGCTTGCTGGAGGAACCCCTTCCCTGCACCGAGCCTGCCCGGGTTTGAAGCCTGCAGCCCCCAGCACCCCAGGTCCCAGCTCCAATTGTCCCCACAGGCATTCGGCCAAATTGCGAAGTGGCCGTGTTCATCGATGGGCCCCTGGCCCTGGCAGGTGAGTCTCGATCCAGCAGGGACTGGCCTAGGGCTTCAGAGAAGCCATGTCACATCTCTGGCCCTGTCCGCAGATGGAGTCCCCTTCTTCCGCTCTGCCAATGGAGTGATCCTGACTCCAGGGAACGCCGATGGCTTCCTGCTTCCTAAGTACTTCAAGGCGGCCCTGCAGCTGCGCCCTACCCGTGAGCACAACCACCCTTCTTCTGTTCTTGGCTCCTGGATCCTGTGCCCTCTGCCCTCTCCTCTTTCCCAGCTCCCAGCCCCAGGCTGACTGAGGTCTCACTTTCTCTAACCAACGGTTGGTTGCCTCTGTCTCAGGAAAGTCCCTGTCTTTGGCTGGTAATGAAGAGACCGAGTGTCAGAGTGGCCCCGAGAACAGCTCCAGAGGAAAAAGGATGATCTGACAATAAAATATTTATTAAAAAAAAAAAGAAATGTAAAAAAGATGACAAAACAGAAATTCCAGTTTGAAACTGTGAATTTTCTTGCAGCCACAGCCAGCCTCCCGTGTGTACTCAGGGACTATAGCTAGGTAGGCGGTGTTGACCTTGGCCGCTGGGACAAGGAAAGGGTGGGTATTGTATGAGCTCACAGCCCACCCTCTCTAGCCTGGGGGATGGCAGAGTCTAGTCCAGTTAGGTCCCTGGTCTGCACAAAGCCAGTGACAGCAGGCCAGCGTGCCCAGCTCAGTGCCTGTCAGGAGAGGGTGTGTGTGGGCTTAGAAGTGGCCATAGCAGGTAGTGAGCAAAAGTGGGGACAATGGGACAGGCCTCAGAAGGCCTCATGGCCTCCCGTGAGCTGCAGGAAGAGGTCCTCGTCCAGTTCTTCCCCGCGGGCGCGCTCCCGCGTGGACAGGAAAATGTAGCCCCCGATGTACTCGTGCACAATGCGGCAGCTGGCGGACACGCAGCTGAAAGCCACGTTGATGTGCTCATCGAACTCGATGGCCACCTGCAGAGCAAACATCCAGAGGGGCCGGTGGGGGTGGGCTTACGGGAACAGCCCCATCCGCCCTGGCCCCGCCCCGTCCGCCCTGACTCCGCCCCCACCGCACTCCCCGCCCACCTGCCGGATGTCCCAATTGACATTCCACTGGCGCATGTTGCTGAAACGCCAGGTCTTGACCACGTCACCCACGGCCAAGTCGATGCGGATCAGTCTGTTGTTTGCGATGCCCAGAATCTCGTCCTTCCTGCTGCCCTTGAACCTAGTGCCCAGGGAGGACAGAGTGTGAGCAAGAGCCCTGCCCTGCATGGGCCCCGGGACCCACCCCAGAGAGCCCCGTGCATGCTGTGTTCATGTCATTTCCGTTTTCTGAGCCTCAAGCTCCTCATCTGGAAAACGAGGCTTAACTGGTAACAGGCATTATACGAGCCTTTGGCAGCATCAGGCAAACTGTCCGGGCCTTTTGATAACAACTCCTGTGGGGACCACCACCATCTGTTGCCTGGCTGTCTCTGCAGGCTGAGAAAATGGGCAGAGGGCACTCGGTGTCCTTGCAGCAGACCTCGGCCTCGGGAGGGACCGGACTGCGGCAGAGTGGGGACGGGAACCGGGACCCCTGCCCTCCTGGCCTGGTCTCTCACTCTGGGGTTTGCTGCGGGGGCGCAGGATGGTGGGGTGCCCGCACAGAGCAGGAGGGAGGCTTTGGGGTGCCCCCACTCCCGGCAGGAGGGGAGGGCAGAGTGGGCTGGGGTGGGGACCGTACCTGACCACGACATAGGAGATGCCAAAGTCAGGCAGGGACTGCCAGGCCTGGATGAAACGCAGCTGGGCCTCGGACAGCGAAAGTTGGGCCACATTCTGGTGGGCTTCCAGGATCCGTGGGGTGAGCTGCAGGACCACATGGGTGAGGGGCGCCCGATGTCCCTGAGACCCCCCTGCCTGTCCCCATCAGGGAGACCCGAGGCTGAGCCTGGAGCAGGGGCGGGACCTCCACAGCGCACCCTCTCACCACGCAGCAGCTAGGAGCTGGGCCAGGCCCCGAGGTGGACTCGGGCAGCTGGGCCGTGACCCCTCCCAGAGGCTGGGGACCAGCACGCTCAGTCTCAAGGACTCGGGTAGGAAAAGGAACGAGTGAGCATGTGGCTTTCTAGAGGAAGGCTCTGTGGAGATCCAGGGACCAAGGGCAACCAGGTAAATGCTGTGGTCGTTCCCACCACCCACTTCCTTTGGCACCTGCTTGGCCTTGAACTTCCGCTGGAAGCGTGGGGCAACAAGGCCATAGGGGTTGAGGCCCTCGGCAGAGGCGTCAGGGCCCTGGGGGTGGCTGCCCGAGCCCGCGCCACCCGTCCGCTGCAGGCTGAGGAAGGCCAGGATGGCCTGCACCTCGCTGGCATAGCTGCTGTCGGCCATGGTGCGGCCCTTAGAGGCCAGTCGGCAGCCGGCCATCCAGTGGGCGTACTGCTTCTCCTGGGGAGCGAGGGACAGGGGACGGCGGTGAGGGATTGGGGGGGCTCTGGCTCGGCCCCCGCCCCTGTCCCGTCCCCACTCCCCCTTCAGTCCAGCCCAGCGCCGACCCCTGCCTGCCCTCACTTACATCCTGACACCGCAGACAGATCTCGCTCATGCCCTCAGGGGAGGGTACTAGGAGTTTGATGCAGAATTTCTGGCCGGAGACATTGACATCGGGGACCACCTCACAGCCTGAAGGGAGGCGAAGGGGTGAGTAGGAGGCTGGGGGGGGAGGGGCCCTGCCTGAGAGGTCCCTGGGAGAATGCCAGCCCAGCACAGGGCCTCAGGACTGAGGGTATCTTCCTCTGCCCCGAGAGGGAGACCGGGGTGGGCCAGGTGGACCCCCAGCCGGCTCCTGCCCCTGTCCCTGTCCGGGCCTGGTGACCCCCGCTCACCCTTGAGGTTGAGCTGCTGAATGGGGTCCCCCGGGGCCTCCTCCTGGCTCTTGTAGTAGGACAGCGTGGTCTCTTTGAACACCACCCAGTGCTGGCGGTACCCTTTTAGAGTCAGCTTCCGGGGCCTGGGGAGGGGACAGGCACATTAGTGACAGGCCGTGCTCTGTCTCCACACTGGGCCCCCTCCAGCGGCGCCGCCAGTCCTGGGCCCAAGCTCACCGGAAGATGCGGAGATAGTCCTTGAGTTCTGGGATGGTGGTGAGGTTGTCCTGAGGAGAAGAGGAGTCAGAGGAGGGCCAGGTCCCCGCGCTTGACCCTGACCCTGACCGCAGCCCCTGACCCAAGCTCCTCCTCACCAGCACGTCTGTGGACGCCGACCCCTCCAGCTTCACCTCCAGGTTGTTCAGGGCCGCGTCCAGGTCGTCCAGCCCCGGGTCTGTGGTGGCCAGTTCGCCCACCTCCCCGCTCTGGGACAGCTTGTTGATGTGGTACTGGAGGCGGGGGGGCACAGGGGCAGGGAGGGCTGGGTGGGCAGCCCAGGAACCCACCACGGAAGACCCTCCCAGCCCTGGGTCTGGCCTGCGCCCCAGCCCCCCGGGTCCCCTGGCCCGCCGGGCACCTGCAGGGCTGCAAACACCATCATCTCCTCCTCGGTGCAGTCGGTCTCCTCCAGCAGCAGGTCCCACCGCGCTTGCTCGTACAGCTGGGTCAGCCGCACCGGGTCTGTCTGCAGCAGGGGTCGGGGGGAGGCTGGGTTGGTCAGGTGCCCAGTGCCCCCAGCACCCTGTGCACCTGGACCCCTTAAGCCTCAGCCTTCAGCCCCGCCCTCTGCACTGTGCCAAGTTCATCTAGTGGCCCCGCACGGGCAGCAGAGTCCAACTCCAGCCGTGTGTCCTGCCCGGGGACCTAGCTCCCTGCAAAGCTTTCCAGACCAAAGCTGACTGCATGACCCCTGTGTGCCTGTGGGGGCAGAAGGGGGACAGAGTAAACCAATCAACAAATAAATAAGGCAATTCAAGATTGCGATAGAAACAATCAAGCAGTAGCTTCCGAGGGGCCATTCACCCATGACCTTGGACAAGGACATCATGAGGATGACGGTGATGAGAGAGGAGGGAACGGGGCACATGGGGCTCCTCTACATGAAGAGGCATCCAGGCAGGTTTTCCTGGAGGAGATTTCGGACTGCCCTGTGACCCCAAGGATGGCAGCGGGCCACTGAAGGGAAGAGTGACAGGGAGAACCTTCCAGAGAGAAGGAACAGGGAGCACAAAGCTCAAAGGTCAGAAGACCAAGTCCATGGTCCCTCTGAAACCCGCCACTACTGACAGCAAAGGCAATCAAAGGGTCAATCCCAAAGGACAAAGGGAGAGGGAATTCTTGCAGGTGGGGTCTGCTGAGGACATTTTGGAAGGTGGAAAGCAGAACTGGGAAGGGGAGCGGAGTTACGGGGAGAGAGAGCCAGGATGGCTTGCCCTTCTCCCCTCTCCTGTTCTGTGGTGAAGGCACTAAGGAGTTTAGAAAATAGGCAGAAAACAAACAGCAAAAAGAACACAGATCTGGACAAAAGCATCCAGGACACGTGGGGGTCCCTGATGGGCTCCCCGCTGGGACCCTCCAGTGAGAGGTGAGGACGGCAGCGGAGGAAGCCCACACCCCCCACTCCCTGCAGCCCAGGGACAGCCAGGCACCTGGCAGAAGCCAGAGATTTATTCTCTGGAGGTGGCGAGCCAGAGGGGCCCTGCATCTGGTAGTTAGTCTAGGCACAGCGGGGTGAGGGGCTGCACTGTGCTGGAAACCGATGAACTAAGAGAAGTTGACGTTCTGAAACGTGAGACACCCCCGGCCCTTCCCATGGTCACGCAAGACATTGGCAGTGAGTCTTCTATTCCCAGTCAGGAGATCAGAGGGTTCTCTGCTGAGAAACGGATGAGCCAAAGAGAAAACCCCTGCAAAGAATGGCATCCTTACCCCAGGACCCCCAGGAACCCCCCAGAGTGCCAGCCCTACTCACCCCCTTGGGGCTTTCAGTGGCTTCCTGGAGCCTTGCCCTCCCGACATGAAGAGGCAGGGAGGAGTCACCCACGGAGGCCAAGAAGAGAAAGAGCTTGGAGGGAATGAAGTCAGTAGGGAGCAGAAGGAAACTTCAACCAGTTAAAATCCTCCGGGAGAGACAAAATGCTGCGCTCGTTTGTAAAACAAGGCCAGGATGCCGTGTTAAAAGGAGCATAATTATAAAGGTGTTGTAATTAAGACAGCAATCTAGCTGGAATTGATATTAGTAGGTGGATGTGTGTGTGTGTGTGTGTGTGTGTGTGTGTGTGTGTGTGTGTGTTTAATATGGGTACCCTGGGGCACTGGGGTGATTCAGTCAGTTAAGCATCTGACTCTTGATTTCAGCTCAGGTCATGATCTTGTGGTCATGAGATCGAGACCTGTGTTGGGCTCAGCACTGTACGTGGAACCTGCTTAAGATAAGATTCTCTCTCTCTCTCTACCCCTCCCCTGCTCTTGTTCACTCCCTCCCCCAAATAAATAAATAAACATTTAAAAAATATATGGGGATGGGGGCCTGGGTGGCTCAGTCGGTGGAGTGTTGGCTCTTGATCTCAGGGTTGTGAGTTCGAGCCCCATGTTCCGTGTAGGGCTATCCCGTGTAGGGATAACTTAAGAAATAAAATCTTTTTGGGACGCCTGGGTGGCTCAGCCGGTTAAGCATCCGGCTTCGGCTCAGGTCATGATCTCATGGTTCATGAGTTTAAGCCCTGTGCTGACAGCTCAGAGCCTGGAGCCTGCTTCGGATTCTGTGTCTCCCCCTCTCTCTGCCCCTCCCCTACTCATGCTCTGTTTCTCTCTGTCTCAGTAATAAATAAACATTAAAAAAATTAAAAACATATATATGGGGATCCAATGGACCCAGTATCATTTATTGAAAAGAGCATCCTTTTCCCAGTGACTCAGGGGTCACCTTTGTCCTAAGTCAGAGGAATGTAAATGTTTGGATCTCTCTCTGACTCTCGGTAGTTCTACTGGTCAATTTGTCTCTCCATCTGGATTGCAGATCTAAACCCTAAAGTTAAAATAATAAAGCTTTTAGAGGGGCGCCTGGGTGGCTCAGCCGGTAAAGTGTCCGGCTTCAGCTCAGGTCATGATCTCATGGTTCGTGGGTTCGAGCCCCACGTCGGGCTCTGTGCTGACAGCTCAGAGCCTGGAGCCTGCTTCCGATTCTGTGTCTCCTTCTCTCTCTGACCCTCCCCTGCTCACACTGTCTCTCTCTGTCTCTCAAAAATAAATTTAAAAACATTTAAAAAATTTTTAAATAAAGCTTTTAGAGAAAAATAGGACGACATCTTTGTGATTTGGAATAAAAAAAAAGATTTCTTAAACAGGATACAAAAGATATCAGTCATAAAAGAAAAATATCTGAAAATAGAAGGCCAGATTCTATTAAAATTAAGAAGGTCCTTTTATCGAAATAAACCATTAGGAGAATCGAAAAAGCAAAGCACATGGTGTGAAGATACAGTCACCATGTATTTATCGGGACAAAGTAGTATTCAGATACAGAATATATAAAGAGCTCCTATAAAGCAATATGAAAGACAAGCAATTCAACCTTAAAAGTTGGCAAAAAAAAAAAAAAGTTTAACAGAAATTCACAAAAGAGGATATCCAAATTGCTAGGAGCCATATGAAAAAAGGCTCAATCTGATTAGTCATCAAGGAAATGTGAATTCAAGCCACACAGTGGCTTTAAGCACATCAGTGGTTTTCTGGGGTTGGATGTGGGAGGGGCAGTTACTATAAACAGCACCAGGAAACTTCTGGGGGATGAAATACCTTAAAACTTAATGGCAGTGATGGCTGTACAACTGTACGATTTACTAACTACAATCAAACCGAATGCTTCACTGAGTGATTTTGTTGGCATGTAAGTTACTGCTAAGCAAAACTGTTTAAAAAAAAAACCAAATAGGGGCGCCTGGGGGGCTCAGTCGGTTGGGCGTCCGACTTCGGCTCAGGTCATGATCTCACAGTTCACAGTCTCTGGGTTTGAGCCCCACGTCAGGCTTTGTACTGACAGCTCGGAGCCTGGAGCCTGCTTCGAATTCTGTCTCCCTCTCTGCCTCTCCCCTACTTGCGCTCTGGCTCTCTCAAAAATAAACAAACATTTAGAAAAATGAAAAAAAAAACCCAAATAAACAAAAAAACCATATGAGGAATGATTACATACCTACCAGAATGGTTACCACGAAAAAGAAATACTAAGGATTGTGAGTTCGAGACCCACATTGAGTGTAGAGATTATGTAGAAATAAAAAAATCTTAGGGGCACCTGGGTGGCTCAGTCAGTTAAGTGTTGGCTCTTGACTTCGGCTCAGGTCAGGATCTCGCAGTTTGTGGGTTCGAGCCCTGTGTTGGGCTCTGTGCTGACAGCACTCAAAGCCTGCTTGGGGATTCTCTCTCTCCCCCTCTCACTCTCTGCCCCTCCCCTGCTCATGTGCTCTGTTCTCTGTAAAAATAAATAAATAAACTTAAAAACCTTAAAAAAAATCTTAGGGGTGTCTGGATGGCTGGGTCGGTTCAGTGACCAACTTCTGCTCAGATCATGATCTTTCAAGTCAGGGGTTTGAGCCCCACGTCAAGCTCTGTGCGGACAGCTCAGAGCCTGGAGCCTGCTCCAGATTCTGTGTCTCCCTCTCTCTTTGTCCCTCTCCTGCTCTCTCTCTGTCTCTTTCTCTCTCAAAAATAAACAATTAGTTAATAAATAATCTTAAAAAAATGAGAAAGACATGATAAATGTCTTCATTTTTTTTCTTTGAAGAATTAATCCATGGGGTCTAATAGCTACTGAGTTCCAGAAGAAAGGAAGAGAAACGTGATGGGGAGGAAATTATTGAGATTATTTAGGGCATTTCTCCAGAACCAAAAGACTCAGGTTTCTGATTTGAAAGGGCTCAGCAGGTGTGCAGGCCAATCAATGAATCCATACAAGGACATATTATTAAGAGATTTCAATGCATCAGGAGATGAAGAGAAGATTCTAAAAGCTTCTGGAACCTCCCTTCCCCGTCCAAGAAAAAAATCAAAAGGTCTTATATGGAAGGACCAAAAATAAAAGTGGCACTAGACTTGAACCCGGACCCGGACCACGGGAAGGTGGCATTAGATCTGGCAGGGGCATGTTTCTGACCTAGAATTCTATTCCTAGCCAATAATTTTTAACTTTTTTTAATGCTTATTTATTTTTGAAAGCGAGAGAGACAGAGCACAAGCAGGGGAAGGGCAGAGAGAGAGGAAGACACAGACTCCGAAGCAGACTCCAGGCTCTGAGCTGTCAGCAGAGTCCGACGTGGGGCTCAAACCCACAAACTGTGAGATCATGACCTGAGTCGATGTCAGATGCCTAACCAACTCAGCCACCCAGGCACCCCTAAAAAACAATTTAAAAGAAAGGGGGGGTGCCTGGGGGGCTCAGTAGGTTAAGTGTCTGACTTTGGCTCAGGTCATGATCTCGCGGTTGGTGGGTTCAAGCCCTGCATCGGGCTCTGTGCTGACAGCTCAGAGCCTGAAGCCTGCTTCGGGTTCTGTGTCTCCCTCTCTCTCTGCCCCTCCCCTGCTCACACTGTCTCTCTCTGTCTCAAAAATAAATAAAAACATTTAAGAAAAAAAGAGAAAGAACAGGGGCGCTTGGCTGGCTCATTGGTAAAGCATGGGACTCTCAATCTCGGGGTTGTGAGTTCAAGCCCCTGAGGCATGTAGAGATTACTTAAAAATAAAATCTTGAAAAAAAAAAAAACAAAGAGAACAAAGACTCTCGGGTTTTTAGATACTGGACAAGAGACCACACAGAACAGTGACCCCGTCGGAAGGGAAACAAAACACAGCGCATGCCCAGAGAGAGCCCGGCATGTTCTCCAAGCTGAAGAAATGCAGGTGAGCTCTGGTGAGTCCAGGGCAGCTAGAATTCAGAGGACAGAGGACTGGAGAGGAGAGAGCTGCGCGGAGAGAAAGCTCGGAAGATCAGCAGACTTCTCCGGAGTACTTTAGCTAAGCACCGATCAGCGTGTGTGAGGCAAGAAACGACCCAAGGCTGATAGGAAAAGAGACACTTGACAGGAGCCAGTGGAACATTTACCAGCACGAAACGACCGGTGGGAACGGTTCACACTCCCCAAAAGCCAGATTAGAGAAACTTCATGATGCGCGCGGCGCACTGGATAGAGTTCTCAGAAGGCAATTGCCTCCGTCATGGGGTAAATTAGCCCTCGAGTAGAGGATGCTTTTGTCCTGCCTAATTAATATGCACAGCAAGCCTGGAAGGACTGAACTGTCTCCAAGTCGTTTAACTTCATCCCTCGACAAAGTTTAAAAATAAAGGACCATAAAAAAGAAAATCTAGCACCCAAGAACATAAAAAGATGGAGTGTCTGGCATTAAATAAAAAATGACCGGGGGGTGGGGGGCGCCTGGGTGGCTCATTCGGTAAAGCCTCCGACTTCGGCTCAGGTCAGATCTCACGTTCGTGGGTTCGAGCCCTGCGTCGGGCTCTGTGCTGACAGCTAGCTCGGAGCCTGGAGCCTGCTTCCGGTTCTGTGTTTCCTTCTCTCTCTGCCCCTCCCCGTCTCATGCTCTGGCTCTCTCTGTATCAAAAATAAATAAAACATTAAAAAAAAAAAAGACCAGGCGGGGCGCCTGGGTGGGTCGGGTTACGCGTCCAGCCTCGGCTCAGGTCATGATCTCATGGTTCATGAGTTTAAGCCCTGTGCTGACAGCTCAGAGCCTGGAGCCTGCGGATTCTGTGTCTCCTTCTCTCTCTGCCCCTCCCTTGCTTGTGCTCTGTCTCTCTCTTCCTCTCTCTCAAAAAACAACATTAAAAATTTAAAAAAAATAAGACTTGGGACCTCATCAAAATAAAAAACTTCTGCACAGTGAAGGAAACAATCAGCAAAACTGAAGGGCAATGGACAGAATGGGAGGAGATATTTGCAAACGACATATCAGATAAAGGATTAGTATCCAAAATCTATAAGGAACTTATCAAACTCGACAGCCAAAAACCAAATAATCCAGTGAAGAAATGGGCTAAAGACACAAACAGACATTTCTCCAAAGAAGACATCCAGGTGGCCAACAGACACATGGAACGATGCTCAGTGTCACTCATCATCAGGGAAAAACAAATAAAACGGCAACGAGATACACCTCACACCTGTCAGAATGGCTAAAAAAAATGAACAACTCAGGCAACAACAGATATTGGCGAGGATGCGGAGAAAGAGCATCTTTTTTGCACTAATGTTGGGAATGCAAACCAGTGCAGCCACTCTGGAAAACAGTATGGAGGTTCCTCAAAAATTAAAAAAATAGAACTACCCTACAGCCCAGCAATTGCACTACTAGGTATTTATCCAAGGGATACAAAAATGCTGATGTGAAAGGACACATGCACCCGGATGTTTATAGCAGCGCTATGGACAATCGCCAGAGCGTGGATTCGATGGATGAATGGATAAAGAAGATGTGGTATATATACATACAATGGAGTATTACTCGGCCATCAAAAAGAATGAAGTCTTGCCATTTGCAACTATGTGGATGGAACTAGAAGGTATCATTAGTTAGAGAAAGATAAATATCATATGACTTTACTCATATGAGAACTTGTAAGATATAAAATGGATGAATACAGAGGAAGGGAAGCAAAAATAATTTAAAAACAGGGAGGGAGACAAAAACATAAGACTCTTAAATATGGAGAACAAACAGAGGGTTCCTGGAGGGGTTGTGGGAGGGGAATGGGCTAAATGAGTGAGGGGCGTTAAGGAATCTACTCCTGAAATCATTGTTGCACCATATGCTGACTAACTTGGATGTAAATTGAAAAAAAAAAAAAAGACTTGAAGAGACAGCTAAAAAAAACCGAACAGGGCATCAGTGGGCTGTGGGATGATCCTAAGTAGTCCAATAGTTTATGTAATTAGAATCTCATCAAGGGAGGGGGCAGGAAAAAATACCTGAAAAAATAAGGACCCCAAAGTTTTCAATTTGATGCAAACTATCAGCTCACAGATTCAAGAAGCTCACTGAGCAGGAAACCAATGCAGCGGATAATCACCTTCTTTTAAGCCAGGGATTCAAAAATCAGAAAAGTGTGAGAAATAAAGACACATTACATCCAGATGAGCAAAGAATGACAGGGCACCCTGTTGGGGGTCGTGCAAGCCACAGGAAGGTGCAGCGACATTTTTTTAAAGCACCGTAAGTCACAAAACCGTCAACCAACAATTCTACACCGAGTTAAAAGAGCTCTCAAAAATCAAAGGCAAAATAATGAGTTATTCAGACATAGAAGAGCGGAAAGAATCATCGCCAGTAGATCGGCACCACAAGAAATGATAAAGGAAGTCCTTCTGCCAGACAGAAAATGGTACCAGCTGGAAATCTGCGTCTATGAACGGGGATAAAGAGACAGGAAATGGTGAATGTGGGGGCAGATATAAAAGACTGCTATAGTTTTTAAATGTCTTTACAGGACAGTTGGCTGATGGAACCGAATCCTTTTTTTTTTTTTTAACTTTTTTTTCTTTTAATGTTTATTTATTTAGAGAGAGAGGGGAGACAGAGTACGAGCAGGGGAGGGGCAGAGAGAGAGGAAGGCACAGAACCCGAAGCAGACTCCAGGCTCTGAGCTGTCAGCACAGAGCCCGGCACGGGGCTCAAATCCACAAGCCACAAGATCAAGACCTGAGCCAAGTTGGCTACCCATCTGACTGAGCGCGTCAGGCGCCCGGAACCAAACCTTGATCACATTGGTATCGACATCCTGGATGTGAAGCTATTGGACACTGGGTAAAGGCTCTCCACATGTCTAGGATCTGTGTGGATGTTTTTAATGATTGTATTTTATTTATGTTTAAAAGTTTATTTATTTATTTTGAGAGCGAGAGCACTCAGAAAGAGAGGGAGAGAGAGAATGGCCAGCAGGCTCTCTGCTCAGTGTGGAGCCCAACACGGGACTTGATCTCATGACTGTGAAGTCATGACCTGAGCCAATATCGAGAGGCGGATGTTCAACCAACTGAGCCACCCAGGCGCCCCTAAGATTTTATTTTTGAGTAATCTCTACATCCAGCGTGGGATGTGAACTCACAACCCTGAGATCATGAGTCACAGGCTCTCCTGACTGAGCCAGCCAGGCGCCCCTCTGTGTATTATTTCTTACAACTGGCTGGGAATCTCCAGCTATCACAAAACAAAAAGTTTAACAAAAAATGACTGGTCAAAAGTAAAAATAATAGTGATCCAAGAGAATATGACCATCAAAAACTTGTAGGGAATATGCATGGAAGCATATTTCATAACAGCCAACACGTAGGGGCAGGGGGAAAGAAACGTCTAGTAATGGCTGAATGGACAAATAAAATGTGGCATACCCACACAAGGAAATACCATTTTGCAGGGCGCCTGGGTGGCTCTGTCGGTTAAGCATCCAACCTCGGCTCAGGTCACGATCTCACGGCTCGGGAGTCTGAGCCCAGTGTCCAGCTCTGTGCTGACAGCTCGGAGCCTGGCGCCTGCTTCGGATTCTCTGTGTGTGTGTCTCTCTGCCCCTCCCTGTTCATGCTCTCTCTCTCAAAAATAAACATTACCAAAAAAAATTTTTTTAAATACCATCTTGTACTAAAAACGAATAAAACAGTGAAATATGCTAAAACATGAAAACGTGATGCCGGTAGGAAGAAGCCAGTCACAAAGAGCCGCATACTGTAAGCTCTTCACATGAGATGTCTGGAAAAGGCAAATCTAGAGAGATCGAAGGGAGATTAGGAGTTGCCTAGGGCTCGGGGGTCAGGGGTGAATGGGGAGTGACTGCTGATGAGCATGATTTTGGGGAGGGGGTGATGAAAATGTTACAAAATTGTGCTGATGGCTGCCCAGCTCTGTGAATATACTAAAAACCATTGGGTTGGACACTCTGAATGGACACGTGATATGGCATGTGAATGATTTCTCAAGACATCATAATAATAATGACAGTGACAACCAGAATGACAACATCTCAGGGCACCTGGGTGGCTCAGTCAGTTAAGCGTCTGACTCTTGATTTCGGCCCAGATCATGATCTCACAGTTTGTGAGTTCAAGCCCCGCATCAGGTTCTGTGCTGACAGCTGGAGCCTGCTTAGGATGCTGTCTCTCTGTCTCTGCCCCTCTCCAGCTTGTTCTCTATCTCTCTCTCAAAATAAATAAAAATAAATTTTAAAAAAGGCCTTGCAGGCTTTGACACACGCAGAATCCAAGAATGTCATAACGAGAAGGTAGCGGCTGGGAGGGGACGCAAGTGTCCTGTTGTCAAGGTTCCCACGCAGAAGCGGTAGAATGTTATTGGATGGTAAGTGTCTACACTTACCACTAAAAAAGTTTAGGCAGCAGTGGGGGCAGCGCCTGCGGGGGCTCAGTTAGTTAGTTAAGCACCTGACTCTTGGTTTTGGCTGAGATCACGATCTCACGGTTTGTGAGTTCGAGCCCAATGTTAGGCTCCGCATGGACAGCATGAAGCTTGCTTGGGATTCTCTCTCTCCTTCTCTCTCTGCCCTTTCCTGCTCACACTCTCTCTTTCTCTCTCTTAAAATGAATAAACCTAAAAAAAAATTTTTTTAAGTATAGCTAACAAACTAATATAAAGGAGATAAAATGGAATCATGGAAACCCCTCAATGGAAAGGAAGAGAGGAAGAGGAGATGGAAACAACAAAGTCCCAAGAGAGGGAGGGGCTGAATGCAGAGGGGAGGGAAGGGGGAGACAGACAGGTGCGAAGGGGCCAGAGAAGGCAATGGCCTGGGGGCTGGGCAGCTGGGGCCATAAGCGACCACAGGAATTGACCCCCTGTTATGGGGAGGCTGGGGGGGGTGCGCTGACCCACGTGACACAGGTTCACTGCTGGACAGATGACGAGCAGGTGGTTTGGGATTTTCATTCCAGGGAGGATGAACAGGACACAGAGATGGATGAGGTGGGAGGGAGGGAAAGGGAAGGATCCACAATGGGGTGAGTGTGGTGTTTGCAATGAATCCATGAAAGTCCCAGATGCCTGTCAGGTCTGTGAGCAGAGTGGGGCCACCTGGACCCTTGGGTCCAGAGGTCACGGGACAATATCTGTGCTGGACATGACACACTTGTGAGCTGTAAAGGGCAAGGGGATAAAGATGGCTGAGGGGTGACTTTCTGGGCCTTGCCGACCCCCAGAGGCTGCGGAGACAGGAGGAAGAACGGGGGAGCCCGGACGGGACATCCGGAGACCCCTACCCCAGCCCCAGCTCCCACTGAGCAGGGGACAGACAGCATGGAGGGCATGGTCACCTCAGCAGGTGGGACAGAAGATGCTGGGACGGATCTGGCTGAGGAGAGAGAGGGAGTCCGGAGAACCTACGGGAAAGACTTGGAAACAGGAGCCGGGGAGCAAGGACACGGACCCCAAGGATTCAGTAAAACAACAGCATTTAGAAGTTCTGCAGCAAAGGGGGCATTGAGGAAAGGGATCACAGGTGAGGGGGTACCTGTGGGGTCCTGACAGTTCCTGAGAGGGATGCACAGAGCCTGCTGATTGCCGGTGGGGTCGGCAGGCAGGGAGGGGGAGATGCATCTAGCCCCTCCTGCAAAGCCTCATCCCTGCCTGCCCCAAACCTGCAGCGTCACCACTGCCAGGAAACCTTCTCTGAGTTCAGGTGCCAGGCATCTGCCACCCCGGAGCAGGCGTCCAGGGGTACTCGCCACTGTCTGCACTGCCCTGTGGTCCTTACCTCCCTGGCAGCCCCCTGACGAGGGTCCCGGCTGGGGATCACGTTGGCAGAGCTAAGAAGCAGGAGTGTGGAGAAGCAGATGCCCTACAAGTCTCCCACGTTCCCAGAGCCCAGACCCCTGGCCCTAAGTCCCCACGTCTCATTGACCCAGACCCGCACCGCTCGCCAGCCCAGCGCACCTTGGGATCCAGGTCGAAGAAGCTGTAGTACTTAAAGCGAAGCCAGAGCATGTCCCCAGCCTTGATACCCTGCTGCATGAGGCACCGCGATGAGTCCAGCCACCTGGTCCACAGCACAGGGCAGAGGTCAGGGTTGAGGCGGGTACGGTGTGGGGGGTGGGAAGGGGGGCTGGGCAAGGGGTGAGGGGCAAGCATGCATTTAAGAAAGGCCTGGAAACAGGAGGTATGGATTTGGGGTAAGGATACAGGGGAGGGCGTGGCCCTGGAGGTGGGAGCCGGACACCAGGGGACGTGGCTCCGGGAGGCAGACCGGGCCGGCGGAGCACCTGCTGTGAAGCTGAGTCTTGTCCATCAGGGAGCTGGGCCGAGGCAGGCGCTGCAGCACGAGGGGGTCAGGCGGGGGCTGCGGCCGACTCAGCATGTGGTAGCAGGCCTCGGTCTGCTCGCTGTCGGAGAAGTGGGCCGGCATCCCCCGGAACAATGCGGGTGCCACGCCTGGAGGGCAGGTCAAGGTCAAACAGGCCCGGCCCCTAGCCCCTGGCCTCAGAGGCCCAGTGCTAGTGCCCAGCGCCCCCAGGCCTGCCCAGCCTGTGCTCACCCCCAGCCAGGACGACCTTGGTCAAGTCATACAACTCTTCTTCCGGCTCCTTCTCCTTCTTCTTCTTCTCCTTCTTCTCAGGAGCCCGGAGCAGAGACAGCTCCTCAGGATGACGGATACCTGAGGAGAGCTGGGACCTCAGCAGGGACCCCCCCTGCCCCTCTGGGGCCTGCCCTGTAACCTCCCGACCCACTCCTGGGTATTTTGGGACAGGTCATGGCCCTGCAGGCAGGATAGGGAACAGGATTGTAAGGACAAGGTGACAGCGGCTGGGCCTGTAAAGCAGGGAGACCTGCCCCCTCACAGGACCCTGGCAGGATGGAAGGTGAGGGGAGCAGCAGGGGACTCACTGAGCAGGCGGCAGATGGCAGCCACCGCCTGGAAGAGGGGCTGGGAGAAGCTGGCCCGGAGGCGCAGGGCACGGCGGTTGGGCAGCCGCAGGATGACGGGCCGGTGCTGGGGTCCGAAGAAGAGGCGGGCGTCGGCCAGGATTCCGTACTTGTCCAGGGTCCAGTGGGTCTGCAGCAGCCACTGTCTTTTCTGCTCCCACCAAATGGCGTGGTCTGACCAGTCCTGCTTGCGCTCTGTGGGCCACGGAGGAGGGGTGCATGTCAGTTACAAAGGCCCCCCCCCACCCCGCCCGTGCTGAGCACTCCACCCCTCCCATCCTGGAGGCCTGTGGTGCCCGGCCCCTCCCCTGACCAAGGCAAGGGAGGGCCAGGCTGGGTTGGCTTGGGGTCTATGACCAAGGTCATGGTGGAATGGCTCTTTGCTGGCTAACCCTGCTCATTTTTCCCGGCTCACTTGTGACACCACTTCCCAGGGGAGCGCACCCCCAGACCCCAAGTGCCTGGATCTTAGTGCCTCCACCCCATACTCCAGGCACTGGGCTCCCCTCTGCACAGCACCTCCCATAATTCCTAGCTGACTGGCCCCTCCTGGGCATTCTGGGAACTCAGCAGGCAGAGGCTGTGATAGAGCAGCGGGGGCTCCAGAAACATTTCTTGGTTCTGAGCTCTGTGACCGTGGCCGAGGCCTCAGCCTCTCTGGGCTGCAGTTTTCTAGTTCGTGAGATGAGAGCGGTCACCGATCCGAGCCCTCGGACACGAATGACGCATGCACAGTGTCTGTGAGATGCATGCCGCGGGCACGTTAATGCAGATGAGATGGAAATAGTCAGAAACACGAACACCCCTCTTGTCCTGCAGCTAGTGACACTGGACGTGTCTCCCTCCAGGACGGCGAGCCAGAGGATGGGCACGGCCCTCTAGAGCGTGCCCAGGTCTCCATCTGCGCCCGCACCGCTGCTGCCCTGCCTCCCGCTCCCTCCTTAACATCATGGAGCTGCTGAATGGAAGAGATTCTCCCGGCCAGCCTCTCCGAGGCATTTGAGCCTCTGCTCTCACTCTGGCCTTGGCTCCGTGGCAGCCGCTCCCCCTCTCCTGCTTGGCCCCTTCTCCCGGCCTGCCTCTGTCCTTCCCTGCTTCCGGTCCCCTTCCTTCCCCACCAGGGCCTCTTCCCCTGGGGGTCCAGGGGACACGCCTACCGGCTTCAGTCCTTCCAGAAACTTGTTCACCAAGCCATGTGCCTGCCTCTGGGACAGAAATGTGGAGACTCCTAGGCACTTGTGTTGTGTTAAACTCACTCTGCCTGATGCTGGACGGGGGTGACAGGATGGCCCTGCCGGGCCTTGGCACCACCTCATTCACTTTTAGCCTCCATGTGCCATCGATGCCAATCTCTGCCTCCAAATCCACCCTCCTGCCCATGCTCACCGCCCACCGGAAGAGGCCTTGTCCCCGTCTCTACCCGAGGGGCCTGTCCACATGTAAGCCTTAGCCACTGACATACCCTCTGGTGGCCACTGTCCGCCTCCAGGGTAGTCCGAGCTCCTAATGGCCACCACCCCAGTCTCTTCTGGTCATGCTCTGGGTGCTCTCCCTGGCCTAGAGGCCCCAGTTCGGAACACCCCCATGCTCCATCACCCCATGCTGTGCCCCCACAGCCCAGGACTCTGCTGGGGAGTCCCCCTGTCCCGGCTGTATGCGTGGCCCCTCTGTCCCCAGGCCCTGTGCCGTCCCTCCCCGTGTTGGTAGCTGTGGTCAGTCTTGCCGGCCCGGCAGTGATACGCTAAGGATGGAGCGGGATTAGGAGGGGTGGGCACGGGAGCTGAAGGGATTTTCGGTGGCGGGCCCAGCAGTGGGTGGAGGATCAGGTCTGCCCTGTCCATCTGTCTGTCTGACTGACATCTTTGTTTATTAGGCTTCTTGCGTTGCTCATGTGCCCTCCACCCGGGGTCTTCCCTTGGGGCCCCGTGTCTTCACCCTCTCTGCCCTGGCTCAGCCCAGGCCTGTCAGCATTTTGGTCTGACGCCCCGTCTCCTGAGGGACCCTCTGTTCCCCACTTCTGCTTTCACAGCCTCCTGGGCCCTGCCTCTTGGAAGCTTCCTTGCTACCTCAGCCTTGTGGCCAGGCTGTCCCCGGGGGTTGGGGTGGGGAGGCCGGGTCTGTCCCCAAGTCAACTAACCTGCCTCCCAGGCTGCACGTGATGGGGTGGCCGGGTCCGGGGAGGCCTGCCCCCCCCTCCACCCGCAGGTGGCCCAGGCCCCAGGCCTCCCGGCTGAAATATCATAGATCTGCCTCCCCGCTCTGCCTTCTGGGGGTGTGCCTGCTGCCCACCCAGGAAGGGGCAGCCCCTCTCCCCAACAGGCAAAGGGGGTCCCCCATGCCACCAGCCCCGCTTCTCTCCATGCCTGCCCCACACCACAGGCTGCTCTGCTGTAACTTCCTGTGGGGGCAGGGCCTTCCCACCCAGGCCGGGCCTGTCACCAGCCTGCCGAGGGCTTCCGCCCTGCGGAGGGGGTACAGGAGTAGGCCCCCCTGGTCCCCTGGCCTCCCCTCAGACCCTGAATGGAATGTCTGCCTTGGCCCAGGCAAGGCCCCTCTTGCTGCTAGAAGTGGGGGAACAGACTGTGGCCAGGTCTGCTCCCCGGGGACTTAGCAGAACCAGCTCGAGTGGGAGGAAGGGAGGGAGGGGAAGTTGGGGAAATGTCTTTTTTGGAACCAGATGATTAAGATGGTGCCTGAGTCACTGTGGCAGGGTTATCGAGTGCCGCAGTCAGATGGCCCGGAACTGCCCCAGGACCCGGCTCAGCCACCCCATGGCGCTGAGGTCAGTGGCGGGGGCAGCGGGGCACTCACTAATCTCCTCCACGATCTTCAGGAGCACCCCGCCGATGTGCGACTCCCCCGTGACCCGGAGGGTGACCGACTCAGCCTCCGGGTCCTCCTCTCCCACAAACACCCGCAGCTCCCAGGACGAGTCGATGTAGTCCCCGGTGGCCGTCTTCATCCCCGCCATGGCTGCGGCTCTACAGAGGGTGGGGAGGAGGCAAAGTGGGCAGGGTGCCGGGGCCTGGTAGGCTGCCCGTGTTCAAGTCCAAGTGGCCTTGCGGTGACCTGGACAGGCAGCCAGTATGTCATGGCAGCAGCACGGGTGCGAGAGACGCGGGTGCCGATTTATTCCAGGCAAACCTCAGACCCTCTCCCTGTTACTGGCGGTTTAGCCGAATGGTGTCGTCCAACCCACTTTACAGATAGGAAGACTGAGGCTGGGGAAGAGTAACAAGGGGCTCACCCAACACCACCCAGTTCATAGCCAGAGCCTGGCACCACCTCTCTCTGCTTCCCCAGCTCACATTGCGCCCCCAAGCTCCCCTCAGCGGCTGCCCACACTGGGGAATAGTTGTCGACCCAGGACAGAAAATACTTCCAGTCCTGGCCCGAAGCTCAGCCCCAAACATCCCCAACCAGCCACGGCCTCTTTAGGGTGGTGGAAAGTCCAGAGGGCCCCATGGAGAGAGGCATGCTGGGCAGAGGGGCTGCAGGAGCAGGAGGAGACGAGTCAGCCACCGCCCCCAGTTTACCTTGCCTGTGAGGGTTTGGGGACTGCAGGGGGGGGCTGGAGCGTCAGCCACTCCCTCCGGCCTCCTCCGTCTGAGCACCTGCAGGTCGCTGAGCGCTTCCTTCGCCCTCTCCTTTCTCTTCAGAGCTTCCTTCAGAGGGCAGCCCCTTGCACCTCCTTATCAGGCATGGGGCGGGCTCGGCCCCTCCCCGGAGAGGGCTGGGCACTGGGTGCAGGAAGCCAACTGCCAGCGTGCGCAGGGTTCCAGTTGGGGCCCCACCTTTGTTCACAGTGAGCACAGAAAGCAAGAACAGACCGGGCCTGGGCCTCCCCCTCCATCCCATGGCGAAGTGTCCCCTCATCTGGAGGAAAGCTCAGTTCCAACTAGAAAAGCCTCTAGAAAAGCCGCCAACGCACGTTCCCTGCACAAACGGTCCCCTGAAGGAAGCCATCTCCCGCGTCTCCATCTTGTCACCAAGTGAGGGCCTTTGGGCCACGAAACACCTTGGAGCTGTCAAGAGGGAAAGCCATGCAGCTGAAAGGATCAGACGCGGGTTATTTAGGGACCTGGGAGGTCAAGCAAGCTCAGGTTATGGAGGTCCCTTACCACCGCAGACCCCTGAAGACCCCGAGGGGGAGCAACTTCTTCTCCCCCACCCCCATAAGAGCCTCGGTTTCTTTCTAAATGTTTTAAAATGTTTTTATTTATTTTTGAGAGGAAGAGAGACAGCGAGAGCAGGGGAGGGTCAGAGAGAGAGGGAGACACAGAATCTGAAGACAGGGTGCAGGCTCTGAGCTGTCAGTCCGATGTGGGGCTCGAACCCACGAACTGTGAGATCATGACCTGAGCTGAAGCCGGACGCCTAACTGACTGAGCCACCCAGGTGCGCCAAGAGCCTCTATTACTAAACACGTAAGCCTCAGAGCTACCCAGGGGGACAGCCGAGGAGAAACCGGCCCCAGGTCATTCATGGCCTCCTCATCCCACCTCCTCATGACGCCTTGCCCAGTACCCCCAAGGGTCATTCCTGCCAAGTCCCTACTCAAATGTGACCTTGGAGGGACCCATCACCTGCACTGGGATGTAAGCTGTAGGTAGAGCCAAGGCCTTGTGCTCACTGCTGGCTCCTGGCAGGAATGGAGCCTTCCAGAGAGAGTGGGTTTGGGAGGCTTTCTGACCTGACCCCCGGGGGACATGGGGGGCCGAGGGGAGGGGCCTGCTGGAGACTCCCAGGGGAAGGCCAGTGTATGCAAAGTCAAGGCGGCAGGAAGTGCCACGGGCTGCTGGGCTCCAGCTCCGTTGGAGGAAATGAGGAAGTCTGACTCCCACCCTAGTCCAAGGTTTTATGAAGAGTCTGCTGCAACCACGTTCAAGTGTGATTAAAAACCTACTGTAAGTTTGGTTGAGAGCAGTGAGGTCTTTTTTTTTGGTGGTCGGCACATGATCCTTTATTGAAGTCTTTCCCTTTGGCGTTCTTGACCAGCAGGGCGCACCACCACTGCTGACGTCACCTATGGAGTCACAAGGCTGGCGACATGGCAGCATCCAGGTTCTGGATGGTTCCACTGAGTTCTCTAGCTAAAGGCTGGTGCCGTACACGGGGCACCAGGGACAAGCTCATCAGAAGCGGGTTTCTGACAACACTTCGTGTTTTCCTGCTGGTCTGGCAGTTCCTTGGAGGCTCTGACCAGGGCAGCAGAAGGGACCCCCTGGATCAGGGATGGGGGGGCCTGACCCCAACAGTTTACTTTCTTCCTCACATCCTTCCGATCACTGGCTACCCTGGCAATGTCATCACTGACCTTTTCTTTGTGACAGTGGGGCCAACTGGCAGGGGCCCAGGGGGCACTGGGGCTGAACTTGAGGCAGCTGGTGCGGGAGGAACCCAGATTTGGAAAGGTACACAGGGGCCTCCTCTGAGCAAAGGGCCCACAGTGAGGGCAAACTACAACACAGAGCAGCTGGCAGACGGGGTCTCCCAACCCAGCTGGTTTCTGGCCAAACTTCGAGTGGGAAGGACGGGCAGCAGGAGAATCACCGACCCTGGCACTGGGGCCATTCTGGAGAGGGAAGGCCCCCCCACCCCTGATCCAGGTGCGAGGCGACAGCGCCACCTAGTGACGGAAGCATGGGGAGGGCCCACCGAGCAGCTCAGGCTCCAGTCAGCTCAACCCCCCTCCAAAGTCATTTAGTGCAAAAAACAAAAACCAAACCAAACCAAACCAAAAACAAACTACAAGGCCATAACGTATAACCACGCCCGACTGGCTTGTTTTATTGGAGAAGGGCTCGTGGAGTTAACAACGTGAAGACAGTTGGGACCTGAGGTCGGGAAGCCCACCCTCCCCTCCCCATACACGCCCACTGCCCCAAATACAAAATAACCAACTATGGGAGAGCAGCTGAGCCAGCGACTGAGGGAGGGGAAGGGGACGCGGGACCGAGGGCGGCGGAAGAGACCATGCGTGTGCTGGGAGGGCCCAGAGGCAGCGGCGGTGCGGTAACGGAGTCGAGTCTGTGTGCCGTCCGCACAGGTCTGTATAAATATAGAGGAGTCGTGCGCTCCCCCCGCTCCCCCCCTGCTCCGGGCGGCTCGCTGCGGTCCCAGCTCCTCTTTCCACAGGAGGGCGAGGGGAAGGGGGTGCCGAGCAAGGCATCACCGGATTGC
>NC_043710.1:7384135-7385200 GCF_006229205.1 Suricata suricatta
ACGAGGCTCTGCCCTTCGCACACCAGCCTGTTTGTGATGCTGCCCTTGTGCCCAGCCAGTGGCATCTCTGAGCCAGAAGTTAGTGGCATCCAAAAACAAAAACCATCATGGACTCAGGTACCAGTGTTTCTAGACGGAACACATTTTGTCACCTTCACAGAAGGTGGTCCAGGCAGGGACCACACTTTAAAAATCATCTAGCCTCCCTCTCTCTACCCCTTCCCTGCTCGCACTCGTCTCTCTTAAAAATAAACAAATGTTAAAGAAGAGGAGCGGGGTGCCTGGGTGGCCCAGCAGGTTCAGCGTCCGACTTCGGCCCAGGTCATGATCTCACAGTCTATGGGTTCCAGCCCCAAGTCGGGCTCTGTGCTGACTCAGAGCCTGGAGCCTGCTTCAGATCCTGTGTCTCCCTCTCTTTCTGCCCCTCTCCCTCGTGCACTGTCTCTCTCTCAAAAATAAACATAAGATTTACAATAGTCTACAAAACAGTTTTAGAAATTGCCAGAGGCACAGGGAAGCTCACGCTCAAGAGCACTAGGGGGACCGACTTCCTTGTGTCGACCCAACCACAAAGCCACACTCAACACGCTGAGAACAGCAGAGCCGCTAAGCGCGCCATCAGGAAGTGACCAGAGGTGGCAAGGCTCCCGTGGGAGGCGAGACCGCAGCCCCTCAGCACAGACCCAGAGCGCCCACTCCTCCACGGCGCAGCACCCCCGCCGCTGGCAGAGGACGCCCGCCCACATCTGCGCGGCCGCACTCACGACGGCCCCAAGGGAGAGACAGCCCGTGGCCCGTGAGCGGCGGGCGGACGGAGACCGAGGCTCGTGTGGCCCAAGTTTTCGGCCTTCGGAGGGAAGACCGCACAGATGCCCGCTGAAAGGAGCCCCCCATCCCTCCACCCCCGCAAGAACAAATACTGGCGGGTTCCCCTCGGGGGGGGGGGGGGTGTCCCAGAGGGGCCACAGACACAGAGACAGCTCGAGGAAGAGAACGGCGGCCACCACGGGCAGGGGGAGGGGAGGTAGCACCCACAGGGTGCAGTTTCAGCTTGGGAAGACGGAA
>NC_043710.1:7385300-7407397 GCF_006229205.1 Suricata suricatta
GAACCCGGAGCGGACGTGGGCGGCAACTCGAACGCACAGCAGAGCGCGCCCCGTGCCCGCGCCCACCTTTAGCGCCAGCGGAAACTCCAGCAGCTTGGTGTAGCAGGCGGCTCGATTGCTGTACAATTTGGCATCTTTAGGATTCCGTCTGATGGCTTCCGTGTAGTGCTTCATGGCCTGGGGGTAGTCCCCTGAGGGGCACAGAGAAGAGACACGGTTTCAGACCGTGAACGCCCACCCTCCTCCCCCGCACAGAAAACCTGTCTGCACCACTCTGTGCCAGAAGCTCGGGTCCCGTACCTTTCTTTAATGTTTACTTTTGTGAGAGAGGGACCGAGAGAGAGAAAGGGACAAGAGTGTGAGAGGGAGGAGCAGAGACAGAGAGAGACAGAATCCGAAGCAGGCTCCAGGCTGAGCTGCCAGCACACAGCCTGATGCGGGGCTCGAACTCACAAGCTGTGACCGGAGCCGAAGTCGGACACCCAACCGCGGAGCCGGCCAGGTGCCCCTGTAACGTACCTTTCTGAAAACATTCGTTGCCTTTGTTCTTCTCCTCCAAGGCCAGGTCGGGGTTTATATAGGCCAGCCGCTCTTGCTCCTTCAGAATTTTCTCCGCCTAAGAAAAAAAAATCCTTGGAATAATTATTTATGGACCTAAATAGAATCCTACATCCCTCAACGTTAAGATACGCCATCAACCAGCCAACAGCACTGGCTTCCACTCAGCACAAAGCTATGCCCCGCATGAGCAGGAGGCATGTGTTAACGACACAGTTAACTTTATGATCAATCTTTTAGTGAATAAAATCAACCCCGTTCCATAATTTAGAACAGGTGAGACACTCTTCAGTTGTCCAAGATTAAAAAAAAAAATAAAATCTTAAGGGGGGGGGGCGCCTGGGTCGCTCAGTCAGTTAAGCCTCCGACTTTGTCTCAGGTCATGATCTCACGTCCGTGGGTTCAAGCCCCGCTTTGGGCTCTGTGCTGACAGCCCAGAACCTGGATCCTGCTTCCGATTCTGTGTCTCCCTCTCTCTCTGCCCCTCCCCGCTCAGGCTTTGTCTCTGTCTCAAAAATAAATAAAACATTAAAAAAAAAATCTTAAGGTACAATAACCACCGTAACATTCGGCACACCGAGCCTCAGCAAAGGGTTAAAATCCTGGCCGACATAAAGAAAAGCGACAAACCAGGGCTTTTCCTTACGTGTCGTCAAGTGACAAGGACAGGAGAGAAGAGGATCAAAAATGCTACTTAAACAAACACGGTCCAACCATGAGACGCACGCTTCGATAAAGAAGTAGCTGAGAAGTCACAGAAACCTTCTCCTCCCCCCACTCACCTGCTGACATTTCTTGAGCACGTCTGGGGTTCGGTGCTCCGCCAGGGACTTGTTATAGAAGTGGATGGCGTCCTTATACTTTTCTTCTTTGAAGTAGGAGTTGCCGATTCGAGCATAAGCTCTAACGAGAACGAGCAGAAACCGAGCTCACTGAGCGCAGAGCGGAGAGGTCGGCCCTGCGCAGAGCCGTGCGGACACACACCGCCCGATGCCGTTCCTCCAGATTCCAGCGGCCTCCCGCGCGTGGTGTGGCTGGCACCCCCCCTCCCCGCACCCAATGCAGGGAACCCCAAGTCTCGGACACCGGCCCCTGCCCGCCACGCCCCCCGGGGTGCTGCCGGAGGCGGCGCGTACTTGGCAATCTGCCGATAGTCTTCGCGGTTCTCTCGCCCCACGTCGATGGCCTGCTCGCAAAGCTCCCGGCACTTGCCGTAGTCGCCCTTCTCGAAGTACACGGCTGCCGGGCAGGAGGGTTCAAGGGAGAGTCAGCCCACGGCTCTCCCCGGGAGGAGGACCGCCCGCCGCCGCCGCCCTCACCCCCCGGCCCGGGCCTCACCTGCTTGATTGGTCATGTAAGTCATGTTGGTGGGGTCCAGGTCCTTGGCCCTGTCGTAGTGCTTCAAGGCTGTGTCAAAGTCTTTCTTCTTGTAGGCTTCGTTCCCCAACTCTTTCTCTTTCAGCGCCTAGACGAGGTGTGGGAAGGAGCACTGAGCAAACCGAACACGGGCCGCAGAGCGCCAGAGCCCGTGCCCGTCACGGGGGCCGAGTGGCGCGCACGACCCACGTGTACGGGAGCCCGGTCCCCGCACCGCGGGCCTCTTCTCGGCCAGCTGCAGGCGGAAAGGCAGAGGCTGTCAGAACGAGACGCTAAGGTCTCACCTCCAGCTCCTCTGAAACCCCCCTGCCCCCTCTACACCCCCGGACTTGGTCAGAAAACAAAGGGCCTTTTCAGGGGAGAGAAGAATCCCTCCGACCTGAAGCAACATCAGAACGGCAGCCTTTCACCCGGTCTGACCGGGAGAGGCCGCGCCAAGCCCGGTTCTGACCGGCGGCCGCCTCGGGGGCTCCGTGGTCAGAGCAGCGGGGGGCCTCTGACCGGGGCCTGTCCCCGGGACCCGAGTCTGCAGCCCCGCGTGCCACCGCCCACGTCGAGGGGCCTCCTTCCAGCCTGACGCCCCGGAGCCAGCGCTTACTCATGCGAAGGCGCTTATTCTGGCAACAAGCTGTCGCTCCCGATCACGAGAAAGGAAACGACGCCACCGAAGCACACGCCTCCTGCCTGGAAGACGGTGCTGCTGAGTGGCCACCTTTCGACTACACACCACCCAACCAGGAAACAGAAGCCGGAGGACACGCACAGACGTGTCCCTCTGGATCACAGCAAGGGGCCTGACTGGCCTGCCCTGACCCGTACCCATGCCGGTGGCCCAGGCGCAGTTCTGGGACCGTGGAAGGGCAGCCCGTGCAGCCACGCTGCTCATGGGCAAGCACTCAGAGAGGGATGTGATGTCACCCGCTGAGCACCCTGACGGGAACCAGGGACCCGAGCTCGGGAACGACGCTGCCCCGAGTCACTGCCTTCCTGAGGACTAGGCTGCCGGGGACCGTGTGACAGGAGGGGGGAAAATGAGACCTGCTTCTTATTCTCCGGCAGATCCTCTTCCATGGGCTCTGGCTTGGCGTCCTTCTTGGGAGGGGGCGGTGGGGGCGGCGTCGCCACCTCCTCCTCCTCGTCCATGCTGCCCAGGTCCACCCCCAGCAGGACGCTGAGTGTCGTCATGATCCGGGGATCCTGCAGTTTCCTAGCATTGGGTAAACAAAGCAACCAACCACGATTACTTCTCCTCACAACTGGTTTTTTAAAGATTTGTTTATATTTGAGAGAGACAGACCGAAACAGTGAGCAGGAAAAGGGGCGGAGAGACGTGGAGACACAGAATCCAAAGCAGGCTCCAGGCTCTGAGCTGTCAGCACAGAGTCCGATGCGGGGCTCGAACTTGGAACTGCGAAATCAATGACTGCAGCCCAAGTTGGCGCTTAACCGTCTGAACCACCCAGGCATCACACAACTGATTTTTTTCCTAGTATTATTTTTCAAAATAAAAATGTAGTGGAATAACTCTTATTACTCCTTTGGAAATAGTGACTTTTTAAGTTTTATTTGGAGAGACAAAAGGCGCACAAGTGAGCGTAGGGGGGAGAAAGAGAAGCACCGTCAATAAAGAGCCCATTGTTGGGCTCAAACCCACAACTCTGGGATCGCACCTGGGCCGAAATCAACAGATGCCCAACTGAGTCACCCAGGCAGCGTTGCCTGCAACGGAGTTTATTTTATTATTTTTAAAAAAATGTTTTATTTATTTTGATACAAAGAGAGACAGAGCATGAGAGGGGGAGGGGCAGAGAGAGAGAAGGAAACACAGAACCGGAAGCAGGCTCCAGGCTCCGAGCTAGCTGTTAGCACAGAGCCCGATGCGGGGCTCGAACCCACAAACGTGAGATCTGACCTGAGCCGAAGTCGGAGGCTTAACCGACTGAGTCACCCAGGCGCCCCTGCAACGGAGTTTAAACCCCCGTCTCCGGCTAAGCTTCAGATTACCGAACGGGAGAGTGGCCCACCCATGGAAGACTCTGCACGAGCCCCGAGGTACCATGGGAAATACTCAACCCTCAAAAATCAATCCCAAACAGGCTAACAGAAGTCAGATTTACTTCTTGAAGCCTGAAAACACACAGAGGGATGAGCTATCTTCCTCAGGAGTCAGATACTGGGAGGCACAAATACCAGTCCGACTAAGAGACACATCTTTACACCTAACGCTCTCCTCAACCACGGGTTTCCACTCCAACATCCCAAGAGGCCGCGTCCGGCACAGCCGGGAAGGACAGGGCTGGCGCCGGATCAGAATCACTGGAGAGCAGCAAGAAGCACGTGAGGGTTAGGATGAAAGCTCCAAATCATCCGGACACACGTCCTCCTGGACTCTTTCCAGAAATACAAACAAATGACAAACCAACAAACACCTACCGCTCGCTGGAGACAAAGCAAAGGCAGAAACCCTGCTGTCTGAATGAGGAACCCCCCCCCCGCCAACAGGATCCCAGGAAGAAAGCACCACGTTCACGTCCATTTCCAGAGACGCAACAGCCTCCACTTACGTGCCCAGGTCGGACGGCTTGTTTCTCAGCTGCTCTATCAGATCCCGGTAGGTGGGGTCAGCGAGCAGGGTCCTTGTCCTGGGGTCGTTCTCCAACTTCTGGTACAGATTGGGCATGTTGAAAGGGTTCATAAACTTCCTCTCTGTTCCGAAAAAAGGAAAGAGCGTTATGAGAAGTCTGTTCACTTGAGCTATTATGCTCCCCCCGGCCCCCCGCCCAGCCCACCAGACATTTGGAGAAAGCCTTGACGTTAATCCTACTAAAAAAAAATTTTAAGGTGTGTTCTGGGGCGCCTGAGTGGCTCAGTCACTTAGCGTCCAACTTCGGCTCAGGTCATTACCTCATGGTTCATGGGTTCTAGCCCCGCATCAGGCTGTGTGCTGACAACTCAAGAGCCCAGAGCCTGCTTTGGATTCTGTATCTCCCTCTCGCTGCCTTTCCCCCGCTTGTGCTCTGTTTCCTCCTCCTCTCTCAAAAACTAAATATTAATTTTTTTTAATTAAAAAAGCTTTTTTTTAACGTTTATCTATTAATTGCGAGAGCATCACCATGAGAGAAGCAGAGAGGGGGAAGACACAGAATCTGAAGCAGGCTCTGAGCTGTCAGCACGGAGCCCGATCTGGGGTTGGAACTCACAAACCGATGCTCAGCTGACTGAGCCACCCAGGAGCCCATGAAAAAAAATTTGGGGGGGGGGGTACTCTGAGTTTGAGTACTGCTTTGGGGTCTGGGCTGGCAGCTCACTCTGGCCTGACAGCTCAGAGCCTGGAGCCTGATTCAGATTCTGTCTCTCTTCTCTCTGCCCCTCCCTTGCTCATGCTCTGTCTCTCGAAATTTTAAATGAACATTAAAAGAGAAAAAAAAAAAAAAGTCTGGAACGCCCGGGGGGCTCATTCGGTTAAGGGTCTGGCTTTGGCTCAGGTCATGACCTCGCGGTTCGTGGGTTCAAGCCCCATTCAGGTTCAGAGCCTGGAGCCTGCTTCAGATTCTGTGCCTCCCTCTCTTTCTGACCCTCCCCTGCTCATGCTGTCTCTCTCTCAAAAATAAATAGAAAACATTAACAAGAAAATTTTCTTTTTAAAGTCTTTTTTTTAAAAAAGGGCTTTTGTTTTTGGGACAGAGAGAGTGAGCTAGGGGAGGGGGACACAAAGAGAGAGGATCCCAAGCAGGCTCCATGCTGCCAATGCAGAGCCCGACGCCGGGCTCAAACTTACAATCCATGAGCGAGATCATGACCTGAACGAAGATCAAGAGTTGGACGTTTAACTGAGCCGCAAGGTGGCCCAAAGTGAGTCCCATTTACAAAAACAGAAAGCGGTGCGCTGGGACCTACCTGCCAGCCGGGCCTCCATGTTCTGCAAGCCCTCTTTGAGCTGAGGATTGTTTGCTTCATGTTTTAAACCCTCTTCGTAGGTTCTCTTGGCTTCTTCAAAGCGGTTTAAGAACTCAAGAGCCGCTGCTTTTCGAGAATAGCCCTTAAACCAACAAGAAAGGACACACAACAAAATAAAGGACACCTGGAAGTCCAGAAGGTGAACTCCACGGAAGCCATTTTCCATTTCCTGGGACAGAAGGGGTACCCACATCAAGGCCAAAGCGTACACGGAACGCCCGGACCGACACCATAAGAATCGGGCAAGGCATCGGGACGCCCGCCCGCCCCGCTGCAGCCGCGGCCCAGCGCCATCCGCTCCTACGGCCGCATCTTCTTGCGCAGGACGCCAGGCCTGCCTGCACAGGTGACGGCGCCTCAGCTGACAGGCGCCACGACTCCGAGGCCCGCACCCCAACCCGGGGCAGGATGGCGGATGGGGAAGGAGCTGTCGTCTGCTCGGACAGGCAGCCGGCCCGGTGGGGAGGGCCGCTATTTGCCAGCAGCACCGCAGCCCGCCCCACTCACCTTGCCCCAGTCGGGCTTCAAGTCCACGGTTTTGCAGCCGTCCTCGTACGCCCGCTGGTAGTCCCCCTTCTTGGCGTAGGCGGCCGAGCGGTTGCTGTAGAGCACGTGGTTCCGGGGGTCGAGCTTGATGGCCTCCGAGTAGCAGCGCAGGGCGTCGTCGATGTTGCCGGCGCTCAGGGCCTTGTTGCCCTTCTCCTTTAGCTCGTTTACCTGCAGGGGAAATGGAACCCGTACAGTTTCCTCCGTTACACCCTTGTTTGGGCCCCGTTGTTTTTTTTTTTTTTCGTCACAATACTTTTTAACGTTTCCCTATTTTTTTGAGAGAATGAGCGTGCACCAGCAGAGAGAGGGGGACAGAGGCCCCAAAGCAGGCTCTACAGTGACAGCAGTGAGCCTGACGCGGGGCTTGACCTGGACTGCAACCGACGGAGCCACCCAGCGGCTCCGGTCCCAGTTCTTTAAACTGACACTCCTATTTTTCTTCACTCATCAACAAAAAAGTTACATTACAAACCAAGAGAAAGATCGTAAGCGAATGCATGTACCATCTCCCACAATTTGGGGGCGGGGGGCAGGGGGGGACAGCAAGGAAGAAGCGACCGGGAGGAGCAGGCTGAGCCCGCGCCCTCCACTGCTTACCGCTGCAGCGCCTGAGACCGCAGCACAGCCCCGCCTCCCAAAGCCTCTACCTGGGGCTGATGAAGCCACTAGAACACGCTCATGACTTCCCCCTCACAGAAAAATAATTTCATCTGCTATCAGAACGCCAAGAAGCCCGAACGATGAACCGGACACTCCTCACGGAAGACCACCACGAAGGGAGCAGCAGTGTGCACGGGACACGCGGCCCGGCAGCCCACAGGCTTCTCGATGCTTCTCTGGGAGCCTCAAGATGCTTCCCCACAATCAGAGAAGAGTCTACTTCCATTGACAGATGTGGTAACATAACACTAGCTCTAGTGGTAAACACCCCCAAATCAGTTTTTGTCATGTTTACCTATTACTATAAAAGATATACCAAAATCGAAACAAAACAAAACAAAAGCTAGTTGTGGTCTAATTCCCTACCCTCCCAAATGTCCAAGACATGGTCCTAATTAAAGGTCTGCTCCTGTACCAGGGATGCCCTGCAAGACAGGAAGGGCCATATACCAAATGCAAACACATTTGGGGAGATAAAGCAGCTGGTTAAGTTACATACAGGTCTAGCATGTGGCCACGACCCAGTATGCTTTAACCCAAGAAAGAAATGTTCAAAGAAATACTTTTTTGGAGCCTCAGGGCCAACAAATCGGGAACTTCCCTCCATCCACTCGAGATGTCAGAGAGATGGCCTTGAAAAAGTCCAACACACGTGGCCAAATCTAGCATAGAAATCTTAGAACCCAGGAACTCAGGAAGGAGTCCAGAGAGCAAAACCTTAAACACTCAACTAGTATCGAGCAGCAGCTGCAAACAGCGCCGAAAACCAAGCCCGTAGGTGGAGACCAGCGCTTCAAATGATCAACAACAAGGAGAGGGGCGCCCAGGGTCTCAGTGGGTTGAGTATGGGACTTCAGTTCAGGTCATTTGAGTGTCGGACTTCGGCGGACTTTGGCTCAGGTCATGACCTCACAGCTCGTGGGTTCAAGCCCCTCCTCGGGCTCTGTGCTGACAACTTACAGCCTGTTTTGGATTCTGTCTCCCCCTCTCTCTGTCCCTTCCCAGCTCATGATCTGTCTCTGTCTCTCAAAAATAAATGTTAGGGGCGCCTGAGTGGGTCAGTTGGTTAAGCGTCCCGCTTCGGCTCAGGTTATGATCTCACACTTCCTGGGTTCGAGCCCCGCATCAGGCTCTGTGCTGACAGCTAGCTCAGAGCCTGCAGCCTACTTCAGATTCTGTATCTCCCTCTCTCTCTGACCCTCCCCTGCTTGCACTCTGTCTCTCAAAAACAATATAGAAACACAAAAAAACTTTTTGAAGGCCATTACCCTGGGATTGATTTGAAAAGTACTCAGTTAAAAAAAGAGAAAAATCCGGACACTCAAATCCTTCCAACTTATTATTTCCTAAAACCAAAATCCAGCTCTCCAAGTTGAAAATGAAAACCAAAGGCAGAGGCGTCGCATGTCCAATGGGCCGGAGAGCAAGCAGGGCCATTCACCCAGAGGGAAACCCCAGGCTGCCAGGGCACCTCCGAATGCCGTCCTGACTTCACTCCATTTACCGGCCGCCTCCGCACACTATCTATAACCGCAGTGATTATAAAAAGTTTTCTTCTATTCCGATAATGGAGTGACAAACCCCTCTCTTGAATTTCAGAGTGATGGGTTTCTCATCCCAGACATCATTTTCTTGTCCATACTTTTGCCTATTTAAATCCCAGATGCAACTTTATGATCTCAAGGGAGCAAAAGCTTTATTAACTCCTTCATCGCCACTCTTCCTTAATTCACCAAAGAGGCTCCAGACCTAGATGAAGCGGCAACGCCTATGCCCGAGCAAAACGCTAGGCTTTGTAGATCACATCAGACACCCTGAGCCCTTTTTTCTCCCGGTGAATCGCTACGCTTCCACTGAGTTTCCGACTGAGTAAAATCTCTCCAGGCCTTTCACAACCTTCGGGCTGCGGGAGAAATGATGAAGCCGCCGAAAGCCGACAAGCAGCAGTTACAAACCCCTAAAAATGATAAGCCTAGACAAATAACTTACTTTTCTTGCTGCTTCTTTACGTAGCCTAGATTTTCTACTGCGACCAATTCCTCCTCGTGTAACCAGAAACCAACTTTCCAGAATATCAGCCTTCAGTTACTCTCGAATCACACACTCACACACACCCAACACAGAAAAAAGAATGGGAGGGGCCGCACATCTATTCGTGACACTGGGAGACCTGGACTCGTTCTCAGGACTTTCGCCGCACCGTCCCTTTCCTGCACCGGGCAAGGAAGTCCGCCCGCCACTCTTCCAACCTCCACTACACTCTTCCATCCAGGCCTTTCCAGATGTAGTAAAGTAGGATCTGCCCCCACCTGGCTACTTCCAGGGAATTCCCGTCCCCGCTCCCCGCATTCCTCCAAGTTAACTGTGACCAAGTCCGGGTGGCTTTCCCGTCGGCAATCACCGCTCTCCCGGATGGTGCATTCTTCGGTGTGGACCTCGTCCCGCCCGCCGGTTCCCAAGCACCCCCCCCCGCTCCGCGCTCCGTCCAGGGCCACCTCCCGGGAGGCCTCCGGGGCCCAGCCACGGCCTCTCTTCCCGCCGCGGGCCAGACATAGGGCCGAACTGTCGCCGTCCCCCGGTCCTCCTCACCGAAGCGGCAGGAGACGGGCACTGAATGGACCCCGGTGCCCCCCGCGGCCCGGACCTGGCTACGCTGCTCACCTCCCGCCCGGTGGGCCGCGGCCCTCACGCCCTCGCCTCCCCAGCTGCTCGACCGGCCCAGGCCGCCGCCCCGACCGCCAGGATGGGCGCCCGCCCCGCCCCTCCAGTCGCGGCCCGGCCTCGACCTGTCTCCAGGCGTCCCCGGGGCCTCGGTCCGCCCCTCCCCCTTCACCTGCTCCATAGCCCGGCCCGGAACCCCGTTGAATCGACTCCGTCCGCTCCGCGTTCCCAACCGCACGCGCCGCCTTCTGGAACCTACTAGAAGCTGCCGGGACCCCCGGATCCCGCCCCTTCCTCGCCCGCTCACTGGTCGCGCTCCCCGAGGGGGCTTCCTATCCTTGCCTACTATTGGCTTGAAGTCTAGCCCATCATCTTTGCTTCTCTATCATTGGGCAGTTGAGAGTAATCCCGCAGCCCTGCCTCCTCCGCGCCTCCGGATTGGGCTTTTCTCGACAATCCCCGCCCAGCCCCGGCTCCACGATTGGAGGGAGGGGCGCCCTTCTGCGACAGGGATTGGTCACTTGGTCCGCCAATCGTGGCCGCGCTGGCCGCGCCCATTGGTCCTGTTCTTTCTGGAAATTTCCACCTCTCCCATTGGGCTGATGGACTCCGTGAGAGAACCTCCCTCAGGTTAAAAAAAAAAAGTCGATTGGGCGGAGAGTTGCCGACGCTTTGCAGTGATAGGCGTAAATGGCTACCCTTCGGAAGGCGGGGCTTCACCTCTGCAGTGGTTTATGGGAAGCCAAAGACCGGTCTCTCTGTGCCGCGGTGGCCGTGGCGGCCTGGGGCTCTCCGTGCCGCATCCTGTCTCCGTGGACTGCGAGTCCGGCCCAGACGGCCCGCTGCTCCCCAGCGACGCGGAGCCCCGGGGTCCCGGCCGGTGCGGGTGACGTCTGGGTCGACCTCGGGAGAGCTCCCGGGCCGTGCCCGGGTCCCGCTGCTAGGAGCCGATGGGTCGAACACACCGAAGGAGTTGGGGTTCGGGTTGGACGGACGCGGGGTCTCACCCTGGGGCGGCCGGGGGGCTCTCTGGATCCCCTCGTGCTAACAGGTCTGGCAGTGCAAGGGCCGTGGGAGGTGTCCCATTCATGCAGTGACTTCTTGAGCACTCAGTGAAGGGAGCCATTATTCGGGGATGGGGAGACGGAACAAAGACGTCAGTGACACGCTCGGTCACCTGCTGGCGGGCGGTGGCGGCCCCGGGAGGAAGGGGAAGCCAAGGGGCTGAGCGCTTGGGGGAGAGACCTGGCGTTTCCTCCCGGACCGGTGTGTGCTTGATGGAACAGAGAAGCCGCACGACAGGTGTGCAGAAGGCTTGGATGAGGGACTTGGGGCCTGCTGTGTCCTTGCTTCCTCCCCTCCCGCCTCCCCGCCCAGGGTTTTAAGTGCCCTTTCTGTGGCAATGGTTTGTCGCCACAGCTTCCGCTTCCATCCCAGCCGTGTCTGGTCCATTCTTAACACTGCAGCCAAAGTCTCTGCAGACCCGCACCCCTTGCTCAAAACTCTTGGAGGTTTTAGGCTGAGGCTCCTTCACCCCGGGCCTGCCCGCAGACTGTTCCCTCGGCTGGGGGGGGGGGGCCCCCGCCCCGGGCTCTGCCACTCGGCCAGGTTAATCCCGCCGGGCAGGCTGACGTGAGCTGTCCACGTTCCCTAACCGCCAGCCTCCAATCAGCACACTCCTTTCTGCCCCCGTCTCTTGCTGTCGCTGCACTATGGACCATGTATGTATCCAGTCACAAATTAAACTGGCAACTTTAGTATCACTACCGCATTTCGTAAGGTCCACGGGGGCCCTGTGGCCTTTTACCTTTAATCCCTGTTTTCCAGGTGCGTTGCGGTGTCTGGCACATAGTAGGTGTTCTTGAATCACTGTTCTCGCGGCTCTCATTCTCGTGAGACACACCTAACAAGTTTCTAGGGTATATATCTGCGTAAGTGCAGTGGAGAAACATAAAGCAGGGAATGGGTTAAGGAGTGTTGTTGAGGGTGTTAACGTTTTTAATAAGGTGGCCAGGGCACAGACCTCAATGAGAAGGTAGTATTGGAGCAAAGACCTGAGGAAGTGAGGGAGGGAGATTAATGGAAAGTCTGAGAAAGACCCTTGCAGTCTGAGGCAACAACACGTGCAAAGGTCCTGGGGTGGCAGCTGCACTGACGTGGCCAGAATGGTGGGAGCCGGGAGGAAGTGGGAGAGCTGGGCCAGAGGAAGCAGGGGCCAGATCCTGCAGGGTGAGAGGCTGTTGTGTTCATGCTGGCGTGTTTTGAACAGAAAAGGGACACGATCTCATTGTAGCTACTGTATTGTAAATGATGGAAAATAAATGCATATGTTAAAAAAAAAGAAAAAGATAAAAGATCACTCAAGAGAAACAGAAATTAACTACAATTACAATTGTTATCATTATAGTATGCAATTATTCTAATAATTCCAAACTCTGTTTAGTAAATTTCAGACTGAGTAAATCAGATTGTTTCATGAAAAAAAAAAAGGGACACGATCTGATGGATCAGGACTCCAGTGGCTGCAGCGTAGGTGACCTCTTAGGAGAGCATTGCGGTATTCCTGGAGAACGGTGACAGTCCTGTGGGAGCCACAGTGGGAGCAGAGGACTGGGCAGAGTTGGAGTCCAACTATTGGTATTGGAGGAGCCAACAGGGTCTGTTCATGCATCTGACGCGGAGCATGAAGCAGGGCGGGGATTCCGAGGCATTTGGCCTCTCGAACGCATCTAAAATACACCTGTCTGCAAGACCTTTCATTGGTCCTTGGCTCTGTCTCCAGACCACGGCACTCCTGCTGATCCCACTGCCGCCCCCCAAGCGCCCAGACCCGCTTGTGGTTCCACCATCTCCCCACAGCCGTTCTCCGGGCTTCCTTCCCATTCCTCCCTCTGCATAACCCGGTCTGGTCAACACTGACATCTTCATAGTCCTGTTACCCGCGGCACACGACTCTGGATGCAGGGGCTCAACAGTGATCCTGCAGCCCACAGATGCGGCTTCTGCTCGGGTGGGTCGTGTCTTCTAATGGGAGAGAGAGATGACAGTTACACTCGTCTGCTGTGTGACTTAAAGCAACCTGCTTAGGGGCGCCTGGGTGGCTCAGTTGGTTAAGTGTCCGGCTTGACTTAAAGCAACCTGCTTAGCCTCTCTGTGTTTCCGTTGCTTCTATTTTAAAATACGGATGAAAAAATGTTTTGTTTATTAAAGAGAGAAGGAGCACACATGTGAGCAGGGGAGAGGAGCAGGGGGAAAGAGAGAAAATCTTAGGCAGGCTCCATGTTTAGTACAGAGCCAGACACGGGGGTTGATCCCATGATTCTGGGATCATGACTTTAACTGAAATTAAGAGTTGGCTGCTCACCTGGGCACCCCGAAAAAGTTTTGATGTCAGGGTAGTTGTGAAGATTAAAATGTTTAAAAGATATTTATTTTGAGAGGTAGTGTGTGCATGCAAGTGGGGTAGGCACAGAGAGAGAGGGAGAGAGAATCTGACAGCATGGAGCCTGATGCAGGGCTTGAACCCACGAACCAGGAGATCATGACCTGAGCCGAAACCAGGAGTCTGATGCCTAACCAACTGAGCTACCTGGCGCCCACATAGTTTGGTATTTGTAAAGCACTTAAGAGTGCTGCCTGCCTGAAGAGTAAGCACTATATGCATTTGCTAGAAACAAATGCAGAAATGAAGCTAGCTAGAGTGATGAGTGCTGTCAAAAAAAGCAAAAGATAAGGGATAGCGAATGACCAGGGAGGCGTGGAAGGAAAGACCTCCTAGAGGCAGGTGGTTGGTGAAGGCCCCTTGGACCTGGAGTGGTGAGAAGCCAGCCAGGGACAGGGTTCCAGACAGGACAACAGAAAGTGCAAAGGCCCTGAGGTTGAAACAAGTTTGAAATGTCCAAGGAACCCAAAGAAGGCTTTTTCTACCCTCTAGTGTCCTTGCCTGTAAATGGGGATGATGCCACGCCAAGGACTTTCCAAGGTGACTGTGAGGACGGGACAAAATAATCCATACTCAACCTAAAATCTTGAAAGCCGCCTTTGAGAAGAGAAAAATACAAATCAGAAGGGCTGTGAATAGAGGACCCTAAAGCTTAAGCTCATCCAAGGTCACAGTAGTCACTCCTGGATGTTAAAAAATGTTAGCTCTTACTGTCACCACTGTGGGCTTCTTCAAACCTCTTCAGACTCCGAGCTCTCGGGAGTGGGACCGGGAGGTGGCGATGCGGTCCGCCAGTGTCCCCTTCCCCGATCCCTGGAACACAAGCAGAGGCGCCGCGGCAGAAAGTGTCCTGCCCCGTGCATTACATGACAGTTCCCGGGTGATTCATGCTGCTATTCTGGTGCTTTCTGCTCTCAGGGCTGGGGAGCGACATGGCGAAGCTCGTCTTTGGAGTCGATTCTGAGGTCGTGGATCCTGGAGTGAATGAGACACTGAAGGAGTAAACGTGTGTGACCAAATTCTCTGCAGAACAGCACCCCCCCCCCGCCCCAAATTTGATGGGTTAGGAGATGGTTGCAGCTCAGAACTCTCGGGGTCTGTGGGACGTGGAATTTTGTTTTGATGAGGACCTTCGCCTTTGGAGCGGGAATTGAAGACCGCCTGATTTGCCTTCTGCAAGCAGCAGGAAAGTTCCATTCCGGATTCTGAAAAATGCCTCAAGAATATTTCCATTCCCACTTAACTGACCGATGCTAACTCCTGGCGATGCTGCTAAGGTAGAATCTAAATCCTGATTAGCAGGCAAAGTAGGGTGGGGGGTAAAGTGCCACATTCTGTTCCATTCAGTGAACTTATGCACAGAACCAGGCACGGTGCCAGATGCTATAAGGAATAAAATGATAGTAATTATTATCTGATAATTATTCACACGGGAGCCCCAGAGCCTAGCCTGGGCCCCCACAACCCACGCTCCCTCCTGGCACAATCTCGGGCAGTCTCCCAGCTATAAATAGCATCTCCGATGACTCCCACATTTCTGTCTTCAGCCTGGATCTTGCTCCCAAGCTCCCGACTGGTCTACCCCGCTTTCTCCTTAATGTCCTCTTGGATGGTTAGCGGACCTCCCAGTGGGTTCAAATCAGAGCTCCCAATATCCCTCCCCCCAAATCGTTCCTCCCTTGACTTCCTTCCCATCAGTGTCCTCCTTGTTCCTGGACTGGCTCGGGGGGTGGGGGGGACTCTGGACACGTCCTTCACCCCTCCTTCCACCAGTCCTTCCACAGCCCCGTCCAGTCTGTCAGCAAACTCTCAGCTGGACGTAGACCCGCAGACTCTCCAGCCGTCTTCTAGCTTTGACTGGTTGGTAGATGACCAGGGTCAGAGGGGGACAATTTGCAGGGCATCGTGTGAGAGAGCCTGTACTCACAGGCCATTTCCTGAGAGAGGTGCAGGGTTGGGGGGAGGGGGGACCGCCGAGGCCAGTGACAACAGCCACGGTAGTGGGCTGGAGCTCTTCCGAAGGTTTAGGGCGCCACCCCCCATCTGAGACCACCTGGACGAGAACCCTCACTGTAACTGGGGTGTGACGTCCTCACAGCTGGGTAGGGAGGGGCTTGGAGTCAGAGTGAGTTGGTCTCAAAGTTCTGGTTCTCAGCCTGGCTGATTTTGCCCCCAGGGGACATTTGGCAATATCTGGAGACATAAAAGAAAAATTTTTTAAGTTTATTTTCAGAGAAAGCACATGCAAGCAGGGGAGGGGCAGAGAGATGGAGGGAGAGAGGGAATCCCAAGCAGGCGCTGTACCATCCACGCAGAGCCCAACAGGAGGCTTGAACTTAGGAACTGTGAGATCATGACCTGAACCGAAATCAAGAGTTAGATGCTTAACCCACTGAGCCACCCAGGCATCCCTGGAAACGTTTGTGATTGTCACAACTTGGAGGCCAGAGGTGCTGTTGAACATCCCACAGGGCCCAGGCCAGCCCCCTGCAGTTACATAATCCCAAGTGAGCTGAGGCCGAGAAACCTTTGCCTTGGGAAACGCAAGACATCGTATTTAGTTTTCTTTTCCCTTCTTTCTTTTTTTAAATATTTTATTTTGAGAGAGAGAGACAGAGATTGAGTGGGGGAGAGGGAGAGGGAGACACAGAATCTGAAGACAGGCTCCAGGCTCCGAGCTGTCAGCACAGAGCCCGAAGCGGAGCTCAAACCCACGAACTGTGAGATCATGACCTGAGCCAAAGTCGGAGGCTTAACCGACTGAGCCGCCCAGGCGCCCCAAGACATCGTATTTCTTGCACAACTGAGCTTGGTTGAAACTTGAGAGTGAAGCCTACCACACGACAAGCAGATTCAAATTGATCAGGGCAAGGGGCCCTCTCATCTCCCGCTGGCGGGAAGGTACACTTAGCAACGTGGTTCCAACTACAAAAAGCATGATCCCACTCAGGAATTTATCCCACAGGTAAGCCCCGCCTGGAGGCACAAGGAGGGTGTCACAGCCCCGTTTGTGACAGCAAGAGGGATGGTAACCATGGTCATCGTGGAGGCTGCCGGGAGGCTGCCTTGTGCTCTGGGCAGAATCGTGTGCCCCAAATTCCTACGTGGAAACCCTCCCCCCACTACTGTCATGGAACTGGAGGTGGAGACTTTGGAAGGCGGCCCTCATGATGGGATTCGTGTCATCCTAACACGGAACACCAGAGAGCTGCTTCTCTCTCTCTCTCTGCCATGTGAGGACAAGCCAGCTAGCCAAGCGAGAAGGCCGCCATCCACAAGCCAGGCCAAGTGTCCTCCGCAGAATCTGAGCGTGCCGGCACCCTACTCGAAGCTTCTCAGCCTCCACAACTGTGAGAACGTACATTCCTGTTGGTTAAGGCAAGGAGAAGGAGGGGGAGGAGGAGGGGAAGCGGAGAAAAAACGTGATGCTGCCTCCCGAGCATGGAATATTTGTGAGCATTAAGAAGAATGCTCAGAGGGGCGCCTGGGGGGCTCAGTCGGTTAAGCCTCCGACTTCAGCTCAGGCCATGATCTCACAGTTAGTAGGTTCAAGCCCCACGCCAAGCTCTGTGCTGACAGCTCAGAGCCTGGAGCCTGCTTCAGATTCTGTGTCTGCCCTGCCCCTTCTCTGCACCTACCCTGCTTGTGCTCTGTTTCTCAAACCATAAATAAACATTTAAAAAAAGAAAAAAAGGTTGCTTGGGTAGATACTGATATGGAAAAATGCCCATGATATACTGTGGAATTAAGAAAGGGGGCGCCTGGGTGGCTCAGTCAGTTAAGCGTCCGGCTTCAACTCAGGTCAAGATCTCACAGTTTGTGGGTTCGAGCCCTGCGTCGGGCTCTGTGCTGACCGCTAGCTCAGAGCCTGGAGCCTGCTTCCGGTTCTGTGTCTCCCTCTCTCTCTGACCCTCCCCTGCTCGCGCTGTCTCTGTCTCTCAAAAATAAAATTAAAAAAAACCCATAAACAAAAAAGAAAGCTGGTTGTGAAATAGTGTGTATGGCCGAATCCTATCTTTGTAAAAAAAAAAAAAAAAGTAGAAAAGAAATTTGTGCGTATCTTCATATACGATTAGAAAAATTTTCTATAGTTTGTTTATTTTTGAGACAGAGACAGAGCATGAGTGGGGGAGGGGCAAAGAGAGAGGGAAACACAGAGTCTGAAGCAGGCTCCAGGCTCTGAGCGGTCAGCACAGAACCCAATGCGGGGCTCGAACCCACAAACCATGAGATCATGACCTGAGCCGAAGTCGGCCGCTTAACCAACTGAGCCGCCCAGGTGCCCGAGTATGTGATTCTAAATGCACGGGAAGTGACTAGAAGGTTACCCAGCTGACTACCAAAAATTGATACATACCTCTGCGGACTGGGGATGGGGAGAGGGGGCTGGATTGGCCTGCTGGGGCTGCCATCAATAAATACCACAGGTTTATTTTCTCACAGTTCTGGAAGTCTGAGACGAGGTGTTGGCAGCTCTGGTGTCCTCTGGGGCCCCTCGCCTTGGCTTGCAGATGGCCGCCTTCTGCCCGTGACCTCGTGTGGTCTTTCCTCCGCGTGTCCCCACGTGCCCCACTTCCCCCTTCCTACAAGGGCACTACTCAGATTGGGTTAGGGGTCCCCCTAACGGCCTCATGTTTTACCCAATCACCTGTTCAAAGGCCCTGTCTTCAAATACATGCTGAGGAACTGAGAATTGGGACTTCAAGATATGAATTGGTGGGGGGGGGGGGGGACACAATTCAGCTCATAACTGAGGCTTTCACTTTTTAAAAATATTTTAACATTTGAAAATTTATTTTTGAGGGGGGCGAGGGGCAGAGAGAGAGAGAAGAGACACAGAACACAGAATCTGAAGCAGGCTCCAGGCTCTGAGCTGTCAGTAGAGAACCCAATGCAGGGCTCAAACTCATAAACCCCTGAGCCGAAGTCAGACACCTGAGCAGAAGTCAGACACCTAACCGACTGAGCCGCCCAGGCATCCCGTGGGGCTTTCTCTTTCCACTGTGTTGTTTAAATTTGTTATAGTTGGGGTGCCTGGCTGACTCCGTTAGGTGGTAGAGCCTGCGACTCTTGATCTCCGGGTTGTGGGTTTGAGCCCCACATTACCGTTCGAGGTTTTTGTATATGTCAAGCCAAGTGTCCCCTCAGCATCCACGTCCTTCCCAAGCCTCCTCTGAAGTCTGAGGGGGTGGGGGACCGCTAGTGGCTGCAGCCCTCTCCTGGTCAAAGACCTGGTCCTCAGACCCGCCCTGAGAGGAATCGGGGGAGAGGGGCGCCCCCTGCCGTCCAGGCCCCTGATTTATAGTTACCCACGCAGGACACTTAGTACCCCATAATCCAGTCTTCCCTTTCACGCTTCCCATTATAATGAGTGCACAATATTGGCCAATGACACAGGCAATAAAATGGAACACAGGCAGGTGATAAAGTAAAACAGGAAGACAGCATTACAACCTGGATGGATGGGAGGCGCAAAAGTGTGACCACACAGTGAAGATATTAGGGGGGCACAGGGCCTCATCCACGCGGCTAAAGCAGTAAAAAGAAGGTTCCCACCTGGTAAAAGTGGGGTCGAGTCGGAGCCTGAGGGACCCTCAGGAAACAGGGATGCACAGGGCTGTGCAGTTAAGCTCCTGGGAAGAGGAATGGGCTTGGGGGTCCCTTTAGACCTGGTGGAATTCTCCTGGGTCCTGCTCACCTCTTAGGTCTCGTTCAACGAGCAGGGAACCGGCACTACACGGTGGTCCCGGATCCCCCGTGCCTTCAGCCCTGCTGTGACGGGGAACCTGCCCCTCTGGGGGCCTCAGCAAACCCTGAGAGGCTGGAAACCTGTAAAGCAAACCCAGAATCTTGGCACTTAGGAATACCAAAGGATAAGTTTGGTTACATCATGCCAATGTCGGACTGTTTATTCAAGGTTTTGAGACCCTTAAGTCAATCTGTCCTATTTGATTTGTGAGGTTTTTAAAAAAAATACTCTACACCCAACATGGGGCTCGAATTCATGACCCCAAGATCGAGCGTCACATGCTACACCCACTGAGCCAGCCAGGTGCCCGTAATTTGTGGTTTCAGTTAGATCTAATGGCTGTAACAATTCCTCCCAACCCCGTACACCTGCATTTGGGATTCAGCTGTTCCTCCCATTAAGACATCGTGTCTCGGGGCTCCTGGGTGGCTCAGTTGGTTGAGCATACAACTTTGGCTCAGGTCATGATCTCATGGCCCGTGGGGGTTCGAGCCCCATGTAGAGCTCTGTGCTGACAGCTCAGAGCCTGGAGCCTGGTTTGGATTCTGTGTCTCCCTCGCTCTCTGCCCCTCCCCTGCTCATGCTCTGTCTCTCAAAAATAAACAAAAAAACTAACAAAAAAGAAAAAAATATCCTTGTTTAAAAAATATATATATATCTGTTAGATGTGCAGGTCTCTTCTGCTGAGTTTGAGGTGTTTGAACAAACCAACTCTTTCATTTCCATAAAATGTACTTTAAAATCTATTAGGGAATTTAATTACCTACGTTTGTAATTGGTACTCATTTTTAGAAATTAATCTGTTGAACCTATGAGTTAATTAAATATTCATCAAAGAATACGTGAAAGTAATCGTTCTTGTTTTTATGCAAAAATTAGTAATTTATAAATAGAAAACTAGATTTGCAAGTTGCACTTGGCCGTTAAAGAAAAACGAGTTCTTTTTTCAATTTATACGTTTAATAAATACAGTATTAATTTAAGCACAAGCAGCAGTTGGTAGTTTTCCTCTGCACGAGAGCCCCTCTCCGACATTAGAAATCCTCAGCGGATGCTATCCGACGCTATCGCCCTGCTGGAGGATTCGGCATTCCACCGGCCTCCATGCCTTTCCTTCTGGGCATCCTCTGCCTGGATATACCTCAGACACACACACATCTTAGGTACTTGGCAACATTTTATCTTTTTCAATATCCAGCTCAAACTCCACAAGGGGGTCCTGCCTCCGCAGGCAGAACCTTGCGTTCCTGGCCACATCCACAGGGTAGGGGAGGGGCTTAGGGCTCTCTTAGTCCAGCCTGGGCGGGGCTGTGAGCTGGAACCTTCTCTGTTCTGGCTGCGTGTGAGAACATAGCTGACTCCCAGCAAAAGAGTCAGAAGGACTGGTCCAGATGTCTGCGGTGTGCGGGTGCTGCAGACCCTCGTTGTGGGGGGGCGCAGCCTCCTGATTGGGCACCAAGACTTTTTCTATGGCTGGGTCCCCTGTCTCTCCCTGTCTCCTCCTCCCCAGACCAAGCCAGAAAGGGGATAGCAGGCAGAATAATGGCTCCCCAAAGATGTCCACATCTTCCCTGGAGCCTGTGAAAAGGTTACATTGCATGGCAAAGAGGAATCAAGGTTGCAGATGGAATTAATGTTACTAATCAGAAGACTTTATATACCACAGTGTCATGGATTATCGGGGTGGGGCCAGTATGATCACAAGGTCCTCGCAAATGGATCGGCAAGTGAAAGAGAGTCACAGGCAAGGGCCACTATGGAAGAATGGTTGGGGAAAGGCCACACTGCTGGCTTTGGAGATGAAAGAAGGGTGTTGTGAGCCACAGAATGTGGGTGCCTCATCCTAAGCTGGAAAAGACAAAAGAGTCTCCAGAAGGGAACAGAGCCTTGCTAAGGCCTTGATTTTTAGCCCAGGGAGACCCCTGTCAGACTTCCGTCCTACAGAGCGTTAAGAGAATACATTCGTGGGGCTTCTGGGTGGCTCAGTCGGTGGAGCACCAGGTCATGATCTCGAGGTTCATGAGTTCAAGCCTCGCTTTGGGCTCTGTGCTGACAGTTCAGAGTCTGGAGCCTGCTTCGGATTCTGGGTGTGCCTCTCTTTGCTCCTCGTGTGCTCACACTGTCTCTCTCTCAAACATAAATAAACATAAAAAAAAAGATAATCCATTTGTGTAGTTTAAGCCACTACAGTTGGCTGTAACTTGTTACAGCAGCGATAAAAACACACGGGGTCACCAGTGCGCTTCGTTTCCTGAATCTGTGACATCTGCCTAATTGCTCTCCAGCCCACAGCTGAGAACCAACCATCTAGGCCCCAGTCTTGGCTCCGACCTTCCCTCAATGGCCCGTTGACCTCTGGCCAGGGCTCATCTGTGCCCCGGGGCTGCCTCCCTGGCTGGTGGGAGCCTGTCACAAGTTCAAGGAGGTACAGGACCCGGAAGTAGAGTGCCGGCTAGGTCTTAGCATCCTGTAGATGGTTGCTGTCCCCGGTGTAGGTGGTCCTTGGCAAGGCCCTTCTCGCCCTGCCAACTTAGAGGAGAAGTGGTAAGCGGTGAGGTGACCTCCATTCTGGGGGCCTGACTACACATCCTGAACTCCTCTCGCTGCCCTTTTCCAGAGAGGGTGCAGGTCTTACTCATGGTCCTGGAAGTGTTTGGGGACCCTTAGCCCTTTGTTCCTGGCCCCCTGACTTCTGATCTTCCCTCTAGACCCTCCTCCCAGGCTGATCCCTGCCTCCTCCCTGCAGGTGGGTCTGTGCTGGTCCTCCGTTGGCCTCAGGTGTATCCACATGGTTCACTGTGTGATCCTCCCCCCAGCCCTGTCCCGGGCTTATCGGCACCAGAGAGTGGCCTGGAGCACAGGGACGGGTCTGCCAGCAGCCGGAGCTAAGCCCAGAGCCGATCTTATCCTTAATTTATGGCTCTGGGGCACCTGGATGGCTGTCTGGAGAGCACCCACTCTTAATCTCAGTGTCCTGAGTGTGGAGCCTACTTAAAAAGAAAGATGCAGCTCAAGAAGTGAGTCTTGGGAGGCCTGTGTTCCCCAGAGTGGCAAGCTGGTACTGGAACCTTTTCCAGGACCCTGGCTCCTTCTCAGGTTATAAAAAATCCACTATTATATTTATCAAATAATATTAATACTACA
>NC_043710.1:7407497-7416297 GCF_006229205.1 Suricata suricatta
GACGTCCCTGGGCGCCTGCAGCCCCGGCGCACGGCCCCCGGCGGGAGTTGGGGCTTGGGGGGCGGCGGCGGTGGGGCGGCGAGGAGAGCCGGGGTGCGCACCTGGGCCCCCCTGGCCATGGCGGCGAAGGTGGACCTGAGCACCTCCACCGACTGGAAGGAGGCAAAATGTAAGTGGAAGCAGGAGGGGGGCGCGAGGGGGCGAGGGCGGCCCCACGTGGGCCTTCCCTCGGCTGGACGGCACCCCGCGGGGAGGCCGGGGCAAGTTAAGGCCTCCAATGCCCTAGGACGGACCCCTCCACCCTCCACTCACAGCCACGCCCCCCCCCCCCCCCCCCCCCCCCCCCCCCCCCCCCCCCCCCCCCCCCCCCCCCCCCCCCCCCCCCCCCCCCCCCCCCCCCCCGTGCCCCACAAACCACTTCACTCCATACAAGGTCCAGGCCCCCTGCCGCGGGTAGGGTGAGGAGACGACTTGACCCCGTCTCGCATGGGTCCCAGGGCACCCCCCGCCCCCCCGGAGATCATCCAGGACCTACCACCTGACTCTGTCCTGCTGGAAGCAAACTGAGCTGATAAGCCCAAGGTCACTGAGAGTTGGTGGCAGAGCTGACCGTTTGGCTCCTGAATTCCCCGTGCTTTGTGGCTTTGTGTAGCATGCTTTCTGAAGTGGTGGCATTTTAGGCAGAGTGGCAGGAAATGGGCTGAGGGGACAGCTCTGGGCCTGTGGTCCCACCTGGTAGATTCAGATGGCCCCCACAGAGTGGCCTGCCCAGTGAGGGGCCATCTGATCCAACCTCCACCCCACCCCTACCCTGAAGGCCTGCCTCTCCGGGCACGTGGTCTAGTGCTCTTTTTACCCTCATCCCTGGCCTCTGGCCACTCGTGAACAGTTTCTGCCCCATTCCTGGGGGACAGAGGGCAGAGGGGGGGTGGGGGGTAGAGCAGAGAAGGGGCATTATGTCTGTGAGAACAGTGACACCCCTCTGGGACTGGTCATGAGTCCTGGTGGGGCATGAGTCCCAGGTGGGACTCTGGCTGTCCTGCCCCCCCCCCCCCCAGCAGCCAAGGGAGGGAACCTGGCCTGCAGAGCCCCAAATAGTCTGGCCGGCTGCAGCCAGCTGCCCCTGCCCTTCAGAGCCTGCTCCTGTAGCCAGTCCTAGCTGGGTCCCCTTTCAGAAGCACAGGGGAGGCAGCTCATTGGCTGGGCCCCCATGGCGGAGTGGGTGCTGGCCAGCGGGTCTGGGAAGGCAGGCCCGGGGCTGGCCACGGGTGGAGGTAAAGGGAAGGCGCCCTCCCAGAATTAAGGTAGAGTTCAAGATGACTTCCCTGCTGTCATGAATGGTGCTCCCTCACCAGGATCCTAAAGCTTGGGCAGAACACTTGACTTTGTTCTATGCACACAGGGTGGTTCAGCCCTGGCCCTAGAACACTGGTTAGGGCGGGGACCTGGGGGGCTAGGAGAGACTCCTGGCACTGGACTGTCCCCACGGGGGGGGGGGGGCTGCTTCCCCTTCCCTGTCAGAGAGCAGCAAGTCAGCTTGGTGGGAAAGAGCTAGGGAGGCAAGGGGCCCCGGCCACCTGCTCCTGGACCTGCCGCTATTTCTGGGATCCAGCTCCCCCCACACCTTTCCTGGTGCCCCGGAAAACTTCCAGACCTTGCAAAGCTCACAGGCCAGGGATTCCCAGGCTACTGTGGTGTCTCTGCTTGGGGGTGGGATTTCCATTCATTCATCCTTTTTCTTTTAAGTAGAGTTACTTATTTTTAAGTAATCTGTATACCCAATGTGGGGCTTGAACTCAAGACCCCCAGATCAAGATCACCATGCTCTTCCAACTGAGCCAGCCAGGTGTGCCTCTTTCATCCATTTTTACTGAGCGCCTTCCGTGTGGCCGGCACCGTTCCGGGATTCAGGCATGAGTGAGCTAGCGAGGTCGCTGCCCTCACGAAGCTTCTCTAGGGAAGGAAACAGTTGGAAATGTGGTCAAGCCAGCAGGGCAGTGCCAGGCCGGAACCACGGTGGATGGGGCTGCCTGAGCACCAGTGTCCAGTCACGGGGGGCCTTGTCCCGGGCCGGGGGACGGCCCTGGGTGTGAAGACCCCAGTGTTGGGGTGATCTGTGTGTTTTAGCGCTCTGTTATGGGGTAACACATCCCAAAACTCAGGAGCTTAAAAGAGCAAACATTTATTACCCCCAGTCTCTGAGGGTCAGGAACCCAGTGGTTCTGCGTGAGGGTTTCCAGGAGCCCCCCAGGACTTGGCTACGGCTCACTCACACGAGATGGCTTTAGTCCTTCACCGCGGGGGGGGGTCTCTCCACGGGGCTGCTCAGGTATCCTCTCGACGGGCAGCCGGCTTCCCGCAGAGCACGTAACCCGGGAAAGGGGAGCGTGAGGAGACCAAGCCAGAAACCACGGAGCCTTTTTGTGACCTAGTTTGCAAAGTGCCACGCCGTCTCTTCTGTTTTATTCTGAGGCTCAGAATAGAGTCATGGAGTCTGGCCCATATTCAAGGGGAGGGAAACGAGTCTCTACCTTTGGAAGGGAAGAGGATCAAAGAAGTTGAGGCGTATTTTTAAAGCCACCATTCCGGGGAGCCGCTTAGCCGGACCCAGCCTCTGACTGGGCTCCAAGCCTTGGTCCTTGAAGGCCCCCCTGGCCTTTTCTTCATTCTGTTCCGCTTACGCTTTGAGCTGAGGTTTGGTGGCCCGTGAAACTCGCGAAGCATACAGACGCATCCGGTCAGCAGACTCTTGCGGAAAACATCTGACTATCACCCCAGCAGGTTCCTTTGAGCCCCTTTGCAATCAGCAGCGCTTCCAGCTTCTCGAACTTCACCTGAACAGAGGCATTCGGTGTGCCCAGCTCACACACAGTCGTGTGGTTCGTGCACGTCACTGAGTGTGCACCAACCGCTTGCTCTTTTTATCACTGTGTCGTATTCCATGCTGTGCGTGTACCACGTGTTGTCCAGTTGGGGCTGTCGGGAATAACCCTGATGATTCCTGTACGCGTCTTTGGTGGACATATGTGCTCCTTTCCCTGGGGGATATACGGACCTAGGCCTCCAGATGCCTGTCTGTGCCTGAGGTGATCCTCTCTCGAAGACTGGCACACAGTAACCAAACTCACAAGAGCCTGATGTACGTCAGAAGGTTGATGCGCTGCCCCCGGGAGGGGAAACACGATAACCTGGGTCTAGGAGCGTGTGCCTGGGCAGGGCCTCCTCTCCTAGCCTCAGTTCCCTCAGCGGCCTGTGCTCTCGGCCGGGGAGCAGGGCAAAAGATTGGGGAAGCTGATCCCACCGCCCTGGGCAGGCTGGGCAAGCTTCTCCGCAAGGGGTGGACCTACCCACCAAGAAGCCCCTTCCTTGGGTGGTCGCTCGCTCAGTGTTTGAGTCTCTCGTGCTGAGTGCCCGCCCTCGGCCCTGGATGGAGGATGCCTCAGCTCCCGGGTCCTCAAGTCCTCTGGCCCCGTGGCCGGATTCCGCCTCCCTCTAGGACTTCCGTTCCTCCCTCTTAAGCTGGCCGGCCACTTCTGTGGACCCATTCTCCCTCTAGGTAAGTAAATACCACCAGGCTAGGTCTCCCTGGCTAGGAGACAGTCTTTTTGGGAGATCTCTGTTGTATCTGATTTTACTGGCCAGAGGGCAATGTCTCTAATTTAATTCCCTGTTGTGGGGGCGGGCTATTATCCCCCGCCCATAGTGCCTTTTTATCAGAAGATTGTGGAAACAGTTGTACTGTGGAGGCAGTTGGGTACGAGAGGACTTAAAGTTGAACCTTGGGGGCACATAGGGGCTCTGTCCCCCACAGGGTGGGACCCAGCCTTCCGGAGAAGGGCCACAGATCCTCTTTCCGACCTGCAGTGGGGGCAGAGCTAACTGCTGAAAAGACGGCGGGCATTGGTGTCATCAGCGCTGGGCAAGCCCCGGCACCATTGCCTCCACACTCCCCGGGCCTCGGTTTCGTCATCTGTGAAATGGGACCAACGGCACCTGATTTGTGGGTCATGCTGGGATCGCATCAGAAACCATTATTTGTATACAGTGGTGGCCCCCGCGGTGGACAGAGAGTCCCCAGTGGCCCCCCCATCTCCCCTCTCCGCTCTGTTTTGGCCATGGCAACACTGGGCTTGTTGAACCTTGTCTCCTTCGTGGCCTCAGGTGCTGGTGCCCCGACCTGCCCATCCTGAGCCACGTCTCTCCCGGGCGCCACACGCTAGCAAGGTCCAGGCTCACTTTGCACCGGGTAGGGGGCGAGGGCTCATTTCGATGCTCCCCCCGCCCCGCCTCCCCCGTGGGGTTTCATGCAGAGCGGATGGTCTCTCTGATTTGATGGGCGATCCGGGGAACTCCGCAGGCCCGCCTGGGTGCTGGGCAGGGGTGGGGGGTGGGGGGTCTTCTCCCTCCTGTCCTCTGGGAGGCGGCCTTGGCACATCCCAGCACGGCCGAAGGCAGGCACGGGGGCCTAGGGAGAGCAGGAAACCTCCAACATGCCTGCTGCCCTGTCTCCCTGTTGCCCGTGCCGCGGATTTGGATGACACCCTGCTTCTGGGGGACATGGAGCCCAGGTGATTAATGCCCCTGCCACCGTGCTCCGAGAGTCCTGCCGCTATCAGCCCCGTGCACCCGGCCCTCTCCAGACGAGGGGCCTCCCTATGCGCCAGCCAGCCCTCTCCAGACGAGGGGCCTCCCTATGCGCCAGCCGGCCCTCCCCGTTCTGAACACCGCCTAGCGAAGTGCCTTAAAGACACTTCTTAAAACACATCATTGGATTCCCGTTCGCGCACCGCACTTTATGGTCCTGGCGCAGCCTTCTCCTCCAGCGCGGCTTTCGTGCCCGGGAGCTGCTGGAAGCTTCGTCCGGGGTCAGGCCTCTCCATCAAAATTTACTGCAGACATCTTTTTACAACACCTGTCTCACTGAGCCGTGAAATACGCTCGCCTCTCCAAAAAAGAACGCAAATTAAAACGTATGCATCTTCTGTAAGAAACATGAAACTCGCTTGTGCCTTACGTCGGCATCTGTCCTTTTGGCAAAAGGAGGTGGACAATGTTACAGATGCGTGGGGCTAATCTGATGGCGGAAGCCCAGGCAGGGAGGGTGACCCTCGGTCCCTTGGAGGCCCCCGGGAAACAACTGGCTTCTCCTTCCCCGTAAATCAGAGACCAGTGCGGTGTGTAGTGGCTCCGGGGTCAGTCAGGCCGCAGCCTCGCTCTGGAGGTAAGGACGCGGCGCCCCGCACGCTAGCCTCAAGAGGTGTGTGCCTGGGGACCGTGAACTGGCAGAGACAGGCTGACAGATGTCCCCAAGGTCAGCGCCCAGGCGGCTGGTGACAGAGCCAGGAGCTCTGGCTGTCTTCCTTCTCTGGGAAGCAGAGCCATCTTGTGGATTTTGCCAGAGAGAGGGGGCTGTGCACCACTCAGACCAGGCCCCAGAGACCGGGCAGGACGGCGGAGGCGAGAGGCGAGAGGCTGGGTCCCATCCTGGCTTGCCCACGGCCAGAGCCCACCTCTGTTTCTTCTGGAAGGTGGTGGCATCTTGGCATCTCCAGGTGGTGTTTGCTAGGGTGTCCTGGCCATTTCCAGGCTTCCCGGATTAGTTCCAGGGGGTGCCTGGGGCTTGCCCAGCCAGCGGGGCTCCCGTGGGGTTGGCCCCGGTCCTGGCTGCCTGGTCCCTCCAGTGTCTCAGCAAGCAAGTTCACGCTCTAGTGCTGGGTTCACCTGGCTGGGAGAACGCCGCTTGGGCACACCAAAGCCTCTGACCGGGGGTATCTGTGGTCTCAACTGTGCCAGATGGCACACGTGGGCACCCAGATACTTCACAACCCTCTTCTACGCCTCCAAGTTGGAAAGGAAAAGCCCTGCCCCCAATGTTGTCCTGTTTCGATTTGCACTCTTGGAGTCTGCGCTCACAGGAAGGGCTGTGTATCCGCTGTCTCGCACTTTGCAGCTTCTAGATATTCTGACAGTCCCTTCTCATTCACGGCGAGCCTGCCTAGTCCCCATCCTAGAGATGAGAAAACTGAGGCTCAGAGAGGGCGAGTGACCCGCCCGTGAACGTGACGTCGAGGGGTTGTGAACCAGAACCTAGTGGGAACAAGGCGCGGGAGGAATCAAAACCACAGTAGCGGTTCAGACCAGCACGTTCCTTCCAACGTCTCTGTTCTTTTCTTCAGATAACAGACAAACTGAGAGAGGCTGCCACAGCCTTGCTGTTTTGCTCTTTGGTCCAGCCGTTCTAGATTTCTCTCCATTTCCCCAGCCAAATGCTGTCTGCTACATCAGGGCATTTGCCTACTCTGCTGTCTTAGCCCAAACATGCCCTCAACATTCAGGTCTCAGCTCATTCATTCATTGATTCACCCCACAGATGCCCGTCGATGCCCACACATGCCATGCACTGTGCCAGATGGTGGGAATCCAAAGTAAACACCACAGATCCCCCAGTGGCCAAGGTCAAGTAAGGAATAAAGCAACACCCAGTAGGGTAGGGGCCACTGTGGGGGTGGGAGAGGCAGCCAGGAGGGGCCCGTAAAGGAAGGTCTGTCAGGGGCCACAGCAGATACAAAGGTCCTGTGGCAGGAAACAGTCTGGCTGTGGGAGGAACTGAGAGGAGATTGATCTGTGTGCCCTGCAGGGGTGTGGGAGGGAGAGGGGAGTGTTACCTGGAGGGATGTAGTGGAGGGGTCTGGGGGCAGAGGCGTGCCTGTCGTGTGGGCCTTGGTGAAGACTTGCAGTTCGAACTGAGCTTTTTTTTTTTAAATGTTTTATTTGTTTTTGAGAGAGTGAGAGGCAGGGGGGGCAGGGGAGGGTCAGAGAGAGAGAGAGGGAGACACAGAATCAGAAGCAGGCTCCAGGCTCGAACCATGAACTGTGAGATCATGACCTGAGCTGAAGTCAGGCACTTAACCGACTGAGCCACCCAGGCGCCCCTTGAACTGAGCTTTAAGGAGAGAGAATTCTGTTCCTAAGATCCTTGGGCTGCTGAGGAACAGGGGATTGGGTGGACGTGGGGAGGATACTGAGACTTGAGGGCTTCTAGGTGGTTCTAGGGAGCAATGAGAGGTGCCTTGGCCCCTGCTGGGGGTGGGCAGAGGGCTTGGTTTTGGGGGGTATTGTGGGGATAGAGCCAACAGCCTGCAGCTTGATGGCACCAGGGGGACTGGGAGAAAGGAAAGAGCCCCGGTTCCCGGTCCTCGCTGTTGGGGGCTGTTCATGGAGAAGGGAGAACGAAGGAGGCAGCGACCCACATCTGGGGGGAAGGAGGCAGAAGTTCAGGCTCACTCACGTGGAGTTTGAGGATGAGGCAATGGACCTTGGGGATCGGATGCTGGGCAGAGAGAGAGGGACCATTAGTGGAAAGAGGGTTTTGCATGCATGGGATGGAAGAGAAGGGGGGTGTACATTAAGGAAGAGGGGAGGCAGAAAGGAGACAGGAGGGGTGAGTGGGGCGGCACCCAGGAGAGGTGGGATCCTGAGGGGGGAGAAGGGGTGGGGGTTGCTGAGTGCACAAGGGAGGGCAGGAGGGCCCCCTGCATTGGGCCATGGGGCCAGTGTGGTGTCTCTGACCTTGGCCTTGGTGGGGAGGTGGGGTGAGACTGGTGAGGGCTTGGGGGAGCAAAGGGAGCTGGTGGAGGAAGGAGACAGAAAGGAGGCCGAGCTGTGACTGCGGGCGGGGTGTGGAGTGCAAGGCTGAGGGAGGGTTCATGACCTTGAGGCATGAGAGGCCACGGGAGGGTGTCTGAGGGCGGAGACTGGACAGCCCCGTGGGGGAGGGACCCCAGGAGCCTCTGAGAGGTGAGGGGCTGCCTGGGCTCAGGGAGGGAGGGGCCAGGCTGGGGCGGTGGCCCAGTTCCCAGCTGCAGGGAGGAGGCAGCATCTTCTGGAGGACAAATGTGGGGGGAGGGTCCTTGGGAAAGGGGTGAAGGGCAGAGGGGGGAGGGGAGAACATCCCCCAGCAGCTGCTGGAGCTTCCTGGCAGATGGGGTCTCCAGGGGCGGGGACCAGGGAATCAGGGAGCCTTCTCTTAGGCGAGGGGACCTTCTCTGGCGATTTTGCAGCCTCTGGGGGCAGACAGGAGGAGTTAGAGACGCCTCCTCCAGGAATCAGTCTGGCCTCGGTCAGGCCCCGGCACCTCCGCTTGCCTCTTGCCCTGGGCTTGCTGGTGTGTGGTGGGTACTCAGTAAATATTTATTAACTGACTTCTCTGCATTCAGACTGCCGGGAACGGCAGAGCCCGGATGGAGCCCGGCCTCTGCCCCGGTCTGTCCTTGGCTCAGTGGCTCTGCCGCCAGCAGCTGAGCGCGTCTAGGCCTGTTCTGCTGCTTATTTAGAACCAGAGGGTGAGCTTTCTGTACCCCTGCTTTACAGAAGAGGACAGCCAGGGCTTTCCAGATACCAGCACCCTCCCCCCAGCACACAAAGCAAGGAGCACTTCCATGGGAGCCCCTGGTCTGTTACACTGTGTGTGGGGTCCTGTGTCCAGCGGGGAAAGCAGGCAGGGAGATAGGCTGCGAGCCTCAAGACACGCTAGTGACAGGGGACCGTCCACACTGGGTTCCATCTGGGTTCGATATTCTTGGCCTCTTAGTGGCAGTGGGGAGAATTCGCAATCTGTATTTGGCGAAAGCATTTTTAAAAATTTTATTTATTTATTTTTAAATGTTTCTTTTATTTTTGAGAGATAGAGACAGAGCATGAGCAGGGGAGGGGCAGAGAGAGGAGACACACAATCTGGAGCAGGTTCCAGACTCCGAACTGTCAGCACAGAGCCCGACGCGGGGCTCGAACCCACGAACTG
>NC_043710.1:7416397-7451520 GCF_006229205.1 Suricata suricatta
CTGTCTTGCTGAGGCTGTTTCTGTTTTGTTTTGTGTTCTAGATTCTACAAATAAGTGAAATCATGTGATACTTGTCCTGTCTGACATATTTCACTTAGCATAACATTTTCTTTTTTTTTTTAATTTAAAATTTTTTTAAATTTATTTTTGAGAGAGTGAGAGAATGAGAATGAGTGGGGGAGGAGCAGAGAGAGAGGGAGACACAGAATCGGAAGCAGGCTCCAGGCTCTGAGCTGTCAGCACAGAGCCCGACGGGGGGCTCGAACTCAGGAAGCACAAGATCACGACCTGAGCTGAAGTCGGATCCTTAACTGACTGAGCCACCCAGGCGTCCCAGCATAACATCTTCTAACTCCACCATGTCGCAAATGGCAAGATTTCATTCTCTTTTATGGCCAAATGATATTCCATTATATATTTCTACCACATCTTCCTTGCCCATTCGTCCGTCGATGGACACTTCGGTTGCTTCTCTATGTTGGCTATTGTGAATAGTGCTTTAGTAAACATCGGAGCGCATGTGTATTTTTTTTAATCAGTGCTTTCGTTTTCTTTGGGCAAATACCCAAAAGTGGAATTCTTGGATCTTATGGTATTCCGTTCATTGGTTTATTTATTATCTCTACTCCCATTGTGGGGCTCGAAGCCCTGACCCTGAGACCAAGAGTCACATGCCCTATTAACCGAGCCTGCCAGGCACGCCTTATATTTCTATTTGTAATTTCTTGAGGACCTCCACACTGTTTCCCGCAGTGGCAGCCCCAAGTTACGGTGCCACCAACAGGGAACACAGCCTCACCAACACTGTTATTTCTTGTTTCTTGTCTTTTTGATACTAGCCATTCTGACTGGCGAGAGGTGACATCTCATGGTGGGTTTGAGTGATGTCGGGCAGCTGTGCGTGTGTCTACTGGCCACCTGGATGTCTTCTTTGAAAGATGCCTATTCAAATCTTTTGCCCATTTTTTACATTTATTTGGTTGGTTGGTGTTGAGTTGTATGAGTTTCATGAAAGCATTTTTTTTTTCATGTTTGTTCATTTTTGAAGGGAGGAGGGCTGAGAGAGAGGGGGACAGAAGATTCCAAGTGGGCTCTGAACTGACAGCAGAAAGCCCAACGTGGGGTTTGATTTCATGAACCGCGAGATCATGACCTAAGTCAAAATCGGATGCTTAACCAACTGAGCCACCCAGGTGCCCCTGGTGAAAGCATTTTTAATCTGAACCAGGGGCTCCTGGGATGAAGTCAGTCCTCAACAGACTTGGTGGCTCCACAGTTGACCCCACCTCCTCCCAGTGCCCCCACACCCTGAATTTCACTCACCCAGGACTCGGACATACTGTTCAGATGGTGATGAAACTCCTTCCCTGGCCCGGCTGTCTCCCTTCCTCTTCTGAGTCTTCCTGAATGCTGCCCCCCAGCCCCGCAGACTGGGTCCTGCTGCCCCCCCACCACCCCGAACGGCCTCGGGATCTGGACTGCTTGCGGGATCGTGTAACGTAATGCCTGCTTGGCCTCCGTGTCCTCTGCTGGATTGCAGGTTCACCAGGGCCATTACCGCGTCTGCCTTGTCCTTGTACCAAATGCAGGACTTGCACTTCGCCAATGTTTGTGGAAGAGGCTTTCAGAAAGTGCGGCTCTGGCTTAAGCCACTGCTGATGCAGATTTGGGGATGCTGTGAGCCTTTTTCTTAACGTTTATTATTTTTGAGAGAGAGGGGCAGAGACAGAGAGCAGGCAGGGTAGGGGCCGGGGGGAGGTGGGAAACACAGACTCAGAAGCAGCTCCAGGCTCTGAGCTGTCAGCACAGAGCCTGACTCGGGCTTGAACTCACAGACTGTGAGATCATGTCCTGAGCCGAAGTCTGATGCTTAACTGACTGAGCCACCCAGGTGCCCTGCCGTGAGCCTTTTCTGATAATCCCAACCATGACAGCTGAGCTGGGCTGTGAGCTGGGCCCTCCCGTGCTCCTGGCGGGTCCTGGAGGAGCGGAGGCTGTGAACACACGGACTCCTGCAGGGCCAAGGGCGTGGGTGGAGGCCCCATCTTTCTCCTGAACACGGCCCACAGGAGCCTCCAGGAGGCAAACCCTTCTTCTCCCACCACCTGCCCTAATTGCCCCCCCCCCCACACACATTTTCTGAGGCTTTTCGAGTCCTTGAGTGTGGCCTTGGCTGTTTGTTACTCACCCCCCACCCCCAACAAGTGGTCGGGGAGGAGCATGCCGTGCAGGAGAGCAAGGCTGCGCTGAGCCTGGGCTGTGCTGAGCCACCAGAGGGAGCCCAAGAGCCAGGAGCCTGGACCGCTGTGCTAGCGGGCAGCCTCAGAAGAGGGCGCTGTGCTCCCCAGCCTGGAGAGGCAGGGGGTGGTGGTGTAGAGACAGAGGGCCCCCTGCAGGGAAAACCTGGCCCAGGGAGCGGGACCAGAGCATGGAAACCAGGCTGGGTGGACCCCGAGTTTGTGAGCTGGGGTAGGGGGGCTGGTGCCCCACTCACCAACTGTGTGACTATGCCCGGCCTCCTAACTTTCCGAGACCCCCATTTCCTCCTCGGTAAGAAGGGGACAGACAATTCTAGCCGCTTCCTTGGCTGACACTGGGAGAAGCCCACCGGGCATCTGTCTGTGGGGAGCTCTCTGCCAGTTCTGGGGACAGGCTGCCACCGGCCACCAGGTCTACTCGTTTCTTCGGCTCTCTGAGGATGTCATGTCCCCCGTCTCCTGCCGCCTCCAAATAACCATGACGATGAGGTGGTCTATTGAGGACATAAGTGATAATGTAAGTCACCCAGTGCCACCAACCTGCTTTCCTTACGTGCACTGTGTGAACTTGAAATGATCCTGCAAGGGGCAGCTTAAGCCCCCCTGCCCCATGCTCAAACTGTAGAGCATTTGGGCCTCAGTTTCCCTCCTGAACAACGTGGGCAGGGCAGAATGTTCTAGGGGCCTCCACCCCCCATGTGCCTGTGTGAAGGGTGGACATGTCGGGCTGGTTTGCATCCTTGGACGAGGCAACAGTCTTGGTGAGGAGGGGAGCGGTGCGGGGGCTGGGGGGGGAGAAGGCCCTTCACCCTGCTGCCCTTGACTCTCCTTTCCTGCCCACCTCGCCCCACCCCTGTAGCGTTTCTGAAGGGCCTGAGTGACAAGCAGCGGGAGGAACATTACTTCTGCAGGGACTTCGTCAGGCTGAAGAAGATCCCAACGTGGAAAGAGACAGCGAAAGGTAGGCCTTGCGCCGGGGACCCCCGGCTACTTGGTGGGTGGCTTGTTCATGTCGATGTTAATGACCGACGTGATGTCGGGGTAAGTGACATCATGCCGACCGCGCCAGGAAGAGCAGCAGTGCGCCTCGGGTGCTTGCTACATGTGGGCCCCTTGTGCGTGTCCCCTCACTTGATTATGAACACAGTCCAAGGCAGGTTCCGTTTGAATCCCCATTGTACTGTTGGAAAACTGAGCCCCAGACTCACGACCGCACACGGTTGTCAGGAGCCAGGATTTGACTCAGAGGGGTAGTGGCCCGCCGTGGGACACGCCAGGGAGCGTCCAGGCCCTGCAAATTGCATGCTGGCCACTGGTACCCCAGGGCGAGTCACTTCCCCCGCCTAGGCCTCAGTTTCCGTGTCTGTAAAGTGGGGATGGATGCCATTAATGGCGTACCTGTGTTTGACCTTGCGAAAATTCAAGGAGACCAAGCGTGTGCCTCACGCAAGGGGTGCTTCATCACTGTGGGTGGCCATGACCAGTGCCATCGGTCACCACACGGCAGGCTGCCCCCGGAGGTGGAGCTGGGGGTGGGGGGTGTCGATGGAGGCACTGGTGGGTCCCTGTGTAGCTCGGGCCTCTCTCTGACCCCCACCCCTTGGCCTCTGCGTGCTCAGGGGTGACCTCGAAGGTAGAAGAGCCGAAGTACAAGAAGGACAACAAACTGAATGAGAAGATTTCCCTGTTCCGAGGCGACATCACCAAGCTGGAGGTGGACGCCATTGTCAACGCCGGTGAGTGGGGCTCCTGGCCGGCCCGAGCCGGAGAGCCTGTGGCCGCTCGTCACCCCTGCTCTAGTCCGCGGCGCCAGTCACAGGCGGGCGCCACCTGGCTCCGGCGGGGCGCGGGTGGCCGGACGGGGGTGGCTCGCTGGCGCCTCAGGAACCCAGTGTGTGGGCCATGCGGACTCCCGTCCCTTGAAACCTTGACCTGCTGTGTCGGGGGCGCCGGGGCCCAGCAGCCTTGCAGCTCTGAGACCCATTAGTGGCCGGGAAGGGAGAGAGCTTGGCTGGAACCGCGCCGGGCTGCCCTGCCAGGAAGGCGGGGGCCAGAACGGGGTGATCTGACCGCAGGGGCTCCAGACGCCCAACCGCTGCTTTCCTTCCTCTGCGTCCTGCCTGCCGTGCCCCCCTTTCCACCTGCAGCAACAGTGGAGGGGGCTATGCCTGTCGCTCAGCCTCCTGTGTAGCGGGCTTGGCGGGTTATTGTGATGGCTGGGGGTGGGGAGGGAGGGGAAGGTGCTTCTCTCCTCCTAGGTTGCGGTTGTCTGGCCAAGGTCAGTGGTGGGGTGTGGAAGGACGGTCAAGGCCACCTGGTACTTCATCGGATGAATGAGTGGGGGCTGAGTCCAGCCCTCCTTGGAGAAAGGTTTGGAGGCAGAGCCTCTTATCTCTGGACACCTCACCGCGCTGTCACCCCACCCCCCTGCAGTCTCACCCCCACCCGGGAGCTGTCAGATCTCCTCCACCTTGCCTTTGGGCTTGCAGCCATTGTGTCTGACCCCAGTGCTGGCCAGGGAGCGGGCATCGTCCAGGGACCCCAGGACATGGTGGGTGGGCAGGCTGATCTTCCTGATAAGTGGCCGGGCTCAGTGGGGCGAGGCAGCCGCTCGGCTGTCCCTGTGGCCTGTCCCAGGCCCACTTGCTTGTGGTCTGGGCTGCATTTCTGGCAGTGGCATCGCTCTGCGCATCTTTCTGTTTTTGCAGTCACACAGGTGTCCCCCCCACCCCCCACCCCCGCCACCACGCTTCCCATCTCGGTGCACAGGTGACCCGGCAGGAGTTCTGACTTAGTGCCGAGGGAGCTGGGTCACTTTTGAGTTTCTGCCTGTGCTTCTGCTGGGTTTCTCTCAGGCCACTAGGACGGGGGTGGGGTGGGGGGGTGTTGACAGCAGGTCTGCGAGTCTTTGGGGACACGTGGGGTGCAGACGAGCCAAGCTGGGTGGGCAGACGTCCTAGTGGTCCAGAGGAGAAGGGCCTTCTTGCTGCCTGGACCCAGGAGGGGTGGTCTGGGGTTGGAAGAACCAAGCCTTGGAACCATGGCTGAGGACTCAGCCCTGCAGGGTTGAGGGGAGGGGGGCGCTCTCCTGGGTGCCTGGGGAGTCATTGGCAAGTGTGTGAATGGATCCCTGGGTCCTTTTCTCCATGAGCTGTGAAGTGGCCATAAGGATGAATGGGGCATCTTATCAGCGCCTTTGGGGGGGCAGGCCAGGCAGGAGGGTGTTTGAGGGGGGGATGCGGGAGGCACAGGGTAGAGGCGGGGCTGTGGGCGGGATTCATGGCTCTGGCCGGACTTCCAAGTGCAGCGGCTCTGGGCCCCTGGCTCCCAGAAAAGCACTTGGGTTCTAGCTGCATTCAGCTGCACTGGGTTGGGGGCAGGGGCGTTTGCACATCTCTCTGGGGGCCCCTCTTCTCCGAGTACGTGCCTGGACTTCCGCCTCTCCCTCTGCATGATGAGGATGGTCAAGAACCCATTCACTGGGTTGTTGGGGCATTTGGGACCCATGCTCGTGAGCGGTGATGTTCGTGCAGCACCTGGCATGAACCAAGGACTCGTCACCTGCCTTGGTGGTTGACGGTAGAATTACTGTGCTGGGTCACTCTGGGTGCCCAGGAATGCCAGGTGATGCCAGGCGCCTCCTACTGATGTGCAGCTTTCATCTCTCCCTGCTTGCCTCAGTTTACCCGAAACTTCTCGGTGTGTTTTCCTAGGATCTCCTTTCCCCCCCTAGCTTCTCACAGCAGGGAGGACCCAGAACCTGTCTGGAAGCCCAGGGAATGGCTGAGGCAGGCCCCGGGCATGGGGCTCCCACACAGAGCCCGTTTCCCCTTCTGGTGCTCCCTCCAGGCATTTCCTCGGCGCCAGTGTGACGGTGGCCTTACCCTGCTCAGACCTCAGGGGTCATCGGTGGCCTTGGTCTGGAGCCCCACCCCCGGGATCCGATGGCCTCATCTCCCTGGGGGCCCGAGCGGCCTTGGCTCCGCGCGGGCCTGCCGCCCACCAGGGGGCAGCAGAGATCGCGGTTTCGGCGCCCAGTGGCACCCGTAAATCATCAGCCTGTTTATTAGCAGAATAAAAGTCGCGGCAACGCGGGGCTTTTCGGGGCTGCATAAATCTGGTTTGTGCCTCGTGAAACCCATATGTGCTTAATTCATATGTAAAGTTTCAAGCAGGAAGAGAATACGTGTCCATTAAATTCTATTTGACTTGATTATAATCATTAGCCATGAATAATTACTTCTCAGCACCGACCGCGGAGCCACCACAATGGGGAAAAGGAGCGAGCAATTATAGCGGGGTGCGAATTTTTAAATGTTTATTTTTGAAGCTGAGGGCAGTGTTGGTCCCAAAGGGAGTCAGAGGCCCATGGGGGTGGGGTGGGGGCCAGGGTGGTGGTGCTGGGGACTTGAGGTCAGCTTTGGAGTTTCTGGATTTTGTGTGTGGGGGAAGGCGGTGTTTCTTTTTGTCCCTGCGGCCAGATGGGGGTGGGGGCGGGGAAGGTGCCATAGCTGGTTGGGCCGGGCTCCAGCTACAGGGACCATGGAAGGGGACGTATGCAGAGGACCTGGGAGGGGCCTGAGAGAGAAAAGGGGGTCAGGATCCTTAGAACTCCCTCCATCCTGAAGAGCTGTGAGCTTGGGGTGTCTCCAGCCTGGCTGCAGGCTCCCTTCCCAGGCTTTTGGGGGACGCTGGGAATCCTTGGGGATGGCAGGGGCCAGGCGCCTCCTTGCCTTGCTGTCTCCTTCACCCCCCCACCCCTCCACCCCCACCCCCTTCAGCTACTCTGCCCATGGCCTCTCTCGGGCCTTCGGGAAATCAGACTGTTTGCCAACTGGGCCTCTGGCATTTGGAGTCCAGGCCTGCTTTTCGCCCCCCTCTGCTGGTATTTGAGATGTGATCGGAGTGTGTGTGTACTATATGGGGGTGTGGGGGGTGTGTGTGTGTTGTGATGTATGCTGAATGGTGCGTGGAGGGGGCTGGTGCAGAGAGTAGAATGCGGGATGCCTGGCAGGTGGGGGGCTGGAGGTCACAGGGGCAGGACTTGCCCCGCCCCCCAGCACCCAGGTGCCGTGCAGGCCACCCAGGGCCCTCCCTGGCTGTGCTTTCACAGGCTGCCGCTCAGGCTGCTCGCTCGGGCAGTGCCCAGAGGGTCTCAGCTCCGCCATCTGGTAGCAGGCCACGGCTCCTACCCGCGGGGGCATGCTACATCCGTCTTAATTAAATCGGCTGCCATGCTGGCACAATGAACCGGGAAGCCCCAGGCCCGAGTTCTGGAGCTGGAGATGCTCAGGGGCAGCGTGTGCGGCTCCGGGTTGGCCCCGAGCCCCCGCAGGATGTGGCTGGGAGAGCCCTGCTGTCTGCTCCAGAGAAGCTCAGGTCTGGGGGTCTGGGGGGTGCTTCAGCCTGTGGAGTATTTGCATCGTCTATTGCCACGGGGGGTGGGGTGGGGTATGACCTTGACTGGGTCACTTCCTTGCCCTTGGGGCTCCCAGCTCACCAAGACCTGTGCCTATGGGTCCCTAGTCTTTGGCAGACATCTGAGTCCCAAGCAGGAAACACCCTGGCACAAAGAAAGACCCCCATTCTTGGCCGGCCCAGGGGTCCGGCTGCCCGCCTTGGCCTTCAGAGCATAACAGGACAGAGCAGGGATGAATGTGATGCTTTGTGTGCCAGCGAGTCAGGGCCGTGGACACAGAGGCCAGGAGCCGATGGGGATGCCGGGACTCCTGGTGGTGGCCTCTGAGCCTCTGTTTCCTCGTCTGAAAAATGGGCCATCCTTGGCCCCACGCAGCGGGGGCCGTGAGAGGATGACATGAGTTCGGGCCTCTCCGGCGCTGGGCCCAGGGCCTGGCGCATCGTGAGCCCCTAGTAAATCGTCATCAGAAAGTCAAGAGCAAGAGCGACTAAGTAGAATCTAATGTGACAAAGGCCTGGAAGCGAGGTCTGAACAAAGTGCCGTGTGACGCTGCAGGGACCAATTAATTCTTCCAGGAGGTGGCGGGAGGCAAGGCAGGTCAGCGAGGCCTTTGAGGGGCCCGGGCTCGAGGACTGGGGCGTGCCGCATGGGTGGGAAGCCACGTTTCACAGCGACAAGCTGGCCTTGCTGGGAGTTTTTTTTTAAGCCGCTTATTTATTTAAAATAAGGCATGAAGTGGTGCTCTGTTTTCCTGAAGTCTTGGGTCTTTGATTTGTGAAAATCTGCTGCCACTTATCGCCCCTCCCCCTCACCAGCCAGTCACCGTCCAGGCCGCGTCCCTCCGGCTGCCGGAGGCCCCCAGGAGCCTAGCCCCGGCTTCCCGGGCCACCGCCCCGCAGTCAGTGATTTAGAGACCGCCTTGATGGACTAGCAAGCCGGAGGGGCTGAGGGACGCTGCTGCCTTGTGGGAAGTGATCTGACGCTAAACTGTCGCCGTAAATCGCTTTATCTGTCACTTCAGATTTAAATGTGTTTGCTGAGGCTTGCCGGCCGCCTCCGATGGCAGCAACCGCTCTGCAGTGGGCAGGGAGAGTGGGTGCGGGGCAGCCTGGGGGCAGCAGCCGGGCTGGGCTGTTGCTGGGCCGAGCCTCCCCCGCTACCCCGACCGGGGGTCCACCGTGAAGACCTACCACTGCCTCCATGCCCGGCCACCCCGTGACACTGACCATGAGGCATCTGAGAGGCAGGCAGGACTGTGGCTCCCATTTTCAGTGATCAAACCAAGGCGCAGCTTGGCAGGGGACTGAGTGAGAATTCAGACTCCCATGGGACCCTTCCTTCCTGCGGCAGACTGTGCTGCAGGGCATGGAGGTGGGCTCCCGGGCCACCAAAGACACACCCTCCAACCCCAAATGCGAGGTGAGACACGTGAGTGGAAAGGGATAGCAAAGTACAGGAGGGCTTTTGGTGCAGGGGTGGTAGACAGTCAGGAAGGCTGCCTGGAGGAGGCAAAGTGGAGGCGGGGCTTGTGCCGAGAAGGGGGCACTGATTCAGAAGTTGGATGAGGGCATTCCAGGGGCGGAGAGGGAGACCCCTGGCAGGAAGGGGTGAGGCAGGCCAGGGGATACTGGGGGATGCTCTGTGGAACTTGGAATGAGCCAAGGACCATCCTGAGCAAGGGCCTCCCTCCAGATCTGGGCTGAATGCACATGCCATGCTGCCTCTCCTGGCCTCCTGGTGTTAGTATGTTAGCCCGCAGTGTCAAAGGGGAGACTGAGGCTCAGAGATGTGAAGTAACTTGCTCAAGGCCACACAGCTAACCAGTCGTGGTGCCGGGAGGGGAGGTTTGCCCAACTCTAGGTCTTCCAGGAAATCCTTGTGTTTAAAAAAGTATATTTATTTTTGAGAGAGAGAGAGAAAGAGAGAGCAAGCACACACAAGGTGGGGAGGGGCGGGGGAGGGGGGACAGAGGATCCAAAGCGCCCGTGCTGAGAGCGCAGGCCTGATGCGGGGCTCTAACTCATGACCTGAGCTGAAGTCAGACACTCAACCGATTGAGACACCCAGGCGCCCCGGAAATCCTTGTGTTTGGGGGTGGGGGTGAGAGTACCTCTTCTTTGTTCCCTTTTCTTTTCGGGTCAAAGAGCAGATATGTTGTCACCTTCCCTCTGAGAAGTGGGGGCCCCGTCCCCCCCCCACATCTGACACCGCAGGTAGTCGATGCAGGAAAAGTGCTGCTAACGTCTGGGTCTGTGTTCTTTGGCCCCGTGAGGCCCCGCGGTGGGCTCTAGCTCCTGTCCCAGCCCCTGCCCCCTGCTCACCCCCTAGAGCCCCTGGTCAAGGCTGTGGCAGCTTATTCATTGTTTCCTCCGGCGGGGGGGGGCGCTGCCCCCACGTCACACACAGGGCCTCCTTTCCCTAACAGGCCCTAACAATTCCCCCATTTTAGGGATGAGGAGACTGAGGCCCGCACAGGGACGGAGTGCTGGTAAAAGGCCGAGCCGAGAATCAAACCGTCACCTTTCAGACTTGGGGTTTAAGGGGGATGCAATCAGGTTTGTGTTCTCAGAAGCCCCCTCTGCGTCCAGTGTGGGGGGGAGGGGCAGAGGAGATCAGAAGGCCGCCCAGGAGGCCTGGCATCCAGTTGGCCCCCTCCCCACATTAGAAAGCCCCAAACACCCGAGAGTGTGCCAAGGCCTCGTTTCTACCACTGTAAGAGGGGGGCGGCTCGTCTCCGCAAGGCCGAGAAGCGGTTACATAAATTCGTGAATGATAGATCCCCCCTGAATTATTGAGATTCCCTTGAGGGCTCGCAGGGCCCGGTCCAGCGAGCTGAGCTTGGCCGGTGGGCAGGACGCGAAGGACCCTGGAAAGGTCCTTCCACCCCCAGGTCCTCTGCCAAATCTCCTGGGTGTTAGCCAGATCCTTCCCTTCCTTCCACAGGGAACCCGAGGGCGGGCCCTGGGCCCGGGACCCAGTGACCCTTGGCGCCAGTTCTCAGTGAAAGATGGTTAAATAAATGATCGATTGAATGCCTTTGAGAATTGGTCAGACAGAGGGAGGGGCTGGAGGTGTCAGTGACCCCTCTGGGCCGCCTCCTCCTCCTGCCCCAGCCCCCCAGCCTATGATGGGTCACAGGTGTCAGGGCTGGAGGGTGCCAGTGCATTTTGCAGGTGAGGACGGAGGTGGACCATACAGGCTGCTTGGGAGGTTCCTGGCTCCGAGTGAGCCTCTGGGGACACAAGGCTCAGGAAGACCCGATGACCCAATGACCCCCCCACCCTCAAGGCGTTTGTGGTCTTGTAGAAAAGAAAATGGGAGACTATCTGAGGGCCAGAGGGGGCCAGTGGCCGGCTCAGGGTCACACAGCAGCAAAGTGGCCAAGCAGGCCTTCCTGCCCCTCTTCTCCTTGTCCTTCTCGCCATCACGACAGAGCCAAGGTCAGGAAACACGTTGCCCCCCCCCCACTGCTGTCCCCTGCCGAGCGGCCCCCTCCCTGTCCTTGAAGCCACCGCACCTGCACCTGTGTGGCTGCCCGCGTTCCCAGCCTGCTCTCTATCCCGAGCACGGGGCTGAGAAGGCCGGAGCTTGTGGGAATGTGTGTGTTTGGAAATTAATGGGGACCATTAAATTGGCCAAGCATGAAAAGGGCTGGATCTGCAGCCCTTGGCTTGCTCGACCAGAATGATCCGCCAGCGCCTTGGCAGAGGGCTGCCCAGCCGGCTTCAGGCCTCTCCAGGAGGCTGCGGCGTGCCTGCTTGTTGCACGGATGGGTACGCCGCGTCCCCGGGGGGGGGCCAGGGGTCTGGACGCGGCATGGGGAAGCCACGGACCCGCCCCGGGAATGGGCCCCTTTCCTTTCCTCTCGACACCCAGCGCCATGGGCCGGGGTGCTGGGTTGAATCTGTGTTCTCCGGACCCCGAGGGTGGGCTCATGCACACTCCCAACCCTGACCCTGGGGCCTGCCGGCTGCGGGGGTGATCTCTAGGACGTGATCGTGGCCTAAAAGAGAGTCCAAGGCTCAGCCCTGTCTCCTCGCCACCCCCCACTTCCCAGACAGCCCCGCCTGCTCTGGTGGCCCCATCACAGGGCCCTGCCGTGGGACCCGGGCCGGTGGTCTCATCTCAGCCTTGGTTTTCCTGTCTGTGTGATGGGAAGGAGAGGGCGCTGGGACCCGCCTCCGGGGGTTGCTGTGAATTTCCAAAGGAGGCGGCACAATGTCCAGGGTAAAGGACACTGCCTGGAAGTGCCTGCTCTCAGGTTTGCTGCCATCGTGGCTTCTCTAGGAGGGCGGCACTGTCCTCCGATGGGGCCTGCTGTCCCTGTCACATGCTGCTCCGCCGCTGGGCCTGGACGGGGGCTGCCTGAGGCTACCTCCTCCCTGTCCTTCCTGTGGTAAACGGAGCCCTTCCTGGGCCCAGGGTGGGGGGGGGGGGAGGCAGGGTGTTGCTGAGGCAGAGGGCCTTCCTGATTTGGGGCTTGCTGGCTGTAGGGTGCAGGGCAGGGGGCCTGGTTTCCCCTCTCCTGTGGCAGGGCCTTTGGTGGGGAAGTGTGTGTGTGTGTGTTACAGGAGGCCCGGGAGGCTGCTGCCTGAAGCGCTCCCCGATGCCCCCCAGAGGGCCCCCGAAACCTGCAGCCTTGCCTCCCCCGCTCAGAGTCTCCAAGCTCACCTTTTGGGCTCATTTATTCATTTCGCAAAGTATCTGTCCGGATGCTTCTTCCTCAGGCCCCTCTGGCGGCCGCGATCGTGGGGCACCGTCCCAGGCACCCATTCCCCGCGGCCTTGATTTCTTGCCCGTGAGAGGGTGTAGCCGCCCGTGGGGAGGGTGGCCAGGCCCGGTCTAGGGGCCCCCGGGGGGTGGCATGGGAGCGAAACAGACCGGGGTAAGCTGCGGCCCCCGGACGGCCTCTCCCAGCCTCGGTTCCCGCCGGCGCCCTGAGGAGGCTCAGAGGAGCGTGAACGAGTGCCCGGCAGGTGGCAGGGGCCACGGTGAGCCGTTACTGTCCTTCTCTGCAGTGAAACACCTCACTCCTCCACCAGACGGGAGCCCCTGGAGGGCAGGCGTCCGCTGACTCCGTGTCTCCATCCCTGGACGGGGTTGTGCACACGGTGGTGCCCTGGGTGGGGAGGGCGGCCCGAGAGCTCCCCGATGACAGGGGGTGCTTGAGGTCTCTTAGGTAGAGGCAGCCTGCTGTGCGTCCTGTGCCCTGAGCCCTGGGGCCGGGGAGGCGACGGCTATCCGTGACCTCGAGTGTGGCGTGTGTGCGCGTGTGTGTGTCAGGAGAGACGGAGCCAGTGAGGACCCCGGCCCCGGGGAGGACGGGTCCTGGGGTGTGGAGCCAGGGCCCACAGTGGTTCGGGTGGGCAGCGGCCCGCAGTGGGTGGGGGCACCCGGCTGGCATCACCCGCCTCGGTTCATTCAAACCTCATCCGCCGCACCCTGTTCCCGCCAGCTACAAGTGGCCCTTGTGCAGCCGTCCCCCCTCCCTCCTCCCCATCGCTGCTTCCGCCCCCTCTTCGGACATTGTGATAGCTATAAAACTAGGAGCCGAGCTGCGGAGCAGCATGTGGGAAGAGAGAGGCCCGGCTGTCAGCCGTCCCCCTGCCAGCGGGGCTCGTGTCTGTTTTATTATTGCCGCCTGGCTGTATTTCACATTCGGTTTAAACATCATCAAACGCCACATCCCTTTTGAAAAGCAAGAGCTACCTTGCTGAGGATGTTGAGGAGAAACAGGAACATTAAAATCTACGAAGCAAATGGCCCAGAATTGACATTTGCGACGGCAGCTTTTGCAGCTTTGACTGTCAGCGGAGCTAAATCCTGTCTGGCAGGCGGCGGGGAACTTGCCCCCGTGAGGGTCACGGGAAGGTGGGGAGGGCTGTGGCTGGAGCCCTCCAGGATTTGGCAGAGAGGGGAGCCAGGCGTGGCGGGCGGGCTCAGGAGGCGAGGGAATTCTGTGGGTGGCCGGACTGTCTCTGGCGCCTCCCTGGCCTTGACCTTGACTCAGCCTCAGCTCCCTGCTAACAAGGCCGGCAGGAGCCGCCTGGTGCACAGAGCAGAGTGCTGGCTTCTGGGGCTCCAGGGTGGGCCAGGGGACCGACTGGATGGAGCTGCCGTGGCCACTTCCAAACTCTTGTGACCTTGACCACGATACGCCGCCCCTCTGAGCCTCAGTTTCCCCTTCTGTAAACCCTGCTGGGGGAGCCATGCCCCCCCCCCGCCCCCGCCCCAAAGGTGATGGAGAGGATGGAAAAGATGCATGAACATGTGACAAGCCGTTGGAATTCAATAAATGGTGGCTGTTATCACCGAGGAAGTGGGCGTTTGAGCTGGAATTGATTTTTAAAAAATATTTAACCCACCTATTTCCACTGAAAAATAGGTGCAATAAAACCAGGGAGCCATCGAAACAGGGACTGGAAGAAACAAGGGACATGGGAGGACCCTGAGCGGGGCATCCAGGGAGAATGTGCCCCGTGTACTTGGCCACACCGGGCAGCTTCCGGCCTGGGTGTCCGTGGCACGTGCTTTCCACCCCGCCGACCTCTGGCCTCATTCCCGGCTGTGGCCCCTGCTCAGCCTTACCACCTGCCCCTTGAGGCTGGTGTCCAGTCTACTGAGAGACCAGGGTTCATGCCTACCCTTCTATTTTATACTTTTAGGGGGTTTTGGGGTGGCTTGGCTCCTGGCACCTACCCTGGCCCTGCCCAGACAACATCTCAAAACTAGACTGAACAAGTCTGTTGCAACTGAATGTAAATGTGGCATTGAGCTTCCTGGCAGCCAGAGCAAGATGGGGAATAAGATTTTCCTTTCTGTAACTTCACATTTGGAAATCAGTTTATACTTAAGCTTGATGCCTCTTCCTACTCTCACTTTTCTCTCCATCCTCTGCCTCTGTTACCCTCACCGATGGTTCTTTATTTCCCCACGGATAGTGTGTGTCTTGCTCCAGAGCCCCTTGCCCCCCAGCCTACCGCCAAGCCTCGCTTTCCACGTCTCTCCAACACAGCTTTGCTTCTGACTTGCGAGCGCCCCCCTGCCCTCTTGTTTGTCACTGTCCATTCCCGTGTCGGCCAGCCCGGCCCCTGGCCTTGCCCAGGCCCACGGGGTCTGCCTCTGCGATCTCTCTCTGATGAGCCAGTGACTAATAAGGGTTGCCCCCAGGGGGCCAGAACAATCTTTCCCTCCTTAATATCAGAGTTTAAAAATGTGTCACCATCGATTTGAAGAAAAGACTTGTTCCCGCTGAGAAAAGCGGCCGGAGATTCGTCTCGCCTCCGGAATCACACAGGCAGCTGCATAAATTCCAGAGGCACCAAGCGTTCTCCATGCAAATGCGGCCTCTCTGCCCCCCAGCCAGCCCCAGAGCCCCTCGGAGGCTGCCCCCGTGCTTCCGTGGGCCGGCACCCTGCTCCCCCCGCCTCCAGCATCCTGAAGAAAACTCGGGGGCTCCTTGGTAGGGGGGTGTCCCTGGTGAGCAGACCCTCGCTTCTCTCCACCTCTTTATGGTTAAGCCGGAGGCTGAGCTAATTCCACGCCACGATGTGCTTTCATCCTGGAGGAGGAGGAGTGCCTTCTGGGGGGGGACCCCACAGGCCCGGGGACGTCCCTCCCTTACCCTTGTCTGTGGGTCTGTTGCTTGGACAGTGGATCTCACCCGAAGGAGGCGGGCACCTTTAGTGACCGAATGCCCTGTCTCCAGATCTTGCTTCACCTTTGCCTGGGAAGACTGTCGGGGTCATTTGGTCCTTGCCGCTACCTCCAGGGGGGCCTCTTCTCTCCTCTGCGCCTGGCCCTCTGTGCACACCCGGCCCAGCCTCCTGCCCCGCAGCGTCACACGTGGGCCCGCCCTCATCCGGCAACTCCCTGAGCCCAGGACGATCCTAATAAGGATGAGCCGAGTGGAGCTGAGCTGATGGGGGGAGGGTTGGGGGGGGCTTCGGTGTTCCCTCCGTTCAGGTTGCGGAGCAGCGATGCTGGGCTGTTAAGTGACGCGTCCCCCGGTCAGGAAGCTTGAACCAGATCTCGCTCTGTATCCTGGCACTTTCCACTGTGCCACATTGCCCTTGAATGAATGAATGAATGAGCGAGTGAGCGAATAAATGAATGAAGGAAAGGGAGTGGGCGCGGGCGAACCACTTACTGTTCTGGATGTCCTCCTGGGTGGCGGGCACGTCGACGTTAGCCCCGAGGTGGAAGGTGTTCGGAGAGCGTGGCGGGGAGGGCTGAGCTTTCCAGGCCCCCCGGGAATCCCTCTCCCCTTCCCGGGGTCCCGGTGGCTCCCTTAACTGCAGTATGGATTTGCCCTCCTGAAGGGCTCACCCAAGCGTGGCACAGAGCAGGGCGATGGGCTCGGCTGCTCAGGATGCCCGCCGGGTCACCCTCGGCTCGGGCCTTCTCTCCTGCTCTGGCTACAGCGGGGTGACCTTCACCGGCGCCAGACGGTGGCCTGCAGTCTGCAATCTGACTCTTCTTCCAGGTGCTTCGCGGAGGATGGGCGAGGGAGGGTGGCACTGAGTCCTCCCAGGCTCATGGGGTGGGAGCGCTGGTGCAGCCATGGCAGGGGACTCGGAGAAGAGGTAAGCCGGCAGTTCGCAGCCTCCACGGCCACGTGTGCTGAGTGGCCACTTACCACCTGGTTGGCGGGGGACCTGTGGGTGCCCCGTGCTGCGCCAGCCTCGGCTGCGTAAGCAACCCTACGAGGGCTTCTGGCGCCCTTACTCCAGGAAACCAGCCCTATTTTTCCTGGCTCCCCCAACGTTAGCGCCTTTGCGGGCCTGGGGGATCCGTTATATGGGCTGTTGTTTGCTGAAACGTGAGCAGCATCAGAGAGCAAAGAAACAGCGGGGCCGCAGGTCTGGGGGCAGAGGGCCGAGGGGGCAGGGCTCAGACGTGTCCTCTCGGGCCTGGGTCCCTCTTGAGGAACTGTCACGCCTGGAAGAGGATGCAGGGAGGGTGTGCGTCAGAGGGGCCCCTGGAATTCTGGTGGGAAGGTAAGCCTCAGGCTTCGGGACCTGCCCCCTTGGCTGGGTGGCCCCCACTGAACTGGGCTGGGACTGTGAGTGGCTCCCCTTCCTCCCAGATGCCCAGCTACACCTGCCGGCTCCCCTCCGGTGCCAGCCCCTAGCCGCGTAGACTCCTCATGTCAGGAAAAACTAAGCCCTCAGATGCTCACCTGCAGAGGGTGGCTCCATCTTCCTGCAAACTTGGCCATTTGGCAGCCGGATGGGTGTAGAGAGATTCAGGGAGGCATCCAGAAACCCACGCAAATCTTCCTCCCTTTCCTGGGGCCGAGGGACCCTTGCCAGAGGCCCTGAGGGTCTGCTCCAGGAAAAGGCTGCTTCTCCGCCTCTCGGCTTCCCTCTTAATATGTGAAGAGCTCCTACAAATCAATAAGAAAAATGGGCAAAGGCTGCAGAGAAGCAATTCCCGGTAGGAGAAAAACAAATGGCCAGTAAACAAGGGAAAAGATGCAGAACTTCGCTAGTCATCAGGAAAAGGCTAATTGAAATGAGAGACATCATTCTTCACTGCCCGAGGGGCCGAGGCTGGAAATACTGCCGCTCGCAGGTGTGTAGCCCCCGCAGAGGGAGAGCGGCCCGTTCCTGGGCTCCGCCCCAGCGGCTTGCACCTGACGGGCACGTAGTAGGAGCTTGGGAATAATGGCCTTAATGCCAGAAAACACATAGAAAACTCTGCTCCCAGCACACCTCAGCAGGGTCACCGCCACTGCCTTTCGTGTCCCTGGCTTATCCCGCTTATCACTGGGGATGCTCCTGGGGGGCTTGGCTCCCCCCAGCCCCCTCCCTGCAGCTCCCTCATCCTGGGTCTTTCTGGGTCCGGCCCCCCCCCTCCCCGTGGACGATGCTGCGTCCACCTGCCTGCTGAGCCTCTGGTTCCAGGGCTGTCTGTGGCCTCGTGGCTGGTGCTGGGCTATACCGCAGGACACGACACGGGTCCTCCCAGAGACTGGATGGAAACGAGGGCCCCCTGGTGTTGGGCAGCCTTGGCTGTTATCATGGCTTCTTGAAATGCCCTTGGGATCCTCAGTTTGGGAGAAGCGATGCCCTACCGTGCCCTCGGCTCTCTGGGCACCCCGGCTGGAGCACCTGCGTCTTCGGGCCCCAGAACCCCTCCTGCCTTTTCTGGTTTCTCTCCTACCCTCCGCTCCAGCCCAGATCAGTGATTTCGGGTCTCATAACCGCATGTGCTCTCACACCTCCTGGCCTTCCCCCTGCCAGAAGCGCTCTTTCTTCCCACTTCCACTGGGCCAGCGCTGGTCACCCTCCAGGTCCCCGCTCAGATGTCAGCTCCTCCAGGACCCTCCCCTGACCTGGGCGAGACCTACCTCCCCCTCACCGTGTGCTCCTTAGACAGCTGTTCATTCAGCTTCATGTTCCTTCATTCAGCAGGTGTGGGGTGCCCCGGGGAGCTGGGACCCCTGTAGTGGCCCCACCCTGGGACAGACCTGACCAGAGGGTCAGGAAGGCAGGAGGCAGGAGGAGCACCCCAGATGTGGCCTTGGAGGGTGGGTTGGCTTACTGCGTAGGGAAGAGGGAGGCCAGAGGGAAGCCGGGGGCTGGCCCACATGCCCTTTCTCAGCCTGTCCCGTGAGGCCAGCTCTTATCTGCAGAGCACAGCGTGGCTGGACCACAGTAGAGCTGCCTTTGATGCAGAGCTCAAGGGGGAGAGCGCGAGTCCTACTTCAAACGGCTTTGGTCGGGGAATCTGGGTCTCCGAGTCCTTGAATCATCCACCCACCCCTCGTGCACCTCCCTGGGCAAAGCTGGCCAGCAGGGGGACCTGGGCCCAGGAGGGACACCAGCCTGGAGCTTGGCTCCCAGAATCCTTCCCTTCCACCTGCTCCTGAGGCCCAGCCTCCTACCAGCCATCTCTTTCTGGTCCCCAGACTGAGGTGGGCCCGGCCCTCCTTCCTTCATGCAGAATATGGGTGATGAAGACCCAATCAATGTCTGCCTCTAAAAAGTGCTCAGCGCATGGCGGGGACAACAGGGTGTAAGCCCCTTGGTGGGGAATCCGACGTGCTGGGGCCAGTCAGGGAAGGCTTCCTGGAAGAGGCCTGCATGGGGAGGCCTCCTTCACAGCAGCAGTTTCTGATGGGGGCTCACTCGTGCCTTCTCCTCCAGGCTCACAGACCCCGACTCAGGCCTCCCCCAGGATTGGGGACAGTGGGAGGATCCCAGACAGACCTAGTTCCGATCGAAATGGCTGCTGCTGTGGCCTTGGGCAAGCTTCTTAGATCTGGACCTCAGTCTGCTCATTCGAAAATGGGACTCCGTGAGGGTGGGGCATGGTGCCAGAAGTCTGGTGCCTGCCACCATCGGCCTGTGCTGCCTTACCTCTCACAGAGGGGGGCCCCTTCAGGAAATTCCCCCCTAATTATGAAGTTCCAGATCAGGGCGGCCGCACGGCAGGGAAGCACATTCGTTAGGAGACCCAGGCGCACAGCCGAGCCTTGCCAAGCATCTTTCCACGCCAGCTCCCAAGGACCACGGCCTTGCTGAGAGCACATCGTGCATGCCTTTCTGGTGACAGGTTCCATCTGCTAGCCCCTGGGGAGTCGCCGGCTCGGCAGTGGCGGGTGGGGGGGGCCGGGTGCTCGGGGACCCGCCATCCCTGGCGACGCCCCCCCAGCCCTTCACCCCGGGCATGTAATCTCAGCTTTAAGAAGGATTCCAGCCCCTTTCTCCCGCCCCACCACAACTAATCCATTTGCCAGGGCCCCGATCCAAGAGAAAGCTAATTAAAGAATTTCAGCTCTTGGCTCAGCCTGGACTTTGAAGATTCCCCTTAGTCTTCCTGGAGTATCTGAAAACAGGTGGGGGGGGTGTCAGAAAGGGCGTGGGATAAGACCCCGCCAGCCTCCGTCATAGGGTTAATCCCCCCAAAGTCAGCAGGCATCCAACAGCCCTCTAGCCATCACCGGGGAAGGGGCTCAGAGGACTCAGGGCCCTTTGTGGCCCTGTGAGCTCCAGACCACAGAGGGCTCCCTGTCCTAGCGTCCTGTGAATAGGAGGCTATGCATTCCCCCCAAGAGTTTTCGGGGCCAGGGAAAGGGGAAAGGCAGAGCATGAACCCCTCACTGCAGTGAAAGGCATAGGTCAGTGACATGAGGAGACCCTGCCTCCAGGGTTGCTGCGGCCACTGGCATGTGGGCTCCCTCCCTGCACCTTCCCTCTGGTGCCTGCCCCTCCCATGCCACCGTCTCTCCTCTCAAGAGCCCGTTTGCCTCTCAGAGATTTTAATCCATCAACCACAAATGTTGACTCAATACCAGCAGAGTGGAGCCCCGTCAGGCAGGGGTCTTTGGGGTCCCACTCACTGCAGGGTCTTCCATTTGAGCAGAACCTGGGCACACCGTAGGTGCTCAATAAAGACTTGATCGCGGGGTTGGTTGTCAGGTCCTGAGACAGGGGTGCTCTCTGCTCTCACGGGGCTCCTACTATCGCTATCTTTAGAAGATGGCTGCAGGGTCTTTGGGGGGTCTGTAGTCTCCCAAACGTGGGGTGTGGGATCTCAGAGCCCGCCTCCCTGTCACTCTGAGCTGTGGCCAAGCCTGGCAGAACCCTGAGGCGAGGCGGGGGTGTCCGCTGCCACTCTGGAACCCCCTCCCAGGCTCCTCTCCCCGATTTCCCTCTGCAGTGCTGGCGGGGGGGGTGAGCAGGGGGCATTTAGACCCACAATTCCCCATGTAGGGACCTCGGGGGGGGGGCACTCGCCTGCATCGCGGAAATAAAAATGATAAAATCCTGCCACTGAATTCTGGGTGGCAGTAAATTACTTAACACCTGAAACAGGTTGAAATGTGGCCACTGTGGCTTTTAATAAGCCCATCTCTGATGCAGCCGCTTCCGCGAGGGGCCGGCCGGGTCTCTTGTTGAGGCATAATTTCATCGTGGCCCAGGCTTGGCAGGAGTGCAAATAAGATTTCACTTCCCCTGTAAATCTCGGAGGGGGAGCACCGGGATTTCATTTGTGCTGTCAGTTAGTGACTGGAGAGAGCCTATTTACTTTGTCGCAGGAGGAGAGGGTCCTTCAGAGGTGCTGGATGGTGGCAGAGGTGGCAGAGGCGGGCCAGTCAGCGGGCCTGGGGCCTGGCCGAGGGAAGGGGAGGTGGTCAGCCGCAGGGCCCAGCCAGACGCACACTTGGTGTTGGGCTCCCGAGAGTAGACCAGCCAGCTCCATTCGGGCTTCCTGATGCAGCATTTGGGGGGTTGCTGGGCTGTCCTTGGGTCCACCTGGGGCCTCCTAATCAGGGTGCCAAGAATTGGCCACCGAACTTAGGTGTGAGGGTGTGGTTTGGGGTTTGATTCCTCCCTGGGTTCCATTGCCTCTTCTTCAGGATGCTTGGTGAGGCCAGAAACGCCTCCTGAGAAGGAGGGGCACAGGAGGAGGGAAGCTTCTGGAAACTGGCAGTGGCCAGGCAAGGGCAGGGTCCAGGGCCGGGGGGTCGTGGCCACCCTTTCTTTGTCCTATCTGAACTGAAACTTTTAGTCCTTCATCTAACCAAACAGGTGGAGTTGGATATAGGAGGCTGAGGCCCTGGGTCTTGGGATGTCCCTTGGCCACAGGGCAGCCATCTTGGGTCTTACCATATACTTGCCTATAACCTCGGTGACACGAGAGTCCTGACGTTTCTTTAGGGAGGAGAGGGCCAGAAGTCGCTTGGCTGGAGCAGGGCCAGGCAGGTGCTGAAACAGGGTGGTGAGGGTTCCCGTTCCCAGGGCCCATTTGAAGGGGCTCTTCAGGGTCAGTGGGTCCCCTCGAGGGACCAGCAGCCCACTCTGCTCGCTCCCCTGTGAGGACAGATCATCCACACCTCATCAGAAAGGGTTAATTATGTTTGGAACGCCTTCTTTCTCTAGACCTGAAATACAGATCCTGGAACTTACCCCAACAGGTCATGGTGACTCCCTGTCCGAGTCTCTAACCCCTGAAGGCACTTGTTGAAGCCTAGGGCACCCCCATCCCCACACCCTGTCCTCCTGCAGCTGGAAGCTCGGGCAGTCTGAGATCACCCGTAGCAGGTTTCAGAGAGCAGACTACAGAACTTGGCTGTCTACAGTCGGGGTGCTCTGGGAAATAGGCGTACCCTACCCCCGCCATTTGGAGATACCTGAGCCTCCTTGTAAGAAATGCCCATCAGCTTAGTGCCTGGCTCTGTACCTGGGGGGCCAGGGACACTGAATACATGCTGTGTTGTGTGTGTGTACATGTGCGCATGTGTACATGCGTGCCTGGGCTGGGGGCCTGCACTCCCCGGACAAGCGGAGGGGACCCCAGCAATCTGTACCCCCGAGGAGCCTCCAGCATGCATTAGCAGGGTCAATGCTGTCATGATGGTGAAGTAAGAGCCGTGGGCTCTTACCATGCCTTCCTTTTACAGAGGCAAAAACTGAGGCCCGGGAATGAGTGGTGTAGCCAGGGGAATCCAACCTACTTCTGAGGGATTCCAAGGGCCCCTCTGAGGAGCCTCCAAAACAGCAGTGGCGCTAATCCAGGTGTTCTCAGATGCATGTGACGGCGAACCCTCCCTGGGCAGGAAGTTCATTAGCTCTAGGGGCTAAGGAACATAGTTTGGGAACCCTGACCTCCCGCCCCGGCTGGAAGGGAGCCCTGCGGGTGCACTGGTATTTGGTGCTGTCTCCACTGAGTACGGAGGACGGTGAGCTGGGGGCAGGTGCATCCCTGCCTCGTACTGGGAGTCGGGGACTCAACCCTGATCAAGGGATCAGCGGGCAGATGTACAGGTGCTCATGGACTCATTCCTTCACCGCACGTTCACGGGTGCCTCTGGTGTGCCAGGCCAGTGCCCTCCGGGGACCCGAAGGGGGGGCTGGTGAGGCCTGCCAGCCAGGGGCCCCCAGCGAGGGAGGTGCTAGAGCCGGCCGCCTGCGCAGTGTGGGGCCCGGGGTGGAGCCGGAGGGGACGGCCTCACCAGACACAGCGCCTGGGCTGAACCTTCCAGGGCCTTCCAGGGCATCTGAGCCCAGGAACTCAGCAAGGCTCAGACCAGCAGCCTGCGTCAGGGCAGGGCCTGCCTGGGAGAGTGCTGGTGCGGCTGGGCCAGCGGGTGGGTTCTGTGCTTACAGAGGAGGCAGAGCCTTGCAGAGGGAGGTCCGGGGTTGGGTCCCCCTACTCCCTGCCTCAGGCTTTCTCTCTTGCTCTCCGAGCCCTCCTCATCCAAAGAAACACCCTCAGTGGGAACGCAGTTCCCCAGAGACCCTCCCCACTGGCGGACCTGGGTGAGGCCCCCATCTGCCCTATGGGGATTCTTCCCTCTTCTTCTGGGAGGCAGGAAGGACGCCCCGGCCCAGTCCCCACACACAGTAGGTCCTCCATTAGAGCACAGGCTGACTGTGCTCTCAGGTGCTCTGAGATGGCGTGGTAGCCCTGGAGAACGGGACGCGGGTGAGAAAGAGCTGGGTGGCCCCGCTGTGCACCCACTGGGCGCCGGCTCCCAGCCACAGCTCCAGGGACAGACTCGGTCCTTTCCCAAAGGCCCCACGTGTGCCGCTCTTGGGAGTGGTCTCTCTTGGCTGGCCTCTGCCAGGATGGAAGATGAGGACCAAGAGAAGGCGAGGAGGGAGAGAGGGATGCCTGTGTCATCTGCGCGCCCTGTGTCACCGCAGCCGAGCCACCTGTCACCAAGGCATGTGGAGAAACACCTTCACTTCCTTGGAATATGAGGGAAAAAAACCCTCATTAACCCACATCCAGACACGCACTCTGATCTAAGGCAGAAGTAATGAGTTCCTATTTTATGTTAAATTTAGCAGAAATTGCTGTTGTTCTCATGGAAAGTCATGGTTTTTTTCCTTTCTCCCCCTCCTCGGGGTTTGCGGTATCGCATATGGCGTAGAGACTGGGGAGCGTGGGGGTGCATGTAGGGGTGTCTGGGCGGGCGGGGAGGAGCTGAGCCGGCTGTAGAAGCAGCATTGTATCCGCGGTGCCGTACACGTCCGGTTGTTGCTGAGGGCTGCTCACACGTGTCCTCAGAGTCTGCCTTCAGCTAGTGGTCCACATTCCCAGGACCAACGGGACGGGGTTAGAAGTCCCTCCTCCCTGTGGCAGAATCATTTTGATCCCGACGGTGGCCCCGGGGGAACTTAGCCCAGAGTCCCCCACTCTGTGCCAGTCCACCGCTCCGCGCCAGTGGGACCCCCCCCCCTCCCAGCAGACCTGACCCTTGGAGAGGGGAAGCTCGGGGAGGAAGGGGGGCAGTCGAGACCCCATGTGCCACAGACGCCTGCCCCCCTACCCCCCACCCTGGTGCGCCGGGCCCCAAACCGAGTCAGCAGCCGTGATGACTGTAAAAGTTAAATCTTTCTATTTATTTCAAGAAAGGCAAGGAAAGTGGACATTTTATATGAAAACAGACGAACAGAAAAAAGGACCAAATAGTTAATCACATTCATCTCAACATTGAAGTTTCAAGGCACCTACAAGAAGGAGGCCAAAGGGCGGTTCGCAGTGCACTTTGGTTTGTGTTGTTGCGCGGTGGGTGTCTGTGTCTCGAATTTCCGAAAACCCCGTTGTGGGTGGGGGGTGGCGAGGTCGGGAGTGAGGCAGGCGGGCCCGGGTCTCGGACGGCAGCAGGTCCCGTCACTCAGCCCCCCGAGATTGCTGTACCCTTCAGAGAGAAGGGGAGACAGGACAAGGAGCAGGCGGCGAGTGGCCTCCTGGGGCTGATCTTGCAGGTGAGCAAGGCCAGGGTTTCACAGGGAAGGCAGAAAGGGCCGTGGGCACCAGAGACCAGGCTCCAGACACCAGGCCTGGCCTCCCTGTGCCGCCGTGTGGCCGGGAACCCCTCCTTCTGGAGTGGAGGGACCCAGCCTGTCCTCCCTCGCTGGCCTTCTCCTCCTTGGACGGCTGGAAACGGAGCCCACCGAGCTAAGCGGCGGTGGCTTCGGAAATCTTTACAATACCAAATGAGATACAAAGAGCCTTTTAACATCGGGAAAGGGAATTGCTGTTGGTGGCTCTTAAAAAACATTCACTGTGCAGTGCCTATGTGTGGGGTCTTCTTCGCGTTTACTCTCTCCCTTTACCTCCCTATTCACACCTGCCTGGTGACATTCACAATTAGCAGGCGGCTGCTCCAGCCAACCGAACCGTGCGACTCTGCTAGGTCTGGGGCTCGCGTGTGTTCACGAGCCCACAGCCCCCCTCCCCCCTCGCTACCCCCCCACCCTTCAACACCATCTCTCCCTCACCGATGACAAACCTCCGTCGCCGGGCTCTTTGGCTTCCTCCCCACCACTCGCAGCATCTCTTTGCGAGCTGGAAGGCACCAGGGCCCTCTGTCCCAAGAATCCCCCCATGCTGCAGCCTGGCACTGGGCCCTGGATGCCAGGATGGGTTTCTCAGCTGAGTTGGGTACAGAAAAAAAAAAACAACAAAAAAAAAACCTAAGGCCAGTGTCAGGGTTTTATGTCCGCCTTCTGGGTGCCCAGAACCTTTCGAAAACCGGGCCATCCAGAGGTGGGCAGGACACTCTGCAAACAGGTCCCCTGCACGGGGCGGCTGAGAAGCGCCCAGGACGGCCCGGCTCCAGGGAGACAGCGAGTGGCGGCCCCGTGTCTGCTGTGGCTTTGACTCTTGGCTCCTGTTGCATTGGTTTTTCTGTCTGGAGGAGACTGCTCCATTAGCTCCTCCAGCCGGGTGGCTCGGCGTGCAGGGCTTCCGGGTGGGGGCGTCAGACAAGGTGAGACAGCGCCCGGGTCTCTGCCCTCCTCGTCACCCACCTGAGGCTCCGCCGGGAGAGGGGAAACTGAGTCACTCCGCTGGCTGCTAGATCTCGCCAAAGGGCTGGGTCTCCCCCTCAGGCCCACAGCTGGGGATCAGTGGGGCCAAGGGGCGGAGGGAAAAGCAGCTTCGAGGAGCCCCTCCTTGTGCTGGCTGCCGGCAAGGCAGGGACAGGATGGGGTGGAGGCCATTGCCAACACATCCGCCTGGGCCTTTGACCTGAGCCTGGGGGAGGACAAGAAGGGAAGGGAGGATCGGAGAAGAGAAGAGGGAGCACCCCTGTGTGCCAGGCACTGTGCTGGGCCCCGGTGACCAGGCACAGAGGAGCACGGGGACCTGGCATCTTGTCAGAGTGGCCACTCACCCTGGTGGCCATAAAACAGATGTGGGGTGGTGGCAGTAAGGACCTTCCTGCAAAGACTCTCCAGACTCGGCCTTTTGGGAACTCAGGTGCGGGCTGCGGACGGCGTGGGTAGGTGTGGGAAAAAGCGGCTAGAGCACCATGGTGGCCACAGTGCCGGAGGGGCGAGCTTTGCTAGGAAGTGGGGACCTGGGCAGCCCCTGGAACCAGGTGCCCTCGGCATGCCCAGACTGCCCTCCCAGCATAAGCCGGGCATTTTAGTAACAGAGCTGGAGGGGGCAGAGACAGTGGTCTCAAGCCCCCGGCCTGCCAGGCCCCGCAGCGGGGAGCAGGGTGGGAGCTGCCCCCAGACCAAAGGTCTGCCCTGTGCATAGTGTCTTCAGGGCGACACGGAGAAAAGCCTGGCTGTGCCCCTGCAGCATCGGGGTCTTAGGCACACCTCCCATCCGTTTATAGCGAGAAAGCGGGCCTGACCTCAGCAACAACAGAATTTCCAAACCAGAGAGAAACAATATGTTAAAAATGCAGAGGTGGAGGGAGTAAGGGGTAGCGTGGGGGGGGGACTCAAGAGCCAAGGGAATCTTTTTGTGTTTCTAAAGCAGCGAGCGTAGATATTTCAGGCAACCACTTGGACCATTTCAAAAGAAATGGTAAATGCTTAAAAACACAGAGTGAAAAATGCCCCAGGCAGCCGTCAACCTGGCCGGGATGGATGGATGGATTGAGCGGGCAGTGCTGAGTGCGCTGAGTGGGGAGGAGAGCCCGTGGTGGCACAGCAGAGGGCGCTCAGCGGGGCAGGGGCCCTGGCATGGAGAGCAGCTCTGCCGAGGGTGCGAGGGGCAGCCTGGGACCCGCGGCAGGGGGTGGGTCCCCCTCCCACCCCCAGATCCAGACTCTGAGATGGAGTGTGCGGGTGTGCACTTCCTCTCCCGGTGCGTCTTGGGTACTGAGCATGGGAACTTGGCAGCGTCTCTGGTGGCCCCAGCAGCTCTTGGACAGGGTTGGCCACCTGATGGTGGGATGGCCCCAACCTGGGATTTTTCAGGGGACACTGGTCGTTTTGAGCAGCACAGTCAACATCTCTTGATCTCTTCCTTACAGGGTCCTGAGGTGTGATAGATTGAGGCTGGAAACCAGGATCTTCTAGCCAAAGAACCAGGCTTTTGGCTTAGGCAGGAAAATATCTGCCACAGCCCCCTCACGTGCTTGAATGCTCCCAGGGACAGAGAGCTCACTATCGGATTCCTTTGCTGTCCCAGAGCTTCTCTTCCCTGACCTTCAGCATTCATTCCCTTTATGATCGGCCCCACTTCGTACTCAGTGGCAGCACCGAATGAATCACAGACCTCCCCTGGGGAATCTGGAGTCTTAACTCTCTAAGTAACTAGACCGACCACTTTGCTTTTCACCCCTGAAGGAGGACGGACTCTGGAGGGCCGGGGCCGCTTCTGAATGACCTGCGTAGGTGGCAGAACCCACCCCCTCCCAGAGGCCCCAGCACAAGGCTCTGGACCGAGGCAGAACAGAGCTCCAGCCCAAGCTCTGTCCAGCACGCGTTGCTGGGCACCCTGGCCTGCGTGGTGCCGGCCGCCGCGGACCCCGGCTCCTCCTGGGGCTGCGCAGGAGGGCAGCCTGCAAGCCCGGCTGGAAAATCCCCGCTTTGCACAGGGCCACTGGGGGCAGGTTCATAAAATGCGAAAAATCCCCCTTTCCCTTCACCTCCAAGGAGTTTAATCTCTCCTAATCAATTTAGCAGCCTCGCTTGGTTGTAAACGGTAATGATTTGCATTTTTGAGCCTTTTTATCCCTCCTTAAGAAAAAAGATGCCTCCTCTGTCTGCATTCCGGAAGGCCTGTGCAGGGCTGTGAATTGCTTGTTAGCACTCACTCTGGCGCCGATCCAGCGGCGGCCTCCGCCCATCACCTGCACTGATCTGAGCGCCTGGAGGGGACACGGACACACGGGACGCCCACAGCTGAGCCTGGCTGTGTCCCTGGCCCCAAGAGCAAGGTGTGGCCCTTGGGGACACAGGCCACTGTGCACCCCGAGGCCCCTCCTTCCAGCAAACGCCCCAGCTCTCTCTTGGTTGCCTTCCCAGCTCCCTTGCTCCCTGTGTGCCGCATCCAATTTTCCTTGTTGTATTTTTCATAAGCGTGAGGCTCAGAAGCCCCGTCCTCCTCCCTGGCATGTTCTGCAGGAAGCAGATTTCTAGAGGGGAGTGGGTTGGCTTTGGGACTGGAGCTGCCATTGGTGGTGGTGGTGGTGAGGGGGGTGTCCCTCCCTCCTTCCTGGGCTCCGAGCAGGTGGCGGAGACTCAGGTGCGTCCTGGGCACCTGCCCAGCCCTTCTCCAGCCCGTCAGCCACCTCGGGATGCTGCAGGGAACCTCACCTGGCCCGTCCCTCCTGCTTTGGGCCCCCGTCACCTGCACTGGACCAACTAGAATCTTCCAGAATCGGTGGAAGGGAGGAGCCCTTCCTTGGCCTCTGGAGCACCCAGCCAGCCTCCTGCCTCAGCCCACCCTCTGCTTTGCGGAAGGGGACGAAGAGGCTGTGGATTTACAAAACATGCTTTCCCTCTGGCTCTCTGGAAACCCTTCCTGACCCCTTGTGGCTCTCTGCTCCTGGCGGACCTCCCTAGATCCCTGAGGGGAAGGATGAAGGGGGAAGGAGAGGAGGCACAGGCAGGGCTGGGCTCTGGGCTCTTGGTGGGGAAGCCCGGGCCCCCCCACCGGCCCTGGACATCTTCCCAGCTGTGGTCACCTCCCCTGCCAGCCGTCACTCAGAGCCAGAAGGGACCAATGCCCCAGCTCCTGCCCCCAAGCCTGGCATCCGGCCCCAGGTCTGGGAGGCCCTTTAGTTAGCCACACGGCTGCCATGTTACCAGAGAGGCCGCCCAGGAAGCCGGAGACAATTTAGAGAAGATGGAGGCTTCCTCGGGGAGGCTGCAGGAAAAGGGAAGGAGAAAAGGGAAGAAAAGAAGCTTTTGATGCACATCATGTCTGCGGAATTGAGTATGACTAATTAATAGATTTTATTCTTAGTAATCTCTTAAGCATTCCATACGTCGGGCCCCACGCCTGAGCCGAGCTTACAAGAGGCCGCATTCGCAAAATGCAAATGACTCGCCTGGCCCTGCCTTCCCTCCTTCCTTGCCTTTTCTTTCCTTTTTTCTTTTCTTCTTCTTCTTTTTTTTTTTTTAGGGGAAATTTAAAGGAAAATTGCCATGTAATAGAAAAGAGATTCTAATCACTACATCTAATTACCACGAAGGGTAGACCACTTAACCAAAGAAGTGTCGTGGGCTCTCTTTTTTTTTTTTTACTTAAAAACCTGCTATAAACGCCACAAAATACACTCATCAACGCCGAGACTAGCAAGGGTATGCCGGCTAGTTAGAGGTGGCAAGGGTCAGGGCGGCTGCCCACAGTGGGGAGAGTCTAGACAGAGTGGTGGTCTGGCATGTGTCCTCACGTGCTGCTAGGGGGCTGGGGGGGAGGCCGGGAGGGGCTCAGAGGAGCTGGACCAGGAGGGGACATGGTTTCAGAGTGGACGTGGCTTCAGGCTCCCTCCTTGGCTTGAGGGGCCGTGAGAAGGCAGACATTTGGGAGCTCGCTCAGGAGTCTGGGAGGATGTCTGATGCCAAGGGTAGACCCGTGAGAGCGGCCCCGTGGCCTGGCCGGCGACTGTCCACTGTCCTCAGAGGGACGCCTGCAGCAGCCCACCGTAGGCAGGACACCTGAATGTCCTGAGGCCCAGGTGGGTCTGGCCTGTTCTGCGGGGGAGGGAAGCTTGCCCCCTCAGGCCTGGCCTTCGAGACCCACAGGCCTTCCCAGCCCTTGCTCTCCACCGTCTGCCACTCCCCAAATGCCTTCCTAACCTCTAAGGGGGTAATCTGACCTCTTCCTGGTGTGGTACAAGGAGAAAGGAGGACCCAGAGTAAGACTGAGGGACCAAGCATGGCCGCAGGAGGGACTTGGTGGGGCGGCCATGGGGAGGCCGAGGCCTGGGACCCCGGGGAGAAGGCACGGGTGGTGCCTTGAGGGAGGGGACCTCGTTTCTGAAACAGCAGGGACCTCGGGCTTCGGTCCCTGCCCCCCCTTCCTGAGCCAATGCCCCACCTCCCAACACACCCTCTGCTCCTCCCCAGGCTGTGGGAAAGGGCCTGAGTGTGGGGGGGGGGGGGGCTCGCGCTGCAGGTCAAAGGGAGCACGACCTTCACAGAGACATGAAATTAAGGCTTGGAAAAAAATCTCTCTCCTGATCTCATTGTATGAGAAAATGATTCAAGTGGGGAAGTTTGGGCGGGGGCGGGAGGCTTTAGTTTAGAGAGAGCCATCCATTGCCCTCCACCCCTCCCCGGGGCTGGGGAGCTGGCCTTCCCCGTCAGGGGAGACCCACCGTCCTCCACCCTGCTCAGGCGGCTCTTGTGTCCACTTCTTTCAACCCCTGCCTCTTCGCCAAAGGGGCACATGTTGTCAGGAGCGGCGAGTGGCCGGCCCCCGGGTCTGTCCTGGCAGCCCTGTGTTCAGCTTCCTGTTCCCGCCTTTGGCTTTTTTGTCAAAGCAGTTGAGGCCTTTTGAAAACGCCACCACCAGGAGCTGGACAACCTTCTCATCCTCCCTGCCCTCGGACCAGGCCTCTCCTTTGACATGGCTCTTCCGCAGCACAGCACACGCGGCCCGCTGACAGGTGGTGACCCAGGCTCCCTGGGTGCCGAGGACCGCCCCGCCCTCCTTTCCAGATCTGCCGCCATTGTTTCATTATTGTTTTCATCTCACGGCTCACCAGATCGCAATGCCATGTGGATCAATGGTGGCGACACGCGTTCCAGAGGGAGGAAATAAAACCTGAATTCTTCCGAGGGCCCCCGGTCAGTGCCCTTCGGTTGCTGGCCTCTCTGGAGCTTTAGTCTTCCCTCGGAGCAGGGTGCGGGGGGAGGGTGCTGACTGCTGAGTGATCTGCGTTCGGCGGGTGGAGGGGGGGTTGCTGTCTCCCAGGGCTCTTCTGAGAATTTTCATGTCTTTTTCTGAGCCTCGTGTGAGCAGCCATGGAAACCATTAGGTCTAATCAGCTGATAAAAAAAAGAAAAGAAAAAAGTCCCTGCGCCAATTACCTGTCCTGGGAGGAAGCACGGGGTACAGAGGAAACAAGAAAGTCGCTGTTGAGGTGACTGTATCTGTGTGTTGGGGGGTGGCAAGGGGAGAGAGAGAGAGACAAGGACACTGGCAGTCAGAGAAAGCGTTTCTCTGTATCAGAAAGGAGCGTGGCCCAGCGCTGGCCAACCTGAGATAGGGTCGCACCGAGAGCACCCCTCGCCTGGGGTCTCCCGAGCCGCCCGACCAGGACAGACACACCTCCGCCTTTAGGAACAGCATTGTCCCCCACCCCCCTTCGTCTACTTACTCAATGATTTCTAGGCAGAAACAACATTTTCGTGACTCTATTGTCTCGGGAAATTGTACGAACTGACCCAAGAAGTAGTAAGGACCGTGTCTGTGTGGTTCCATCTCCCCGTCTGTACTTAGAGACAGGACGTAGAGACAGACGAGGAGATGGGCGCACCTCCGGGTGGCTGGGAGCGTGACGCACGCAACTGAAGAGGGTTGCAGGATAGTATAAAGAAAGTTTGCTTTTTAATGGACTACACCATTGTTCAAAGAATGCAGTAAGAGACGTGTTCTTTCTGCAAACCTGCAAGGGAAACGGTGAGGAAAGAACCCGGGAAGAGGTTTCAGGACAATATCTCTGTAGCAAAAAAGATCTTTTCTTCCCCCCTCTCCTTTGCGAGGAGCCGGAAACCTTCCGTCGCGTCGTTGTCAGCAGCCGGCAGCGAGGCTGCGCGGGGGCCTCGCCTGTTGGCTCTTCTCTCTGACGGCCCTTTTGTGACGGCCCTGAACAGAGCACTAGGCGAACGCAGACGCTGTACAGGTAGTATCTTTCCAGTTCAGGAAAAGAAAAAAAAAAAACCAACAAAAAAACCTGACCCAACCCTGCCTGCAATATTATTTTTAGTCCTTCCCTCCCCACCTGGCATAATTTGGTATAAATTATGTCTTCACCAACGTCAAATCCCCCTCCTACCTTCTATTCTTTAGAGAAAAAAAAAAATTTTTTTTTCCACTGTCGTGTTCTAGAAAATCATCAACCCGTCTTCCCAAACTTTGCTTTCTGCTGGGAAAGTCATCAGGGAATTTCTCTTCCTTGCACTACGGGATGGCAGCAGGCTGGGGCAAAGCCACGTCGTCGCCGGGCCGGGAGGAGGCGGGAGCTGGGGCGGAGGCGGCCCGGGCGGCCGGCATCATGTGTAGGTGTAGTCTATGTCGGGGATGCCGCCGTCCCGGTAGCCCCGCGTGGTGCCGTAGCCGATGGTATGCGTGCCCTTGCAGAGGCTGCTGCCGTTGGAGGGGAAGATGGTGTGGACCACATACTCCTCTTTGGCGCGGTAAGGGTTAATGGGCAACATTTGCAGCCCAGGGCCTCGGATTTCCAGGATCGAGTTGTCCTTCTTGGTCCCGGATTCCATATAGTCATCCTTTTTCCGGCTGCCCCGGTTGTAGGCCCGATCCCGGGCCAGCAGCTCCCCGGCCCGGTGCACGTACCAGCAGATGGCCCCCAGGACCAGGAAGAGGAAGACGAGGGCCACGGCCCCGCCGATGATGCCCGCCAGGGGCAGGCCCGCCATGGGGTCTGCGTTCTGCTCCTGGTTGAGCGTGGTGGTGGGGCCGTAGCTGTCTGCCGTCTCCGCCTTGGCGCACACGGGCGCCTCGTCAGCCACGTAGGTGTTGCCGGTCTCCATGGTGACCATGCAGATGATATAGGTGGACTTGGGCTCCAAGGCTGTGAGCAAGTACTCGGTCTTGTCCCCCTGCACCAGCGTCTCCGTGATGGAGCCCACGGCCGGGCTGTGGCCCAGGCGCAGCCAGCTGAGGCGGAACGAGGAGGCAGGCAGCGTGGCCTTCCACGTGATGCGGATGGAGTCCGCCGTCAGGGGCTTCACGTGGATGACCAGGGTCTTGGCGCCGTCGCCCGTGGCCATGGGGTAGTCGAGGCTGGAGTCAGGGAGGCGCAGCCCGGGCCTCTTGGCCTTGAGGGTGAAGAGCGAGCCCTGGGGTGTCGTGGCAGAGGCGTGGCTGCCGGCCGTGGTCTTGGCCGCGGCGTTGACCGAGCCGCCCTGCGCCCCTGTCTCGAAGCACTCATCCATCTCGCTGGTGATGTCCTTGATGGCCATGCCGCGGACCTTCTCGGGGCCCTGGCACACGAGGCCGCGCACGCTGATCGCGGCCGCCCGCGCCGTCACCCAGTCCCGCAGCCACATGAGGCTGCAGCCGCAGAACCACGGGTTGTTGCGGAGCAGCAGCTGGGCCAGGCTCTCCAGGTCGTCGAACAGGCCGCGGGGCAGCGTGGTCAGGTTGTTGTTGGACAGGTCCAGGCGCTCCAGCTCGCGCATCTTGGCCAGCGTGTTGTAGGGGATGTGGCTGATGGCGTTGTCCTGCAGGTACAGCTTCTGCAGGTGGGCGCTGGGCAGGTTGAGCGGCGGCGCGGCCAGCGAGTTGCGCACGAGCGAGAGCTCGGTGAGGTTCTGCAGGCGGCTGAAGGCGTCGTCGGCGATGCGCTGGTTGGCCAGCAGGTTGCCGTCGAGCACCAGGCGCCGGAGGCTGTCGAGGCCCTTGAAGGCGTGCAGCGGGATGGTGGAGATGCGGTTGTCGTCCAGGCGCAGCTCCTCCAGGGTGCGCGGCAGCCCCGAAGGGATGCTGCTCAGGTGGTTGCGGCTCAGGAAGAGCAGCTTGAGCCGCTTGCTGTCGGCAAAGGCGTCCTCCTCGATGCTGACGGTGGACACCGAGTTGTCGTCCAGGTGCAGCTTCTCCAGCAGCGGGAGGCGGGCCAGCGAGTCCCTGGCGATGGCGCGCACGTTGTTGTCCTGGAGGTGGAGCTCCCGCAGGGAGCGGGGCAGGTTCACGGGGAACTCGTCCAGGGCGTTCTCGTACAGGTAGATGACCTGCACGCTGACCTTGGTCTTGAGGTCCTGGGGGATGCCGGCGTTGTTGATCTGGTTGTTCTGCAGGTAGAGGGTGGTGGCGTCGGCGGGGATGTCGGCGGGGATGGAGGTGAGCCCCCGGTCATTGCAGTAGATGAAGCCGTGGTCGCAGCGGCACACGGAGGGGCAGGTGGTGCTGTCGATGACCTCCGTCAGGAAGGCGATGAGGCCGTAGCAGAGGAAGAGCCAGTCCCGCAGGTCCATGGTGGCCGTGGTCATCACGACGGTGGCTGTGACGGTGGCGGCAGGGGCGGCGGTGGCGGTGGCGGTGGGCTGTGCCACCACCATGGTGGACGGCTGGGGGGAGCCGGGCCCCACCTGATCTGGAGCTTCGACACCTGCAACGGGCATAAGACACGCGCGGTGAGAGCGAGTCATGGCGCTCACCTGCCGGCCGCCGAGGGATCGCCGCCGGGCAGAGGTCAGGCCTCGAGGCGTGTGCCCCGCGGCCCTTTTTGTGCCAAGGTGACATCTCAGGTGGGCCCTTGGGCTGAGGCCAGACTCTAACGACATCTGGCTCACATTAAATCTCATCGGGAGCAAAGATGTCTGTGAGTCAGGCGGCCGCGGTCTCGGGCCTCCCGGATGGTGATTTCGAGCCGCGGGTGAGGTTAATTTAGTGAGAGCCGCGCCGCAGTTTCTGATTCTTCTTTCAAGACTTCACAGTAAGCCAGTCTTTATGGCTAATGCTAAAAGTGGCTGGTCGGTGTTGATGGGATGGATTTAAGGCGGGTTTTATGGATTCCGAGCCGCTATTTCTCACTGGAACGGAAACTCGCATCCCTATCTGGCTCGTACTCAGGGTCTGAAGGAGAAGCTCGTTTCTGGGAGGCCTGTGGGCTCAAAACGTGTGTGTGTGTGTGTGTGTGTGTGTGTGTGTGTAGAACCTGCAAAAAAAGAAGCTTCCAGCATTAACCAACGATGAGTGGCGGAGAGCAAGGAGCCTCATCGTCTGGCGTGAAAACAACATGTCCTGTTTGTCACTCATGCATTTTATAGACAGAACAATGAGGTGTCAATGGAATCCCTTTCTTGTGTACTTACAGAAAACCTTCTCTATCAGAGGTGTCCTCCCTGGCTCTGTGTTGTGCGGGAAATTATTCCACACCTTGCCCCCTTCCCAAATCATGCAACTTTCATGTGTATGTGTATATATAATCCGTATCTCTGTTTCCTTGCATTTAAAGAAATAACACAAATAAAAAGAGGGAGGGGTCCGTGCTGAAGCAACCAGCTGCAAGGTGTAATTTCAGTTTTCACAAATGGAAAAATTGC
>NC_043710.1:7451620-7508452 GCF_006229205.1 Suricata suricatta
CCCCCTTGTGCCAGCCCGCATTCCAGCCACTGGGGATGCCAGTCTGGCGGAACAGCAGCTCACTGTGTAGCGAAGACCTCACCTAGAGCTTTAGGAACATTTAAGTCATTTAACCGTCCCCCCTGAGGTCAATGCCCTTCTCAGTCCCACTGAACAGAAGAGGAAACTCAAGCTCACAGATGTTAGCGCACTCAACACCACTTGAGAAGCGGTAAGGGGGAGCTCAGGCCAGAACCCGGGCCAGCGGGCTCGTGGTGCTTCATGTCGTGCCCATCTCCATGGGCCACGGGTGGTACTGTTGGGTGACTAGTGCTTTAACGTCCCCTACTAAGTTTCAGGTGCTTGAGGGCAGGGACGGGGGGCCGTGTAGGCCTGGTGTGGCTTGGCATGGTGATCACCGAGGTGCTGAGCAAGGTGGGGATGCCTCCAGTCACTCACCCCTACCCACTTGTGCCCCCCATTGGCATTATAGGGGCCTTTGGACAGACCACCCCGGCGGCCCCACTGCAGCAAGCTCAAGCTTTGCCCTTGGTTAGCACATGAAGCCTGCTGGAGCCCTGTTAGCAGCAGGAGGTTTTGTCCGTGAGGTGGACCTGAGGCAGGTCAAGGGCCGGCGGTGGAGGGCAGTTGGCTAGAAGCAAGTGAGGGCAAGGGGGACCGGTGCTTGGGGTCTGTGTGTGGAGCCAGAAGGGACAAGACCCCATGGAAAGCCGGGGTGAAGGGGACTGATGAGACCCTGTCCAACACTCTGGGCTCCTGTAGTCAGCTTAAGCCCCCTTCTACAAGCACCCACTGGCCCGAGGGGCTGAGGACACTTGCCCGCTTATTCCTGTCTGTTCCTTGAAGGGTGATTCCCAGCGTGGTCTACGGGTCCTGAGCCCACTCACAGCCCTGCCCCTTGGGACTCAGAGTCAGTCTTCACTTCCTGCACTTGAGCTTGCTCTCGGGGGATTTATCCATCATCTTTGGTTCCCTGTCACGGCTGCCTGGGCCCACTCCCCTCCTCTTACCCCCCTCCAGAGCCCTGCACCATGCTGGCCAGCCCTCCTACCCTTGGTGTCAGTGAGAGTCATCTTGGAAAATCCAGCTAGAGCCTGGGTATTCCACACTGCCTGGCCCTTGTCCGACCAGACTCCCTCATCTCCTGTTACATCCAGGACGGAGAAGGGCACTAGCCCGAACTGTACAGAGGACAGGCTCAAAACGGAGCTGCTGCATAGACCCGGACATGCTGGCCTTCAGAGGACAGGGATAAACCCAGGCACAAGGGGGACCAACCAGCCACGTCTCACCCAACCCCCTTCACAGATGCGTGTTTGGACCTGTGCCAGCCTACCACGTACACGTGAAGGTCACAGAGCCTGGGTATCCTGTCTTAAGATGCTTAGGAGCAAAGAGGCAGGGCTCAGGACGTGCTGGGCATAGGAAGGTTCCTGCCTACTCAAAGGCCACCCTGCCCTGGTCTCAGAGGTCATGCCTGAATCCCTCTGTCCCCCTAGCATCTGGCCAGAGGACACACATTTTCTCTGATCTGTCAGTTGCCAAGTCCCTGGCACATGGTATGCCCGGTGGCTCCCGGGCCTGGCCACTTTGGGGCAGTGCCCTGAGCAAGGGGCGGACTTGTTAAGGCCAAAGCCAAGGCCAGCCACCACATGCTCTGGCACACACATCAGTTTCCGGTGCCTGCTCAGCTCATGGCCACAGCCCTCAGCTTCCAGAGGCCCTGGCATCATAATAGAGTCTAAATTGCACCTTTCAGAGATGCCTGATGGATAACCAAGAAGCATTTGGGAGGCAGGAACCCAAGGCCTTTCCCTTCCCCAGTCTGCGGGCCTCATCCATCTTGGCTCCCGCTTCCCCGGCCGCCCCTTCCCCAAGGCTGCAAGGCAGGGCGGGGGGAGACGAAGAGGCGAGCCTTGCTGGAGGAGCCGAATTGCCAGGGTGCCAGGTGGCCTTTTTATTCCTTTGTTGTGTGTTTCATGCGGCCATCAAATTAAACTCGGTAAACTGCCCATCTTTTATGGGGTTACTTGCACGGATTCCGCAGACTTCGGCATGATGTGAGTTATGACTTGCCAACTCCGTGCCTGACAGCAGGATCCTTCCCTGGGAAGGGAGCAGGGAGGTGGCTCAGACTGGAGGGACACAGACCCCCGGTGGCCAAGGGGGGACCTGGAAGGTCCTTGTGGGCGGTCTCCATCAGCCATTAGCTCCTGCCGTCTTCTGCCTCAGAGGAAGGGTTCCAGCCCTGCCTGTCACTAGGTGACCTCAAGCAAGTCGCTTGCCCTCTCTGCACTTCAGTCTCCTCATCTATAAATGCGATCATAACAGTTCCCCTTTCAGGGGTTCTCAGTTATTACTGAGGGTTCAATGAGAAAATACGTGCACAGTTACCCTCGTGAATGCACCCTGTACGTACCCGATGCGTGAGGCACAAGAGCTGCTGCAGGTCTCCGGCTGCCCCCAGGCCCACCTGTCTAGGCTCTGTGTTACCTGCTTGTCTCTTTCCTCTGCTCTCCAAGGACCCCTTCTGCACCCCCATTGCCCCTGCCAGGCCTCCAGGGTAGACTGGGAGCCTGGAGCCCAGCTGCCTCCTGACAGGGACCCCTTGTCAATTGCTGGGATGCTGGGTGTCCTCTACCTCAAACTGTGCATCCTCAGCCCCATGCCCCAAGCTACAGCGTGGGCCACACAGAGCAACACCAGGACCCTCCTGTGTGAGCCCAGGCTGCCCCAGCCTCTCTCATGGGGAGCAGTCCAGGTCCAGTGAGGGGGTATGAGGAGTCAGTGGGGCTCATAGCTCAGCTCTTGCCTTGGCCCCCTAGAACTCTGAGACGCAGCCCAGCCCCCGGTTCCTAAAGGCCCTGGCCTCCCTCATGCTCACTCTGGGGCTTTGCTCCATGCCGTTCCGGATCCTCGGACACCAACGCCCGCCTCCCCTCCCTCCCCGGCTCATGCCAGGCCAGGCCAGCTTCTCCTCCCCAAGACCTCAGCCCCCCAGGAAGCTTTCTCCAGAAGCCTCTGCAAGGCTGACCCCGTGTTGGCTTTGCTCACAACCACTTCACTGGTGGGTGATATTTTTCTGCCAATTGGAAGGAGGGACCCTCTTCCCCCCATCAGGAACCCCTGACCTGGTATCTTCCCCAAGTCCCATCAAGCTGGGCTGCCAGAGGCCCGGGGACTTCAGTGGGGGTCCACCTGGGAGGGAGGGTTGGAGCGAGTGCGACATGCAGGGGGCGGCTGTGGGACACAAGGCCCAGCCAGGCCCTGGCATGATGGTAGTAGATGGCAGGCACGGCTGCCAGTCCCGGGGGGCACCCTTAGGTGTGAGCATGTCTCTGGAAGGAGCTGGAGGTCCTGGGCAGGAGAGAGAAGGCAGGGCAGGCCTCCTCCTGCCTTCCTGTCACCAGTGAAGGCAGCCTGTGTGGCTGGGTCCCCTGAAGGGCCAGGCGAAGTCTCAGCCCCCCACTTTAGGAATCAGAAAATTCCAGATGCTGCCAGAATCAGGGAGGGGACATCAAAGCTAGGTTGGAAACTGACCAACTCCCAACTGTGTGACCTACAGAGACACCTCTCTGGGCCTCAGCTTCCTTGTCTGTAACACGCTGCTGCGAACCCCACTCTCTGGGGAAGATGACAAGAGAGGGTTGTGTGGATGGCCCGGCCCGGGCCCGGCAGTTTTAGGAGGAAGAGCTGCTCCACCCCGTCCCGGGGAGGGACCCCAAGGAGCTCCTATGACCCACTCAGGGCAGCTGTCTGCCTGCCTGTCTCGGCCAAGCTGCAGAAACTGGGGAGCCAGGGAGACCCCCCCTCTTCTCCCCTTTCTGGTCCTTCTCTTCAGCAATGAGAGTTCATTGTGTTTTCCCTAAAGCTCGCCAGGCCCTCCGGTCCGTACTGGAACAGCAGGGCCACAGGCCGGAGCAAGATGTGCCGTGCAGACTAGGGACGGAAGCAGCTTCTCGGCCCAGAAGGGGAGAGACGGGACCCTGGCCCCCAAAAGGAGCCATGATCCACCCCCGCCCCCCAGGCAGGGAGCTTCACCAAGCAAGATCAGCTCCATACCAGTGGTGAGTTCTCAGCAAACCTTTGTTTACACTAATGAGAAGACCCCCATTTTCTTCCCCACCGTCCGGTATTTACCTCTCTAGCCCAACTACAGACAACACGGGGGGAGGAGGAGGATGGCGGCCATGGGGTAGGGGGCTGGCCTTCCTGGAGCTCAGTGAGGCCTGGGAAGAGCTCCCCCCACCTCCAGGACACCCCCACCCCCACCCCTGAAAGGCAAATCACCCCAGGGGCTCGCCTGGACTCAGTCTAGCTGCCCAGCTACTGAGGGCGGCCTCGGGCCTCAGGCTTCCTCTGTCAGATGGGACACTAAGTGATCCGCTCCCCTGGGTCTTGTGAGGATAAGCTACAGTTGTCCGCAGGCCTGAGCAGGGGGCCTGATGCAAAGTTCCACCCAGAACAGGGGGCCCTTTGCTGTTCTTTTTTTTTTTTTTTTTTATGTTTATTTAGTTTTGAGAGCAAGAGAGACAGAGCATGAGCAGGGGAGGGGCAGAAAGAGAGGGAGACAGAGAATCTGAAGCAGGCTCCAGGCTCTGAGCTGTCAGCACAGAACCCGATGCGGGCTCGAACTCGTGGACCATTGAGATCATGTCCTGAGCTGAAGTCAGACGCCCAACCGACTGAGCCACCCAGGCACCCCACCCTTTGCTGTTCTTAATAGCAGGCAGCGCCTCTCTGCAGGTCTAGACGTGAACTGCAGCCCAGGGCAGGGGGTGGGGGTACCCCGAGACTCCTGCCTGAGCAGGCCTTTTCCAAGCCCTCGTTGAGGCCCAGGCCAGTCTGGGCCCACTGGAGGGACCTCCTTCTTGCAGGGGGCTGGCTGCCAAGACCCTCAAGGCCCTCCGAGCCCAGCCCTGCACGACTGTTCCCGCTCGTACCCACTAGTGCTATTGAGAACTCGTAGTGGAAGGGGAGGGCCTGGGGGGGTTGGTAGGAGATTCTTTTAAAACCTAAAGTTAATTATTTTTCTAATTTCATGCTGCATGCATTATGCATCAGCTGTTACCACTGGCGGTAATTGCAGACAGGTATGCAAATCCACTAAAAATGTACCTCGAGTTCACCTCCCCGCGTGGGCCGTCTGGGCGGTGCTGGGCAGCGGGATGTCCTGAACTTCAGAGAATGCAAATCCCTTTAAAAAACAAGACTTTAAAATTGTGTCTTAGGAGGTTAATTATATTGATAACAGTGTTCGATATTAAACTATTCAGGGCCAGGGTGGGAGTGGGGATGAAAGGAGACACGTGTAATTTTGTTTCTCTCGCTCTCCCCACATTATTTAATAAGATATTCCTGCACCTGATATTTCTGTCTGTCTGTGTGCGTTTTTAGTCAAGCTGTCAGGACAGAGGCTTAATTCCTTCTGGGAAGGAAAAAGGGAACGGAAGGGGAATTTCAGAAGGTTGAAGAGGGGCTTGAGGGCCTTTTTTCCAGGGGAGCCAGAAGGAAGAAAGAGCGAGGGCAGCAGTGGGAGGGCTGGTGCCAGCCCCTGAGAATAGGTGGGGACCCCTGGGTTTGCAGGGGCAGCGCTGCTGGACTTCTAAGTAGCCAGCAGGGTCCTGGCAGCCAGGGGCTTCTAGAAAGGGAAACACTGGGTATGGTGATGTTTACTGGTACTAAAGCAGAGGCTGGGGGCTGGCTCGGGGCGGGGCCCCGTAGGAGCTGTGTGGCATCCCTCACACTCAGGCTCTGCTCCTGGGCAGACCCTCCTGTTTATTGATCATGAATTGATTATCCAACCCTTCCCATTAGAACATGAACGTCTATAACCCAGGGCATGCTCTGTCCTGTTCACCAGCCTGGTACAGAGCCTGGCGTGGCAAAGCTCCTACACATCTGTTGAACGAACGAACACATGAAGAAGCCAAAAAGGAGGTCCCACAATCTGAAACCCAGAAACAGGCAGTGAGAGAGAAGAGGCAGCGGCTGGCCCCCCTTCAGCCCCACCCTAGGAGGTGATAACGACTCGGGTGCCCTGAGAGGAAACGGGACTGACTGGTCTGAATCGTGCCGCTGGTGGTGGAGGAGCCGGACACAAACCCAGGCCCCGGACTCGGTGTCTAGTGCTCTTCCTTCCCAGGTGTCTTATCTGCCCCTCTCAGTTGCCCAGCCCCAGAGAGCAAAACCTGAGGACGACCCCTGACCCCAACTGCAGGTTGGCCTCTCCTCCAGCCCACAGATATGCACAAGGGTGGACCCTGCCCACAGGACCCTGGGGTCAGGGAGGTGCAGGACTTTGGAAATGATCTGCCTTTCATCGAGGAAGAAAAACTGAGGTCCAGAGAGCACAAGGGACTAGTCCAGGGCTGAGAGATAACCCCGGGCCAGCGCAGCCACTCCTTCCCCTGTGCCCTCCTCCTCTGGCCTTGGCTCTGAACTCTCAAACCCCTTCCCAGAGGACTGGCACAGGGAGGCTGATGGTGCCCAGTGTCCAACACGGGCTCATGGGGGCGGCTCCCCCATCCGCAGATATGCAGACCCTTCTAGCCCTATGGGCTGGGGCCCCATAGTGGCAGTAGCTGGCCAGGTGGAGCGCCTGCTGAATGCTGGGTCCTTTGTGACCTTCCCTCCCCTCCAGCTGGCCCCTGCCCTGCAGAGCCTGCGCCCCCAGCGCACAAAAGGGGAGCACATTCAGGGAGCGGAAGGGATGTGCCCGAGCTCACGCTGCTCAAAACGGGAGGGACGGGGCACCAACCCATGTCCACCTGGCCCCACAGCCCAGGTTGTTTCTCTTTGCCTTTCTGCCCTGGGATGGAAGGAAGTCCCACAGCTGCCGGAAGCAGAGCCCCGCACTGAGCAGAGTCTCCATCAATATTTGGGGCACAGGCCTGGAGCCCCGGGAATTGCCCCCAACCCCTCTCAGGGGCTGGCAGGTGAATAGGGACAAATGGCCGGGGCAGTGGGGGACATGCGCTAGGGGTGGGGGAGGGGAGGCCAGGTGGGCAGGGGCCAAGCTCGGGCTCCCAGCGATCCTGACGCCTGTCGGCCCGCTGCCGGGCTGGCGCGCCTTTATAATAAATAACAGCAAATAGCCGATCCGCAGGGCATCTTTCACGCCGGTGGCTAATAACACGGCTATTAATGCCCCCGCAGACGGCGTGCGCGTCGCGCCGCGCTGACGAATGTCCCGGGCCCTGGCGCAGTCATAAATCAGCCCCTCTCCTGGGGAAGCGTGCAGAGAAGTGTCATTTTCCATCTTGGTAATGAATTGGGGCTTCCCTGCCCTGCCCTGGGCGCCGCTGCTAGAACCTGCCTGGGGGTTGTGTTTGGGGAGGCATGGGACCCCCTCCTCGCCCCTGGGGAGCCCAGGAGAGCAGGCCCCGCCCCCCAGGCGGGCCCTAGCTCCCCAGCCCCCCCCCACCCCCCGCTGGAGCCGCAGGGCCACAGTTTACTCCAGGAAGGGCCATGACCTTATGCCCTGGGTCTACCCACCCTGGGGTAGGGCACGGGCCACCGGGTGGCAAAAGACCCCTCCCCTGGCAAGCAGACACCGTTGGCAGCCTGAACTGTATGTGTGGGGTGGGTGGGCTGGAGCTGCAGACTTGGGGGGCCCTGTGATGCCCCCGGGCAACTCAGCCAGAAAGCAGCAGGCCCCACACTCTGCCTTCTCTGGGCACGAGGACCCGCCGGGCCTTCCTGAGCCACCCAGAGCCCACCCACATGTGCCTTACCTTAGCTGCAGCCCGGAGCCTGCTGGGGTCTCTGCACTGGCTGCTCTGGCTGCGCTGGGCCTGGACACACTCACATTCTGGCCCCACGGCCCTGGCACTCAGGTGTGGGCCACAGACTCGGGGTGCCGTGTGGAGCTGGGGGTGCCCTGGGGAGCAGGGAGGACACCCTGTGCTCTGCTGGGCTCCTCGTGCTCAGATGTGACTTCGGGCCTAGAGCAGCGTCCTCTGTCCCCTAGGCTTCAGGCACCACCGGCCTCTCCCCCCGGAGTGAGGGGTGTGCATTAGGGGTCTGCAGAGGCCCCCCCTGCAGTCCCAGGACCCCCGTATGCAGCCTGAGGGTGTTCTGGGCCCCTGCTCCCCAGGCATGCCCTACAGCCTGGCATCCATCCGGCGGAGGTGGCCTCTGCTGTCCTCTTTCAACTTTTGCCCTTTTGTCTGCTGGCACCACCTCCTCTGAAAAGCTTCTGCGTGGCTTTTACCCCCTTTGCTTCACGTAGTTTTCTTCTTTTTTTTTAATCCCTTTAAGTCACTTGGCAGAATGGGCCCCGGCGCCGAGAGCGTTCTTGCGTGACAGAGCTGAGAAGGAGCCACTCTCCGAAGGATCGGTATTCCTGCCACTCAGGCTGTGTCTCCGGGGGGGACGGAGGGGGTCCATTACCCCGCCGAGGAGTTCAGATGTTCACTGCGGGGCTGGAGCCGCTGACATGCGCCGCTGAGCTGTCAGGCCCCACATGCCTCTTTGGAAAGATGTTTGGGTGGGGACATGGGCGCTCAGTCCTGCTTGGCTTCTCCTGTTTGTAGAAAAGGTTTTCTTGCTGGGGGTGGGGGAGGGGTGACTTATTCCCACTTCGCCCCCTGGTCTTGTCTGTCCAAAAGGGAGTCCTCACCCACTCCCTGCCTCCTCACCTGTCGAAAAACAATACAAGCGATTAAGCCCGGGGAAATTAGGAGCCGCACCGGGACAAGCAGCCTGAGCTGCAGCCGCCTCTCCTCCCATCCTTCTGGAACCTGCTTTCAGAGCACCACATTCCAGTGAGGCCAGGAGGGGGCTGGGATGCTTCCCCCCCATCTCCCTCCTCTTCCCCAATCCAGATAACAAACAGGGGGCCCTGGGGCACACCGCCCTCAATGCGTCCCGCTCTCCTTTTCCTGGGGGGCGCAGAAGGACTGGAGAGAGAACCATGAAATTCTGAGGGCTCGTGGCCATGCAGGGGCTGCCTGCACGGTCCTGAGCTGGCTCCACTTCCCCCAGCACCTGCTCCTCTTGCTAAATGTCATTCTAAGGATCCAACCGGGCCACCTCGGCCTCGGGTTCCAGAAGAATCACTGCCTTCCCTCCCCACCACCGCCTTGGGAAGCAGGAGCATCCAGGAAGTGGGGAAGTTGGGTCTCAGAGTCCCTGGCCTCCTAATAGGCTGGGGGTCAGGCCTCCACACCCCCAGTGCCCTCCGAGGCCATCGTCCCCTTTCCACAGAGACCTGGGGGCAGGGCTGGCTGTCCTCAGAACCCTAAGCAAACCCGAGCCCTCCGGATCGCCTCTCATTAGTGCGGCGCCCTGCAGCCCTGTGGTGCCCCGGCCTCCGTATTCCCCCTGCAGGAGCCTCTCTTTGGAAAAGGGCTTTTATTACACATCTGAGAGCGTTAGCTCTGGTTTGAAATCGGATCCAGATGGGCTCAGCTGCATCTGGGCACTCTTCTTTGTCGGGCCGAAGGTGGCCGGTTTCAGGAAGGCTTGCTGTCTGGGGCTGTTACAAATAAAAACAGGGATATTTAGGGCGTGTGTTTTAATAAGCACAGAGCGCAGCCTGGGGGTGGAATGCACCGCCCACCGGCTGCCCAGCCTGGCAGGGGGCGCATGTAGGACGAGGGGTGGGTGCGGTCCAGGTGGGGCGCAGCCGGGGGCTGACGGGGAAGACAGGGTAAGTGGGGGAGCCTTGGGACAAGCCTCCAAGAGGAAGGAGATTCCTGAAAACCAGCAAGCCCCACAGATCCTGCGTGGCCTGGGCCTGCTAAATGCCTGGGGTGCGAGTGGGCAGCGGGGCTGCGGCCCCTCCAAGGCTTGGGGCGGGGGGTGGGGTGAGCGGGAGGGAAGACGAGGACAGTCCCCACATGAGGGTGACTGCCGGGCTACGGTGCGGGTTCTTATTGCTATTACACCCGCACGATTTCATCCAATTATAAATTGTAATTTCTCTATGAAAGCGAGAGATGGAAACAGTCCAATGAGGTCATCTGCCTCCCTGGCCGGGGCGAGGAAATTGTTTTGTACCGATGGGGGCGGAGGCGGCCAGGCCTCCGTATTCAGAGGGGATGGGGGCCCCCCGTCCTCAGAGCCCAGGGGCTCCGGCCAGCCAGGGCTGCCCATCCCCCATGACAGACAGAAACAGCCCAAGTTCTGCTTTTGAAGTTATGAATCCAGCCTCCGCCCGCTGGCATCGGGCCCTTCCCACAATCCTTGCAGTAAACACAAGGCTCCTAGGCAGCCCCTGGAGCCCCACAAGGCACGGCCCTGCCTGGTCCATCTGCCTGGTCCATCGGCATCCTGGAATGCCTCGAGGCGGTGCTCTCTCCACACCCTTCCCCACACATTTCCTACTCCTGCCAGAGTCCACCGGCCTCACCCCTCCCCTCCTGCGAAGGGTCAGCCTCCTCCTCGGGGTGTGTGGTCACACACACCCACAGTGTCCTGAATGGGAGGGACAGATTTCCCAGCCTGTCTGCTTCTCTGAGGCACATTCCCCAGGACCTGGCTCTGCGCCTTGCACACCATAGAAGCTTCACGAACGCACCCTGTGGCCCCCACTCTCCTTGCTCATTTAGAAAAACAACGGGGACTGAACAAGGCTCTGGGTGGGTCCCACCAGCTTTGCACACGTTGGCTGGCGTGCCTGGGCGGCGTGAGCGCTTCCCGCGTGTGGGTGCGTAATGACAGTTGTAGCCACCTGCGCTCACTGAACCAAACAAGCCCAGGAATAAATATGCAAATGTGCCCTCCTGCCAAACATCCACGGTCCCCAGGGGGCGCACTGCCGGATCGAGGCAGCGGAGGCCACACCGCGCAAACAAACCGGCTGCTTGTATGTGGACTTTCCATGTGATCGAACTGACCTAGGACAGAATGAATCCTCGCCGTGAATCCTCACCGTCCCAAAGGCTCAGTGGCCTTAGCTCCTCTTCGGCCCCGGGGCACTTTGGCCCAGCTCAGAGGCACTCCCCCATAGGATGTTCTCTGCTCACCACCCCTCACCTCTGCCTCCCCTGTTCCCAAGGCTCCAGGTCTCTGCTCTGGTGCCAGAAAGCCATTATTTTGGGTCAACATAATAAAAGTGTCCACTTGTAAGTACTTGAGATGCTTACAATGTTACTTCTGTTATAAATAATAACGCCATGACTGTATGAAAAGGAACTTGAAAGGAGGCAAGAAAGCCAAGTGCACAATCCCACATGTCTACACCACTCCACTTTGGCTGGATCTACCTTCATGCACACACTGTCTACAAGGGGGCAATGCGCCTTATCCTTTCTCGGGTCATTTCTGCTTTGCCGTCTCCCTTGAGCCTTGAGACAAGCCGGCACAGCTGGCAGGGCAAGGAGGCCCAGCCCCCGTCATGCAGGGGCAATGACATGGAGAAGGGAGGGCCCGTCCAAGGTCGCCCAACCCGCATGACAACCAGGACCTTGAATTCTGGGCCAGTTCCCCTTTCTCTGCAAGACACCAGGTCTCAGTGCAACAGGAACGCCATCAACCAAACACAAGGTGGCCCCTGGGCCCATTGCACTTGGGTTTTTCCTGAGGTCGTCTCATGCAGTCATCCGCCCATTCATCTGTCTCTCCATCCATCCACCCACCCATCCACCCATCCACCCATCCATCCACCCACCCATCCACCATCCACCCACCCATCCACCCATCCAACCACCCATCCACCCATCCATCCATCCACCCATCCACCCACCCATCCGCCCATCCATCCAACCACCCATCCGCCCATCCAACTACCCATCCGCCCATCCAACCACCCATCCCTCCCTCCCTCCCTCCCTCCATCCAGCAAACACGTACTGAGTCCAGTCATACTCCTGGCACCATGCAAGACATTGGGGCACAAGGAGGAGCCCCTGCCCTCCAGGAGCTCCAAATCCAATGGGGAGGCCATTGGTTTGCAGAGGGCCATAGTGTGAGACCCACCCTGGGAGCAAAACGCCCACCTTGCCTGGCCTTGGAGGGTGGACCACCAGGGACCCCACGGGGAAGGTAACACTGCGGCATGGTTCTGGTCCTCTCCAGGCTCCTGTGTCATGACAGTCACATGTGAACTCAGTGGCGACGTAGAGGGCAGGTTGACCTGCCCATCTTCTAGGGCACCCACCCCACCTGTGGACCTCAGGGCTCCCCCCGCCCCCAAAGTGGAAACACGTTCCAGCTGCCCGGAGGGTCGGTGCTCACTGATATTAATTCCTATATTAGCAATTAGCCCTCCTGCTTCATTTCAACCTGTGACTCTTTGGGATGGATTATTATGTGTGTATCATTAATCAGACTCCCGGTTTGTGCTGCCGGAAACCCAGGTGGGCTTTATGGCCGGTGACTTAGTTGAGTGGCATTTTAAATGAACAACATGCCTGTGCCCCCACCCCTTCCTGGGCAAAACTGCCCCATGGCAAAGAGGGCCCAGTTTAGATCATCACGAGCGGGTCAAAGCCGGCTCGAGCTAGGAGACCCGGGTTTTCTTTCATTCGGGACTTCCAGGCGGAGGTCAGCATCTGTGTCCGACCTGTACAGATGAAAAGGCTCTTTGTGACTCAAAACCGAGTTTGTTCTCTGGCTGCTGACTTCCTCTCACCAGGATGGCCATCCGCAGGGCCTGCTTCTCTCCCCCCACAGCGACCACAGTGCGTGGGTCACTCCTCTCTCATGCCAGTGTGGACCTGGGAGCTGTCACAGCCGCGGTCCCTCCCTGTAGAAGGCAGAGGGCTGGGGGCCGGGGCCACAGGGCAGGGAGAGCCCTCCCATTCGGGGTTATGGACCGCTCCTGCCATGGCACCAGCACGCTAGGGGTGGGGCGGGAAGGGCACTTCAGGGCGAGGGACGGGAGGGCTTGGTGGTGAGAAGGCTGGTGTCCCAAAGCTCTGACTGAGTTAGTGGGGGGCAGTGACCTGAGCTGAAGTGGTGGATGGCATTCTGGCCTTGGGGGGAGTTTTGCATGCCCTCCCAAGGGGCCTGGTCTTTGTACGGAGGGCAGTGGGGAGCCAGGAAAGATGCCAGGCAGGGGAAGGCACGCCCAGACCTTCGTGGAGAACTTGAGGGTGGTCGGGTGCATGAGAGGGACCCAGTGAGAAGCTGTGACAGTGTCCCCAGGAGCAGGGGTGGGGAACAGTGGGGTGGAGGGGAAGGGGCTGGTGGGTTCCCGCCCCTTCTCCTCCTCACTGGAGGCTGGCCCACTGAAGCACCTCCCCGCACAGTCCACCTGTCGTGGGGCTCGGGGGCTGCCTGAGCAGCCGAGCCTCTAGGTGCCAGGGCAGGGGCGCACAGCAGGGAGGCCTCCCCTCCCTTCGCTCCTCCCCTTTGCCCCGTAAGCCAGGCCCACCCTGCCCCCTTCTCGCCAAGTCCGGCCCCCCCCAGGCTCCGCACACACCCCAGCCGGCACCCGTAGCAGGTGAGAAGAGGCGGAGGCGAGAGCGCCTGCATACACAGCGCGAACCCCAAGCCTCCCGTCAGCTAATTAAACCGTTTTCTGACAAAACCCAGACTTTGGCGGTTGGGTGTGGGAGCGAGTGTGGGAGCCCTTGCTGCCTGGCCGTCTGGCCTGGCCCACCGCCGGCATCCACCCTGGGAGGCAGGCCCCTGGGAAATGGGGGGTGGGGTGGGGGGTTGGGGCGGCGGACAGTGCCCAGAGCAGAGAAGCCAACAGCTCCAGGGACCCCTGGGCGGGGGGTGGGGGGGGTCCCTTCCAGGACACCTTCTCAGAGAGCAGATGTGGTACTTCTGCCAGGGATGGCTTTCTCCCTCTCCGTGTGTGGGCTGGAGCCAGGACCTGGGGAGCAGGGGCAGCTATGGCCAGAGGCGGCCTGGAATTCACTCCCATCTCCTGGTGCTGGGCTGGCAGAACAGCCCACGGACCAAACTGGCCCAGGCTGCTGGCACCCACCGCCCACCTGCCTGCCCCACTGGGCCCGGCAGCCCCCCCCCACACCGTCTGGGTGCCCTGGAGGCCTGATGCTACCAGTTTAAGGTACTGCCGCCCTGCGCGGGGGCAGGGGGACCTAGAAAGACCGCAGTGTGGGGACTGTCGTCCCTGGGCAGCAATGAGACGCAAGAGCAGTCAGGCACCCGAAGGGTTGAAACCTGGGAAGGTGGACCGGAGGAACTCCGGAGCCCGATGAGCTGAGAGAGTGGGCGAGGCAGGCAGGGCCCACCTAGGGCAGCCGGGCTCAGGATCGCTGCTCTAACCTCTGGAGCGGGAGGCTGAGGCAGGGTGGAGGAGGGGGAGAGTGAGCAGCCAGCCCTCCACAGGCCTGCACCTCTGCCCGTAGTGAGGGCACAGTGACTGGAGTCTGCCCACACCCAACAGGGGACAGGCACAGAGGCCCCGGCCTGCATGAGGCCCTTTGCCTACTGCCTACTGCCTGCTGCCTCGGTCCACCCAGCAGGCCCTGCTGTAACTCAGCTCGGACACGCACAAGGGTCTGCACCCTGTCCCAGCGAGATCCCAGGGATCCTGTGGGATGACGAGTCTGGTGCTTCCAGCAAAGAAACAGATCTTTCTCAGGAAACTGGCCCCCATTTGCTAGCAGAACAGTGGCTGTCCATTCCCCACGCCTGGGCCCTCAGCTGAGCTCAAAAGTCCCGGTCTCCCCCGACCCCCGGTGCCTCTGTGTGCTGTCACACGGGGCCCCTGTCCACCCTGGCCACGAAATGGGTCCTAGACAGCTTTTATACAGTTCTATGCTGCTGTCTGAAGCAGCACTTAGCTGCTGAGTCTGGCATGGGTGGGGCCTCTGGGAGGAGGGGGTCACAGCTGCAGGCCCCCCAGAGAGAAGGCTAAGGAACTTTCAGAAGCCAGGCTCTGCTCTAGGGGTTGTCACCTCCCGTCCTCTGCCACACGCTTCCCTCTGTCGGCTCCCTAGCCCCAGATTCCTTTGGGAGCCCTGCTCCATACAGAGGAAGGTGCCATGATCTGGTATGTACCCTGGGCACCACCAGCACCCACCCTCTAGCTGCTGCGTTCAAACTCCATCCGCCACCCACTCCCGACCGCACAGAAATCCACAAGCTAGGGATTCCAGGCCTTGCAGCTCGTGGGAGCTGCCTTTTCTTCCAGAAGGGTCCACGTCCCTCCCACCAAATGTGCGAGCCTCCGGCCCCCCAGGGACAGGCGCCCTTTCGCCTGGCTCCCCCCAGGCTATCCAGTTTCCCTGAACCACGGAAGCCTGTGCCAAGGGATTTTCGTCTCCGTGTTGGAAATCTCCCACCCCTCCCCTCCTTCCCGTAAACACACTCTCGGGCCCAGAGAACGGCACTGCGCGCTCTGGCCGCACGGCCAGACTTTGTTAATATTTACAGCGAGTGGCTCAGAAAGCTATTAGCTTCCTTTTCTTGTTAATTGAAAGAGGAGAAAATGGTTGTAACACTTCAAAAGGACTTAAAGCACTGTCTGAGAGACCAGCTGGATGAGGAGGAAGGGGGGAGAAAAGAGCGACTGTGTAAAATGAAAGGAAGAAAGGAAGCCCACCCCTCACGCGCCACGAGAGGGTGGACCCGTTGCTCCTTCTCCGTCTCAGCGGATGCCTGGCTTTCCTCTGAGGTTTCCTCATAGCTGCTCCTTGTACATATTTCCTTTTCATTTGGGAGGCTGCCTTAAGGAGAGAAGGAGGAAGAGAAAGGATTCGAGGTGCACTTGAGTTAAGAAAGAGGCTCTTGGTGTCTTTGCTCCAAGGGCACGTGGGGCCTGGCCTTGGCCTGTGGGGCGTCTCTGACCTGTGGCCACCAATACACAGGCATTCACTTCCTGGGATGCAGGCACTGGGCTAAAGCCGTTCCCGGGCCCCCGACCCGGGTGTACCTTGGGGAAGCACTTGGGCCTCAGTCCCCTGTGGACCCCAGGGACAAGGCCACGGTCATGAGAGGGGTGGGGCACTTTCTGAGTCCTGGTAGCTGAGGAGCTGGAGGTCCAGCCTTGCCAAGTCTCTGGTTTCTGTGGTCAGCCTCCCCAGGCCACCTTTTTTTTTTTTTTTAATGTTTTATTTATTTTTGAGAGAGAAAGAGAGAGAGAGAGACAGCATGAGCAGGGGGGGTCCGAGAGAGAAGGAGACACAGAATCTGAAGACAGGCTCCGGGCTCTGAGCTACCTGTCAGCACAGAGCCCGATATGGGGCTCAAACTCACAAACCATGAGATCATGACCTGAGCCGGTTGGACACTTAACTGACGGAGCCACCCAGGCGCCCCTCCAGGCCACTTTCCCTAGAGATAAAGGATTCTTCCCTCTGCACCTGCACATACAGCTTCTAGAGTCTTCCCTGCGATGTTAGCAGCCAAACAGCTCTGCCAGGCTCCCTGCGGTCAGACAGGGGCAGACTGGGTGACTCAAGAGCCTTTCACTCTGAGAGCCCGCCTTTCGGTTCAGGCTGACAAGTGTCCCCTCCTTCAGGAAGTCCCTGTCCCCTGTCCTCTGGCACCCCGCCCTCCCTCAGCCTGCTTTTTCTGTTTCTGCGGAACAAGGTGGATTCCTGTCGCAAGCACAGGGGGGCCCAGCTCCTGCGTCTAGGTGGGCTGCATTAAAGGGAGGACAGACTGTGCATTGAAGGAGGTCACCTCCACCCTGCTCTCTCCCTGCTTGTGCCTGCATCACACCAAGCAGCAACCCTGTTCTGCTCTTGGGCCCTACGACAGGCACAGCCACACTCTGGGGCTGGAGGCCCAGGGCGGGGCGGGGCGGGGGGGGGGGCGGTGCAGCGGCTGCGGCAGGGACTGAAGGGCACACGGGGCTGTTCAAGGAAAATAGCACTCTCCTGTCCTTGGGTCTTCTGGACAGCTGACCCGGAGAAGGAAGGCCAACCCACTGTGGGAGGACCACGGATCTAGAGAGACCAGGAGGGATGTACTGGGAGGGATTCCATTAAGGAAGAAATCGGTAACGGACAGATGCCCAGTGAAGGTCCAGGCTGCCTTTGAGGGGAGGTGTCAGGCCCGGACTGGAAGACCCCTTAGCAGAGAGCTTGAATGGTGATGAACGTGGCCCACCCAGGCTTCCTAGCCCTGAGGCCACTGTCCCCCACTGAGTCACCCCCATTCAGCCTCAGCGCTCCTCAGGGCTCCCCCAACCCTGGCCCTCGAACGGTCCACCCCGGATTCTGTCTTCCCCCACTTTAGCCATGAGCTCTTTTTTTTAATGTTAATTTATTTTTGAGGGAAAGAGACAGCATGAGCAGGGGAGGGTCCGAGAGAGAGAGAGAGAGAGAAGGAGACACAGAATCCGAAGCAGGTTCCAGGCTCTGAGCTAGCTGTCAGCACAGAGCCCGACGCGGGGCTCGAACCCACGAACCGTGAGATCATGACCTGAGCCGAAGTCGGCCCCCCAGGCACCCCAAGCTGTGAGCTCTTAAGGGCACAGATGGTGTCAGCAGCAGTGACAGCCTAGCTAAGGTGACAGAGTTCTGCCAACGGCCCCGAACGCAGAGCTAAGTGTTCTATGGGATGGTCACCGGCAGCCCCTGAAGTAAGCCTGAGGCAGGCAGCTCCCACCCATCACCTCCCTGAGCCCACGGGCTCCATCGTTCCCATTTCGATTTTCCACCTGAGGACACAGGCCTTCCGGAGGCTGCCCTCGTCACAGAGTGGGTCCGCCACGGAGCCTCAACACAGACCCACTCTTGTCTTGGCTCTGGGCCCTGTACTCTGGGCCCACAACAGGATTTCCTATGTGGCCAGGGACTAAGGGCTGTGCTCAAACGGGTGGAGGCTGCAGGCTGGTGCTCCCTCCCCAGGTTCACAGGGCCATGAGCACATTAAAGGCTCTGAGAAGTCCTGCTGCAAAGATAACTAGTTTAACTCTATCCGCTGCAGCAGAGCAGGTAACAGCCCAGGATTCTCTGTTCTTCAAAGCATGCTTTGAGAGATGCCTCAGGCATCTATTTAACCAGTCTTTGGGGAATGCTTGCAGTGCACCCAGTAGTGGTCTGTTCCAGTGACATGCGGTGGTGAGGACAAGCGTGTCCCTGCCCTTTGCCCCCCAGCACCCCAGTGCCTGGCACATAGTAGGCACACACACATTAAGCAAATGAGAGCCGAATGTAGGGGGACAACGGATGGGGCTGATGAGCTGATTCAGCCTCTGCCCCCAGCCGCCCCCATGTCCTCCTCCAGTCCTGGACCCACAGCCAGCCACTGGCCACGCTCAGCCTCCGCCTTCCCTGTGACACAGGTGTGCAGGCGGCCCGAAGCAGCCTGCCCGTTAGGCCCGCCATGCCTCCTCGGCCCCCTCTGGGGGCCCCCCGCCAGGCAAAGCACCTCTTCCCTTTCCTTCTAGCTCTGTGGCTCCAGCCTTGACATTCTAATCATATCCCCCAGCCCTGCCTGGAATACTAATTCTCCCAAGATGAAACCGTCCGTGTTTAATTTTTTTTAAAAGCCAGGCGGAAAGAAAAGACAAGAAAAGGGGAGGCAGCGGTGGGTGGAAGTCGGAGCCCTCCTTCGAGCTCCGTTCAGAGCTCCTCTGGGCAGCTGGCCTTGAGGCCACCAGCCACCCTGGGTGGTCACACCGCCCCTGACGGGGGCCAAGGAGGGGGCTGGCCCTGCTCAGAGGCACCAGCCAACCCCCGCACCATCCCCTGCCCCTATGGAAGGCCAAGGAGGGGCCAGTCCCACTTTCTGGTGGCTGGGGAGCAGGGAAGGGACCTGGGCAGTCCGGTTGAATACAGCAGAGCATGCTGTGGGCCCCGGCTTGGGAGGGTGATTTTTTGAGGCCCTCAGGAGGGAGCCCCAGGCAAGCTAGGTTTCTGTCCAGCTCCTGTCAGAAGATGGAGGCTGAGGCCTCCCTTGGAGGGGCTGGGGTCAGCTGGGGACAGAGGGAGGGCTGGAGAGGTGGGAGCAACCTGGGAGAGCCCTGAGTGGGCTCCATCTGAGAGCGAGGCCAGAGGCCACAGTGCGCAGGGAAGAGGGGCTGGACGGCAGGGACAGGGACAGGGAGACTGCTTCAGCACTGGGTGACCGTGGACGAGCCCTTCACCACTCTGGGCCTCGCACTAAAACATGGCTGCTGTTCAGGTTGGGAGAGTTGTTACAGGAAGACTAGGGGGAGTTGAGCATCTCCTGCAGCTTCAATCCCTGTGTTACCTGGGGCCCGTGTGCCATATCTCTGGGCATCGGTTTCTGTATCCATGGGGTGGGGGACTGAGGGGAGCACCCTCGTGAGCGTGTGGTGAGGGTTATAGGCAGCACGGGGTGAGCGCCCTGAGGACCGGGCCAGCCGCCCACGCACCTCTATGAGTCAGCTGTTACCACTGTCCCCCACCAGGCAGGTGAACTCAGTAAAGCCTGACCCCCCAGCCTACCCCGGGGCCCTCAGCCCTGATGGCCTGCGAAAGCGCCCTCACACCAGCCTGGCCCTGGGTCGTGGGGCCAGGTGCCACCTCCGTCACGAGATGCCAGCTTCACATTCTCATGTCCCCAGAGGGATGAATGAAATTGTAACGGCAGGAAACATGACAGAACATGAGGCATGATGAAATCAGCTACATAAATTATGAAATCCAAATCATAGCCCCGCTCCTTTCGCAGCAGGGTGAGTGCTGCCAAATGCCCTGCAGGCTGGAGACTGAGTGGAGACCACGGGGCACCCTGAACCCCTTGACGGAGCCCCACGAGCACTGGCCCCCATGGCTTCAGCCGCCTCCTCCTCATGCCCTCCCCCACCTCCTCCTCCAGGCAGCCTCAGGGAGACGGAGCCCTGACCGGCCCAGGGTCAGAGGTTGGGCCCTGCCTCCATGATATATGACTCTGTTTCAGTTTCTACTCTGAGTCTCCCATGGATCAGACTCCCGTCGAGGCCATGGCCAGACTGGTCCCTTCTGCTACCCTCTCTCTTGGTTCACTTCCTTCCTTAGATTTCCCCTGGGAGCTTGGACATAGGACAAACCCCCAACCACTCGGTGGAGAGACCAGTGCTTCTTCCTGCCCCATTTTATTTGTTTATTTTAAGAAGAGAGAGAGAGAGAGAGAGGGAGGGAGAGACAGGATCCCAATCAGGCTCTGCACTGTCCGGACAGAGCCCGATGCGGGGCTCGAACCAATGAGCCCATGGGATCATGGCCTGAGCTGAAGTCAGATGCTTAACCGACGGGGCCTCCCAGGCGCCCCATCCCTGCCCCATTATAGTCTTCCAACACCTGCCTTGGAACGTGGGCCTGATTGGTGGTCACGGATGGAGCCGGGGCCACACGGTCTTCGAGCTGCCCGCCCCTCCCCCCAGGCAACCGGCCCTGCCCCCGGCCTCCACTTTGTCCCTCCTCCTGGGCACAGCCTCTTCAGTCCCCACCCGGGTCCTTGCAGCCACCTGTGAATGCTAGGCTGGCACAGGCGGGGTGACTCTGAGCAGACGTAAGCACGTTTTGGCCACCTCCCCTCCGCTGCGGGGGTTGTGACATAAATTATTATCGACCCGATGCCGGGCGGGGCTGGAGACGAGATGGGGAAATAAAGCGCTGGGCTCAATAATTGTGCCCTGCTGGCTGGATTTACTTGTTTGTGGCTTTCCTACCCACTGGGAAACGCGACGCTGGATAACTGCTGACTATTAGGCTCCCGGACGGAAAAACACCCTCGGATCCATTTCCCGAGGACAGGCGAGGGCTGGAGACCCGCACACTCATCCCATGGGCCCTGTGGGGTCTGGTTTGGTTTTCCCAGGCCGTCTCCTGTGTCGAATCCCAGTCCTACTCCCCCAGCTAGACGGCTCCTTCTCCATGTTACAGATGGGGAGACTGAGGCACAGAGCTGGACCTTGCTGCAGGTCCTGCTTTGCCTGCGGCTTCCCAGTTGCAGCTGGGCACCCGGGGCAGGCGGCCGCCTCACCCTGGTCTCCTGGCTAGTGACCGCCAAGGCTGCACCCTGCTCTTTCCAACCTAGAGCCCGTGGGTGCTCTCCATTGACGTGAAAGGCCACCGCCTTCACTGTCACCCACCCGCCGTCGGCTTGTTCTGGGGCCCGTGGGACTTTGCAATCACTCCCCGTTCTGCTCTGGGACCAGGAGGCTGCTGGTCAGCCGCTGACTTCCGGACCTGTGGCTGCTGGCAGGGCTCAGCCAGGGGGGCCCCGGTGGCTCACTCAGAGGGAAGGACAACGGCTTGGTGGAGCGTGGGTTCCCCGCCTGCATCCCCTCCCGTTTTGGGTGACCCTCTCCACAGCTTCAGCCATTCTCTTGCTGCTTTCCCTGATGCCGCCCGTGACTTGTGAACAGCTCCTTCAAAACTCTGATCCCGACCAAGTAATAAGTAAGCGCTTCCACTCGCTGAGGGCCTACTGAGCGCCGTGCTCATATGTTCAAAGTCTTCTACTATCCGAAGGGACTTGTCTCATACTGGTTTTGTTCATTTATTTATTCTGAGAGAGAGAGAGAGAAAGCACGCAGGGCGGGGCAGAGAGAGAGGGAGACCGAGAATCCTACGCAGGCTCCACACACTCAACGCAGAGCCTGATGCAGGGCTCAAACTCACAAACCAGGAGATCATGACCTGAGCCAAAACCAACAAACGCTTAACCGACTGAGCGACCCGGGCGCCCCATTGTTTCATGCTCTTAATGACCCTCTGAGGAAGCACGTTGTCCCCATTTCACAGACAAGGCAACTGAGACCCAGAAAGGGGTCACAGAGCTGATAAGGGCAGCCTGGCTCTGAGCCTGTGCTGATGGAAAAACTAAAACCCACAACGGAGGAGGGACCTGCTCAAGGCCAGGAGAGACAAACTGTAAAGGGCTGGCAGGGAGACCAGAGGCAGTGCTGCTGGGCAGACAGTGTCTGGGGCACGTGACACAGTGTTGGGCCCTGTGGGTACCTGCCAGACGGACAGACGGATGGACGGGTACAGAGGCCGAAGGGCCCGCCAGAAGGTGATGGGCGCAGGCTAGAAGCTGCAGGCTGCGCGGAGCCATCCAGGGAGGGGAAGGGGAGATACAGCGACCTCCCGAGGGCCCCCGGGCCGGGCACAGGGACGATGGTGTCCCACAGCTCCACAGCTGATGGCCACCGCCCCCGCTGCCACCTGCAGGTCAGAGTAGGGCCAACCTTCTGCTGTCCTGGGTGAGCCGGGGTGGGGGAGAAGCTGGCTTACGTACCCGGGCTCGCCTTCATACGCCGCAGCCCTGCAAAGAGCATGTGCGCACCTGCCTTTCACAGGCGAGGAATCTGAAGCTCCCAGAGCGGCCACGTCCGAGGTCCCTCTGCCCCCAGGTCCCTGCTGCCCCTCCCCAACCCTTGGCCTCTTTTTTTTTTTTTTTATTTTTTTTGTTTGTTTATTTTTGAGACAGAGAGAGACAGAGCATGAGCAGGGGAGGAGGCAGAGAACCAGATGTGGATGTGGGGCTTGAACCCACCAAGTGCGAGATCATGACATGAGCCAAAGTCGACGCTCAGCCAACCGAGCCACCCAGGCGCCCCTCGGCCTCTTGACGCACAGGCCTTCCCATCTCCTGGCTACGGCTCCCCGGGGCAGGCCTGGCCCCTCCCCAGAGGAGGCAGCAACTTTACGGCCTCACCTTGGAGGAGCTCCCCAGGTGCCTCAACTTTATTTTTGTCAAGCACTTTCTGAGTAACAGAGTCCCTGCGGGCCTGGGGGGAGGGCAGGACATTCATGGGGGGCCCAGGAGCCCACAGGAGGAGTGGAGGAGAAGGCGGGGAGAGGCAGGCGGTGATGGGGGGATGGACTCCCCTCCGGACACAATCCGGCCCTCTCCCACCTCTTCCTTGCCCCAGAAATGAGGAGCTAGGCCTTCCTCCACCCCTGCCCACCCTCTCTGAGCTTCCAGAACAGCCCAAGGAAAGTGGTCAGTGGATCACCATAGTGCAGAGAAGCCCTCGCTGGGCCAGGCGTCCAGCCTCCCTACCCACCTCCCCGGCCTCCAGTCATCCTTCCATGCCCAGGCCCCAGAGAGTGAAGCTGGCTTGACGCTGTGCCCACTCCACTGGGTACTGTCCCCTCAGGGCATCCACGGGAGCACCTGGCAGCCTGGGACCCAGGTCCCTGCTTCCCAGCCCAAGTTCCGGCAAGGAGCGGTGATGGTGGGGGGTGTGCCCAGATCAGCCCTGCCTGTCCTGGACCCCCGGGAACATGGCTTGTTGGATGGGCACCAGACACACCACAGGGGCCCCTCCCTTGGCCTGGTGCTCCCTGGTGCCCTAAGCAGGAGCCCCGGGGAGAACAGGGGTGCCAAGGTGTGGGGGGCTGGTCTGCCCTACAGCCTGGGAAAATCGGGCAGGGTGTGGAAGGAGGGGAGGGGCTGGGTGAGGAGCTCCATGAAGGAACAACTCCCTGGCCCTAATCTGCCCCAATTCTCCCCACTACTGCCAGGAGGCAGAAGCAGCCTCCCGGGTCTGGCCCCTCTGGGAGGGGACAGCAGCAGGCTTATTGTCCCTTCTGTGTCCCTGCGGCCTTTGCAGAGGGTCCAGCTCCGGGCACTGCGCTGAGGCCGGGGTCCCGAGGAAACAGGAGGGCAGGCTGCGGGGGTTTCCGGGCCCGCGAGCCCCCGTGCAGGTGTGCAGATCCTGGCTTCACTTAACTGCACCCTCATTTATGTTAACGCCTCCGCGGATCTACATTTGGGTGCGGGCGAGAAATGGCCCCGCATCGTTTACTGGAGGGAATGTTAATTGTACGCTGCTGGTGGAGGACAAATATGCATTTGGGGGGTGGAGATCACCGTGGCGGCTGCCCCAGGAGGCGGCGGAGGGGCAGCTGTGTGGGTTAAAGGCAGGACCCAGGGCTCATGCAGGGCGAGGAACGGGTCTGGGGTGAACCAAGCACCTTGCATTAGGACCCAACGTGTTCCAGGGAGGTGACAGCCAGGAGGTGGGGGGCAGGAGGTGGAAAAGGCTTCCCTGGTTTGCCTCTCTGTGCCCCTGCCATGAAGGAGAGGGGACAGCATCCGCCCCTGCAGGGTCAGGCTCCTGCCCACCCCCATCCCTCCCCAGGGGGCTGCGGAAGTCACAGGGCGGGCAGAGAGCAGGACCTACCACTGCTCCTGTCCTGCCTGGGGACCTGGACACGTCCCAGACCCCTCAGGGCTGTCACCTGTACTGCAGACGTGATCTTCCGCCTCTTCTTTCTTCCCTGAATGTGGACTGAACTTGGACCATGTAATTCCTGAAGCAGGGGCCAGGGTCAGCAGGCAGGGGGGAGGCTGGCTTTGTGCCCGTCCTAGGAGAAGTGGGGGAGGGTGGGGAGGGCAGTTAGCTGGGGTCCCATGGGGAAGGGGTCTGCACTTCATCCTGAGGGTAGTGGGAGGGGAGGGGAGGGAGAGGTTGGATTGAGAGTAGAAAGCTGGGGGAAGGGAGGGGGGCTGGGGGCCACACTGGAATGATCTATCCTCTGCGCAGGGAGGTGCTCACAGGGAACAAGACATGTATGTAAAAAGCTCAACACTTTTTACAGCAAATTTAACAAATAACGGCTTCCCGTTGGCCATGCCTGGGGGCCTGGGGCCGGTGACCAGCCCTTCATTCCCCAGCACAGCCTTGGGGACTCACCATGCCAGCCCAGCCTCCCAGCCAGGACCCACCTCCAGGCACCCCAAACTGCATGCCCAGCCCCCCAGCGCTCTGGGGGAGGGGAACAGAGGAAGGAGGCCCGAGGGCTTCCCAACCTGCAGATAGGGACAAGGCCACTTCGCCATCTGGTGGGGACAGGGCCTGTGGGGACTAGCGGGGCACCCAGGCCACCTCTTAACAGGGCCCCTGAGAGAAGCCCACTTTCCTTGGCCCTAGAGCTTTCTCTACATCACCTCCCTTATCCCTCCCCACATCCCTACCTATGAGGGATGCTAGTATTCTCCCACTTAATGGCTGAGCAAACTGAGGCCTTGAGAAGTCAGGAAACTGACCAAAGCTGGTCCTGCCCGGCAAGAGGTGGAGCTGTGATTTGAACCTGGGCCTTTCTGATGGCAGAGCCCACCGATGGCCCCCCTGGAGCCCAGCCCAACCCCTGGCTGAGGAGCTCAAGCTTCTTCTACCTGGGACGGGCCCGTCCCCAGTCGCTGGTGGCGAGTGGGAGCCCCAGGCCCGTCTGTGCACTACTGCCCCTTCTCCCCAAAGCAGGCAGCCCTGCGGTGCCGCAGCCACACAGAGCATTGGACTAGGCTGTCTCCAGTGCCCGCCCAGGCCGCGGCTTGGGGTAGACCCGGCGGCCGGGTGGCCGGGGACAGACTTGGGAGATTTATGAACCGGGTTAAAATTTAATTTGGCTGGAAGAGCCCGGCCATCCAAGCCAGCTGCCCCAGACAAATGGCCTGGTCCCTGCCGGCTCCTGCCCGCTAGCCCCAGGGCCTGGACCTGGTGTCATCCTTCCCTAGCTCACCTCCCCCGGAAGGCAGCCCGCCGCCCGCAGAGAAATCATAGCCCCAGATTTGATTTGGGGTGGGAGCAGCGGGCGATAAGCCTCGTTTGCACTTCAGCTCTAAATTGAACGGGACACATTTGGCTTTGGGCGAAGGCTGCCTCCGCCCCGGCCTCCCTGTGCGCTGAGGGGCAGCACTGCCTCCAAGAGCCTCCTCAAGCCCTCCAGCCCCCATCGCCGGGGGCGGCAGCCCTGGGCACCCCATCTGTCCACGCAGACATGCCCCACCCAGCTGCCCTCTGTCCCTGGCACCCTGTCCTCCCTGGGGCCCAACTGCCGGGCTGGAGTCCCAGACATGCTGGGGAATCCTATGTAGGCAGCTGAACCTCTCAGACCCTCAGTTTTCCCATCTGTAAAATGGAACAGTCTATAAAATAGCACCAACTGTTATGAGCTGACATGGTCATGTAAAGGGTTAGAATGCCACCAACATGTGGCCCCCCCCCTCACCTCTTTGGAGATGGGGGTGTGGCTTTGGATTTGCTCAGTCTGGCTGGCTGGGGCCCCCGGAGCATGCGGTGTGGTGGCCCAAGCAGACGGACAGAGTGGCCCCCACTGTGCACAACTCTGTTTCTTCCTGGCAGATTCCCTCCTGAGGGGCCCCGTCACCATACTCACCCCACTACCTACCGCATGTTGGGTCCCTCCCTGAGTAAGCACTGTGCACCCATTTTACAGATACCAAAAGTGAGGCTCTGAGAGGTGAAGAAACTGCCCAAGGGCTCTATGGAGGTCAGCAGGGATGACCCAAGCACAGCTCCTTAGACTCAGAGCTCACACTCCACCCGCTGTCCCCCTGCCACTTCCGCCCCCTTCCAGATCCTGTCTTGGGGGGGTCAGACACAGAGAGGGGGGAGCTGGGCTGGCTCAGGCAGGGAAGTGACAGGGCAGGACCTGGGGGCCCCTCCATTCTGCTGGGGGACAGAACCATCCCTTCCTTGCACTCTGGTGAGTGTATGTGTACACACACACACACACACACACACACACACACACACACACACACACACACCCCATGTTGCCACTGGCAGGAATCCAGGCTTGGAAACAGCCATGTCACCTTCTGAGGCTGAGTCCCTTTGGCCCGGGGAGGACGCTGGAGGGGCAGAGGCTGCAGTAACCTAGGGTTTTGTAGAAGGCACCTGTGCACGCACTCACGTACGCACAGACTCAAACAGGTGCACGCAAGATGGGGAGACACAAGCTTCAGAGGCCACCATCCCGACCTCACCTCCAGCCCAGCCTCCTGAGGGACCGTGAAAGTTGGGCCTGACCCCAGCGCCTCCCCCCTCCAGCTTCGTAATGAGACCCTGCACATGGCCCCACGGTAAAGCCCTGGGGCAGTCCGCACTGAGTATCGCCAGCTCCTGGCCAGCGCTGGACCTCAGCGAGCTGCCCAGTGCCCTTGCGTGCAGAACTGGGGCCAAGGTGCTGGAGGGGGACAGCAGCCCCTTGGGAGCCTCTTTTACCCTTAAGTCACCCCCCCAGGAACCCAGGGTCCTTTCCTCAGCCCCCCTGGGATCCGGGAGCCTGCATTTGGCCTCCCCCAACTGCACCGGCCATTCCCACCCTCTGCTCCAATCTGGGCTGGACGACCCTATGTCCTCTTACTTGGGGACTCAGCTCTGTCCCTTGCAAGTGCTGAGCTAATCCTCCCGGTGTGGAAGGCTCAGGAGGGTGGAAGGACTAACCGTCGACATATTTGCATGATCACAGGGGCTCAGCTCTGAGAATGAGCAGCTCTGTGAGGAGCCAGGCCCTCCTCCCCAACCCCACATACTGGACACACACCCCTGCCGACTGCTTGCAGCTCTCCTGCCCTCACCAGTACCCTTCCCCCATGCCCAGCAGGTGCCACCTAGCCCCTGGCTCACCCTTGACCTTGGCAGGCCCAGTCTTGGGGCCGGGGTGCCTCGAGGGCTCCCTATCCTGCACACACACTAGCAGAAGGGCCTGGGAACAGTCCTGCACTTGCTGCCTCCCGCTCCCGGCTGTTGCTGGTGTGGGTATCTGTCTGGTGGCAGCCTCTCATTATTTACTTATGTATTTATTTATTTATTCCCATCTCATCCTAAAGGATTTGTGGCAGCTTACAGAAATACAACCTCATAAGAGAGGATCAAGAGAAGGGAGTTTGGTGGGGTGGAAAATCCCAGGCTCTGAAGCGAGAGGGCTTGGGTTCAAATCCTGCTCTGATCTTTTGATACGGAGTCACTTCACCTCCCTCGGCCTCGCTTTCCTCACCTGTAAACTAGGGGCACCGATGCCCACCTGGTGGGTTGTTAGTGGGATGAAATGAGAAAGTGCCAGGGAGGCGGAACCGGCGCACTTGGGAGGTGCAGACGGCACGTGGGAGCTAGTGCGTCTAGGAGAGAACATGCAGGGAGAAGAGTCCAGGGGAGGACGGGGGGTGGAGGAAGAAGGCGGTGCTGGGTAGAGTGGCACAAGGTGGCCTGTCCCTGAGAGCTGGTGCCTCCCAGGTCCCAGCAAAATCCGAGCTAAAGGAAGAAAGCCTGGATAGGGGTCTCAACCTTCCCAAATGCCCAAGTCCAGGAATCCCCCCAGATTCCTCTGAAAGCCATTGAGTGACACCCCTAAGCCCTGGCCTTATCCTGTGTGGGGTGCCCAGAGCCTGCGGGGTGGAGAAGAGCAGAGGCCTGGGGTTCGAGGCTGGGGACCCTCCCCCTCCCCCCCCTCCCCTGCTCCCTGAGCCTCACCTCAATCTGAACCCTACACTGGCCACGGGGTCTGATTCTCATGGCCTTGTTTCCCTCCCCAGGACCAGTCCCGGCCCCAGCCTGGCTTTCTAGTCACTTGGCCCGGCTCCCCACTGCCCCCAAGCCCCGACTATTACCTCGGCCCGCCCTGAATGTGGCCTGGCTTCTCTAGCCGTCACTGCTCCCGGCCCTCCATGCCGTCTTCTGCCGCTTTCCCAAGTCCTTCTCCTCCAGGGGGGTCCAGGCCGGCAGCCAGGAGGGGCCTGGGGTGCTGGGCACAGCCCCCTGCCCCACAGGCTGGGCAGGCCTCTCTGGGACACACAGAGCAGGCAGAGGTCCCCACCCGTTCCTGCACCCGGGCCCTCTTATTCATACTCTTCCCTCTGCCCTGACAGCCCCCGTATCTGGCCTTTCCTTCAGCATCACCTCCTCACCAGGGTGCTCCCTCCCTGCCTTCATCCATCTGAAACCGGGTTGCAGCCTTGCTCTTGGCCTGTCTCCCCAGCTCGGGGTACCCTCCCTTCCCTGGCGGGTCCCTCTGTCCAGATGAGGCCCCCGGTGGCAGCCGGAAGATCTGAGCTCAGGAAGCATTTGTAGGATGAGGGGTGAAGGCCTCTCCCACTGGGCGGGAGCCGAGTAGCGTCCTCACGGTCCCACGGCTCCCCTGCCGGCAGGAGCCGCGTGCGCCGGGCATGTCGAGGTGGGACTGGCAGTCGGTCCTGCGGCCGCCCCATGGGCCCTGGTGGGGCATGGGGCCACGCGCACGCCACCGCCCACCCAGACAGCCGCCCCTCCTGGGCATCCCTACGTGGCTGCCAAGGGAGGCCGGGGCGTAATAACCAGATTAGCCTAAGCGGCTCCTCTGTTTTCCTGGCGTAATTGGATTGAGGCCGTGTTTCGGTCCAGCTGCATTTAATATCGTAATTCCGAGGCGGCCTCACCCCCAGAGAGTATCCGGCAACAGAGGCAGATGGGACGGGGTGGGGGGCTCCGGCCTGGGGAGGGGGCCGCGGGCAGGGGTCTCACATCTCTGACCCACGCAGAGCCAGTAGGCGCATCTCCTGGGGGGACAGTGCCCTTCTGGCGACGGGCATGACCCATTCTTCCAGCATCTGCGGGCTGGTCCACGCATGGGGTGTGAGGAGGGAAGGGGAGGACGCTCGCCAGGCACACAGAGGGTGCTCTGTGCGAACCTGAGGTCTGAGGCCTGACTGTGGGGCAGGCCCCTCCAAGAGACCAAGGGGGAGGGGCTGGTGTGTGTGTATGCCCGTGTGTCTGTCCATGTATGTGTGTGCCCATCAGCCTCTGTGTGTCCGTCACTGCCGGGGCCGAGTGTGTATGTACGTGTGCGGACAGCAAGGAGCCCCTGTGCCCCCCACCTTCCCATCTGCAGCCTGAAGCCCCCAGTCATGTCTCCACAGCCACCCACCCATCAACACCTGGATCCTGACACCAGGCCGACAGGTCATTAACAACCAAGAGGCTAAAAGAGCAGAGAACGGGGCGCAGCGGGGGAGGGGAGCAGGCAGGGCAGTCCTATGACCTAGGTCTTCGATTCCCAGGCACGGCCGCAGCCCTGCTTGATGCTCCCGGCCGCTCGGTGGGGGCACCTGTCGGGCAGATGAATTGCTGGGCCTGGTGCCATTGGTGCTGTCCAGAAGGTTCCTCCCGGAGGCTCAGACCCAGCTCGGAAGCCCTCAAGCACAGAGCAGCCTCTCCCCTGTCAGTGGAAGTGCGGGGAGGGTCAGGTCCACTCCAGGCTGGGGAGTCACCCTGGGGTTGAGGGCCCTGGCTGGGGTTTAGGGACCCCTCACCGGGACCCATCCCCCTCCCTTATTCTGATGCCCCGTGGCTGGAGGGCCTGGCGACAGCTCCCATCCATCATCCAGCCCTATTTTTAGGAGGTGATAACCCAGCTGTGAAAATTCACTCGGTGCAGATCCCTCCCAAGTGAGGAAGTCTTAGCCCCAAGCCGAGGAGATGAGCAAGGGCGGAGCAAGAGAAGGGAGGGAGGTTGGCGGGGAAGCTGAAGAGGAGAAGCCCCTCGTGCCTGGTGGCGGTGGCGTGTGGCCTGCAGCGGGGCTGGGGTGGCCCCGCTGAGCTGTGCTGGTGGCGGGGACCCCAGCCGTGGCCTCCCAAGGCAGCCCACTGAAGAGGAGGGGTGGAGTCCAGAGCCTGCCTTGGCTCTGTCGGTAACAAGCCTCTGCCTGCTCTGGACCTCAGTTTCTCCCACTTCAGAGTGAGCTGAACCTCCCAGGACCGCCTCACTCTCCCCTCCTAAGGTCCTGTCTACCTTTTAGTAGGGCTGACAGATAAAATGTAGGAACCCACTTAAATGTCTATTTCAGAAAAATAACAAGATGTTTTTGGTATGAGTAGCTCCTAAAGATCATATGGGATATACTGCTATAAGACTGATTGGTTATTTCTCTAAAATCCAAATTTAATTGGGCATCTGGTCTGTTTATTTGCTAAATGTGGCAACTCTGTTTCCTTGGAGCAAGTCACTCTCCACCTCCAAGCCTCAGCCGTGCAGCTGCCAGAGTGGGCGTGGTCAGTCAGTGCAGCTGCCAGAGTGGGCGTGGCCAGCAGGTGCCGGCTCGGTCCTGGCCACACTCTCACCCAAGCCACCCACGCCCCAGCGTTTGCCTGGAGCAGACAGGAAGGGCCCACTTTTCCCCAGCTGTGTGCCCTCGGACAATTTCATTTCACCCTCAGCTGCCTGTTCTGGAAAATGGGGAGGATTGGGGCGCCTGGGAGGCTCTGTCCATTAAGGGCTGACTCTTGAGTTCGGCTCAGGTCGTGATCTCCCTGGTTCTTGGGGTTGAGTCCCGCATCGGACTCCACAATGACAGCCTGCTTGGGATTCTCCTCTCCCTTGCTTGCTCTCTCTCTTTCTCAAAAATAAACAAATTTTTTTTTTTTAATGGGGATGAGAATTGTGTGCACTGCATAAGGCTGTGTAATTACATGAGCTGAGGGACAACGCCTGGGTAGCTCAGTCGGTTGAGCGTCCGACTTCGGCTCAGGTCATGATCTCAGGGTTCATGAGTTCGAGACCCTTGTCAGGTTCTGTGCTGACAGCTGTGGAGCCTGCTTCGGATTCTGTGTCTTCTTCTCTCCCTGCCCCTCTCCTGCTTGCGCTCTCTTTCTGTCTCTCAAAAATAAGAATTACATGAGCTGATACTGTGTGTTAGCTTAGAGCAGCGACACCAAAGTCAGCTCTCTCCAGACCCTCCGTGCCAGCACAGGGCCCCGCAGAGGAAATGTTCATTCGTTCGCTCGCTCGCTCACTCTTTCACCCAGAGCATACGGCCGGCCTGTGATCTGCCCACCACTGCTCCGGGCCCTGGAGACAGATCAGGGATCAGAGTGCTAGGCTGCTCTGGGCACCCAGGAAGCCTCCAGACCTATCCTACCCTGTCCTGCCCTTGGAGCTGTTACACCAAGGTGCAGTGAGGGGCATCTTCGGACCCAGGAAGTGTAAGGTCTGGGGGCACCTCAGCCCCGGGCCCTTGACCAGGGGCCACAGATCCTTGCTAAGGAGGTAGAAACCTACAGGGTGAGTGAAAAGGGTGCAAGAAAGGGCACTTGGGTGGCTCTGTTGGTTAAGTGTCTGATTTCAGCTCAGGTCATGGCCTCACGGTTCATGGGTTCGAGCCCTGCATTGGGCTCTGTGCTGACCGCTCAGAGCCTGGAGCCTGCTTCAGATTCTGTGTCTCCCTCCCTGCCCCTCCCCTGCTTGCCCCTCTCCCTCTCTCAAAAATACACATTTTAAAAGATGATTTGAAAAAAAAAAGAGCAAGGAGCATGAGCATGGCTTGTTCAGGGGGCACAGGGAGAGTGGGGGACAGGCGACTGGAGGAGCTGTGAAAGGTCACTGGGGTCGAGGGGGAGGCCCTCCGTAGTCTCGCCCAGGGCTCCAGGGGTGGGCAGGAGACTGGCAGGGTTAGTAGGTTTTAGGGAGATGCCTCTGTTTGTGGGTGGGGAGGCCACCGATGAGGAGGCAGCGAAGGGAATGAGAGCCAGGAGCGCTCGGCAGACCCTCCAGCCTCCCTCCAGCCCAGGGCCGGTTCGGAGGCTCCCCGCCCCCTCCTCAGGAGCGCTAGATCGCCACTTCAAATCGGGATGGACCGGGACAAAAATCCAGCCACCAAGGGCCAGATCATCTCTCCAACCTCTACCTGAGCCACCCTTGGAGCCTGCCTGGGGCTCTGCCACCGGCCAGCTAGGTGGTTTTGGGCAACTTCCTTAGCCTCTCTGAACCTCAGCTTCACCATCTATAAAGGGAGAACAACCGTAGATTGTGACTTGGGTCCAAACACATGAAGTGTGTACAATGCCAGCCTTCGGATGGCACCCCGGGAATGGTTCAGAGCCAGGGGTGGAGGGTCATTGTGGGGTGGGACCTGGGGCTGGCCAGGTGGGTCCCAGCCTGTCTACGTGGCCTTGATTCCTGGGGAGGGCCCTCTAAGCCGCCCTGTGACTCAGCCTCACCCCCCATTTCCTCTGAGTAGAAGAGGTGCTTCTTTCTCAGCGCTGAGGAATTCGGGAACCCAACTGATCTGATGGGGGAGGAGCCCTTTAGCCCCAGCATGGTCTCTCCTTTGATCACGCAGAAGACTCCCAGATAGAAAAGGGGTGTTTGGGACAACCACAGCCTTCCCCACCCCAAGCTCCAGGAACTTAGGAGTAATTTGATTCAATGCCCACCGGGCAGTTTAATGATGTCTGGCTCCTAGGAGAAAGGGGGTCTATTTGCGTGCAGGGGTGCAGGCCCTCCCTCCAGAACCGCCCAGTTCAGTGACATGAGAAGGGCTGCAGTGGAATGCATGCAGAGAGGGAGGCTGGGGGCACAGATGCTCATCAGAGCTGCTTGTCCACCCCTATTTGCTGTGTGACTTTGGGCAGAAACTCAACCTCTCTGAGCTCATTTTTTCTCGATAACATGAGGACAAGTCCTCTCTCCCAGGGTTGCTCCAAGAGCCAGGTGGGACCCTGTGGGGAAACACTCAGCCAGGGCTCAACATAAAAGTCTACCATCATATTGGGGCATCTGGGTGGCTCAGTCAGTTAAGCATCTGACTTTGGCTCAGGTCATGATATCACGGTTCGTGAGTTCAAGCCCTGCATCAGGCTCTGTGCTGACAGCTCGGAGCCTGAAGCCTGCTTCAGTTTCTGTGTCTCCCTCTCTCTCTGCCCCTCCCTGGCTCGTGCTCTCTGTCTCTCAAAAGTAAATAAATGTTCAAAAAAAAAAAAAAGGAGTTCAGGAGATAGAAAAAGTGAAGGAATCTCCCTAATTAACTTCACCCTCACAGATTCAGTTCTGGAGTCTTAGGGAAGTTCTTCTTTTCTCTGTGCCTCAGTTTCTCCATCATAAAAAGAGACCATCGCCCTGTGCTGGCTTCATGTCTACTAGTGACATTCTAGATGACTCTTCCTGGGGGGGGATGGCAGCATTGAAGTGGGAGGGGGCATTCCCCCCAACATCCCTCTGACTGGCGGGGCAGACTGGTCACCCCAGGTGCCCCCGTCACCTCCTCCTGGTGCCTGGGCCTCCAAGGCACGCCTGCTGGTCAGGGTGCCGGCCGCCCTGCCCTGACTCTTTGCCCAGCCAGCCCTCCAACCCCAGAGCCCAGAGGCGGCCTGGCCAGACACGGGCCAGCTGCAGCTCTGGCCCCTGCAAGGTGTCGGGGGCCTTCAGGGGCTCCCCGCCCCGAGTCTCCGGGGCTTCCCCACGGGAAGCTGCTGTGTTTACCCTGCGGAGGCCCAGCTTTTACTCCCCGAGGAGCGTGTTGAGGAGGCGAGAACCCACGCACACACGCACTCACACACCATCTGATGCGCCAGACCACACCGGCTCGCAGCCCCGCCGCAGACGTGGCCCCACTGCTGTCTCTGGGCTCCTCCTGCACCGGGCCGCGGCTGGGAGGGAGCTGGCGCTGATTTTGAATTAATAAGCTAATAAGCGCTACGTATGACCTCTGCTAATCCTCTCCGAGCCTCTCCCAACCTGTCCATCTGATGGACAAAATGAGGCTCTAGAGGGGTAAGTAACCTGGCTGGAACAGAAGCCAGAGAGTGACAAGCAGGGTTCAAAGGCAGACCTCTGGGCCCCCCTGCCTGTGCTGCCTCCACAGCTGGGGCGGGGGGGAGGGGCAGGGGGCGTCTGCAGAGACCCCTGGACAGTGGCCGTGAGACGGCTTGCTGGTCCCAGCTAAGACCCCACCAGCGCACAAAAGGTGTTCCGACATCAGGCAGCCTGGGGCTCTGCGCAAGGCCTGTGGCCCTCAGAAACCTGTGGTGGGGAGTCTCTGGCCCCCTCCCCAGGGTCCCTGCACGTGGCCAGGCTTCCTGGAGCAGATGGAAGTGGCTCTGGGCCATCGGCAGCTGGGTCTGCTGGCTCTGTCTCTGGCTGACGGTCGCCGGGTCTCCGGGACCCAAGACCCTTCATAAAATGGGGTAGTTGGGACAGATCAGGGGAATCTGTCACTTTTGGAGGGGACTCACCTTGTGAATCTGATCTACTTCCCGGAAAACATGAACCTTCCCGGATATTTAGGTTTACATAGGGGTCTTGGGGTCCACAGACCCTCAGAAGACCAGGTGAGAGAGCCCTGGGCCATATATGGGGTGAAGCTGGGACAGGAAGCAGGGAAGAAATAAACCTCAAATTGCCCCAAATTCCTGTGCTCCCAGGGCTTTAGACTCATATTTAATCCTTAGAACAAGCCTATAACTGGGGCCCCCATTTTATGGTTGTAGAGACCAAGGCACAGAGACGTAAAGTAAAATGCCCAGGGCCACACAGCAGGAAAGGGCATGGCCGGTGTTTTAACTCAGCAGTCAGGGCATTTAACTGCTGGGCTTAATTTGCATGGTAGATTCAGAGTGTGCGGTGTATCATTATGCTTCATAACTTACAGGGATGCCACATGTATTTTTTTGGTATTTATCTGAAGTTATTTGAATTAAAAACGAAGGAGCTGAATCAGCTGACTTCCTAAATTTTAGCTTCTGGGATTTCTGCACTTCTGCTTCCAAAACCTCTGTCCCCAAAGGGCCCCGCCCAGATGCACCCAATGGGCTGCTGTCCCCAGGCTTGACTCCCAGGGACCCAGTCTGTGAAATGGGCGTCGGTCCAGCCCCTCCATCCCAGGGCATCTCAAGGAGGAAGAGAGGCCCTGTACCCAGCCCTGCGTCCTCGGCTGCAGGTGGGGCAGGGCTGAGCAGGTTCTGAGCTCAGCAGTCGATCGGGGCTCACATCATGTCTGCCGGGAGGATTTAGTGCACGGCAGTTGGTCAACAGTGCGTTTGTTTCGTTATTGACCCGCCGGTGCGGTGCGGGAGCGGCCCGTCCCCCTTGGCTGCTCAGGATTCTTCACACTGCCGAGCCTGGACCTGGAGGGGCCTCTGGGCAGGCTGGGGAGCTCCTTGAGGTTCCCACCAGGCCCCTGCCATTCCCAGCCCCTGCACACAACCTGGCCTGAGTGAGTCCCTACTCAGGTCCCCCCTAAACATCTGGGTCCCCCATTGTCTTGGGTCCCGTTCAGGAGGACGGAGCCAATGGCCCAGCCTCCTGCTGTGCCTCACCCGCCGCCGGACCTAGGGCTCTGGTCTCGTGGCAATGCCTCCACCGCTTCACAAATGGGGAAACTAAGGCCCAGAGAGGTGATGTGACACAAATTGTTAGCCGGAGAAGCAGGAGTTTCTGGAAGCAGACTCCATGGCCTGGGTGAGCTCCCAGACTGGCATCAGTCCAGTCCAGGGGCAGCGGCCACCTAGGAAGCCACCAAGGGGACTCCTTCCGTGGGCTCAGCCCGGCCCCAGCCCCAGGTGATGCGGGAAGGTAGACACCGAGTCTCCGTCCTTGTCTTTCACACGCTTGTTCATTCAACAGACACTGTCAGAGAGCTGCTCTGCGCCAGGCCCCAGAATCCCGGTATCTGGGAGCACCTCCACAGCTCTGCACTGGGTGGCAAATGACGTGGGTTCCCTAAGAGAGGCAGCGCTAATGGCGAGCTCTTCCAGCCGGGAGCACCGGGGGAACCTGAGAGGAGGACTCTTTGAAGGGGGCTCCAAAGGATGAATAGAATTTTGAAGAAGGCGGAAGGGCAGCCCGGGAGGAGGGTCCAGCAGGGCCAAAGGCCCGGCGTCCCTCACCGATGCACAGGGGAGAATGAAGAGACCAGCGTGGCCAGCCCGGGAAAGGCGAAGGTTCCAGGAACGGTATAGACCGTTCATGGGGAGCGATGAGCAAACACTGGGCTCCTGCGTTTCCCTGACCGAGCTCTGGAGGATGCGGACCCATGGCCACCCACTTACCCGACGGTGTCCCAGACGGTCCCCACCTCACTCCTTCCTCCTCTCCCCCCACTTCCAAACTGAGAAAGAGCAAAAAAAAAAAACAAAACCCAAAAACTATTATTGTTCACGCCTCATCTCCCACCAAAGTTATTAAATTTCATTCCACGAACAAATAAATCCATTTTTATTGCAGCGGGAGGAGCGGGTGGCCGTTTGCTGTTTTACCTTTTTTATTTTTCAAAGTCCTGTTAAATCTGCCCCCGATCACCTGGGCGGCCCCCCTGGGCCCCAGCCTGCCTGCTACTTCTCCCCACACAGCAGCCGGTCCTCGGCCCCCCTCCTCTCCCCCGGGAGTGGCAGCGGGTGGGGCTGGAACCCTCTGATCACCTGCAAGAGGGTTGTGGACAGCTTCCCACCGGGGACCTGTGTGTCTGGCATTTATAGTTTTCCCAACGCTTCCTGCACATTTCTTCCCAAGGCCCAGCCCTGCCGTTGCCGGTGGCTCCACTTCACAGGAGAGGAAACTGAAGCGCAGAGAGGCTTGGGGACTTGCCGGAGGCCAGGAGAATTCCCCCCCTTAGTGGCTGGGGAGCCAGGCCAGCCTCACCGCCTGGTGGGGGTGGGGTGGAGGGGCTCTGATCATCAGTCCCAGTCTCCCCCGCTTCCTACCCCATGAATTCCCATCCGTCCCCTACCAGCTTTGTGGCCCTGAGCACCCAACCTGGCCTTCTGGGGCCTGAGCTACCGCATCTGGGGAATCTGGCGGAGGGAGAGACTAGCACTGCCGTCCTGAGGCAGCTGTGAGGACTGAGCTTGCCACCCACCCTCCCCGAGCCCCCCAGCTCCCAACAGGGCTCCTGGACACTCTCCCCGCACTCCTTTGCAGCGGGACATCAATCTGGCCCCAGGGGGGTCGGGATAGCACACAAGTCTTCACAGCTGAGGTCTGGAATGGGCGCCCAACATAAATTCTCATCATGGCTATTTTTTCTTCCTGAACCATTTGCTGAAGACTTAATGACTGTCAATAAGAAGCCTGTTGCGTCCGCAGCGCCGCCAGCTTGCGGAGATTTCCCAGCGAAGCATTTCGGGGAGGCAGCTGCCCAGGCCAGGCTCAGGAGCGGCACGGCACCCCCTCCCACATGAGCGCCCAGCTCTGCCTGCGTCCCTGCATGGAGGGGACTCCGTCCCCCACGCCCCAGCCGGCAGACCTGCCCCCACCCCAACTACAACTGGCCACCCCTCTCTGGGAGAACCACTTGGGCCCCTCCAGTGGCGGTGCCCACCCTGAAAGCCATCCCCGCCTCGGGCTGGCCCGGGTGTATCCTGGAGGCCACCCACCTGCCCCTCCAGGCCCCGGCAGCTGACAGCCCACAGCCCCACAGTGCTTTCCCCTCCCCATCAGAGCTGTCTCCGGTGTCAGATAGGCTTGTGTTCCAGGTGACGACGTCCACTGTGCCCCCTGCCACACACACACACACATGCGTGGGCGCGCGCGCGCGCGTGCGCGCACACACACACGCACACACAGTGCCTGTCTGCTCCACCACCCTGCAATCCCAGGCTGGGGGAGGGGTGGTTGCCTGCACCTTCACACTCCCCTCTCCTCCCCCCAAGCCTCTTAGGCTTCATCTCCTGCCCCATCCTTCCTCACCCCTCCCTGCCATCGCTCCCTGGGGATTCCCTCTTCTTTTTCTTTCCCAGACTGATTAGCACATGGCACTATCAAGAAAGGCAGCTCTAGATAATGTTCCCCAAGCCAATGCTGTCTGTCGGCACCTAGGGCCACTCCAGCCCCCGGGGATGGGGGTCACACGGGTACCTACCTCCCGCCAAGCCCCTTACACTTCTGAGCACCTCCACCAAAGCTGAGATGCTGTCCTCCACCCCCCGCCCAGGGTGGGAGGGCTGCTTGGTAGCATAGCCACGGCGCATGGTGGGGGGGGGGGGCGGAAAGGGGGGCATTCATATCAGAGTTCAGCCAGATTCTGAGCCCATTACCTGGGCACCAGGCTGGCAGCCGGCCAAGCCTCGGCTTCTCTGACCTCAGGGGGGAGAGAAACAGAGACACAGACAGAAAAGTGAAATCAGGACCCTCCGTGCTGTCTGGCGGAGTTAGAGCTGTCTGTATGTGGAATGCACCCCCCCACCCCACCCCTGCTGAATGCCTGTGCTCCCCTGGCCTCCAGGCCTCCGTTTATTTGTCAATCAAATGGGAAAGCTGGCCCAGCCAGCTCTGCGGGGCTGCTGTAAGGTTCACTTAGCAGTAAATATGCATGATAGCTGTCACCCAGGATTCACACCCACGGTGGGCTCCGTCCAATCTGACCCAGGCCCTGACATGCCCATTTTCCTTTAGGGCAAGTGCGGGAGTCACCTTTATTTTATAACTGGGAGGGGCATGCCAGGAGCCAAGCTGGAGGCGGAGAAAGAGCCAGCCAGGATCCCAGCCTGGGCTGGTCTGCAGGATGTCCCAGAAGGGCCCGACGGGGCGGGTCCTGGGTGGGGGCGGGACAGGCTTCCCCCGCCCATCCCAGCTCCCTGCTGCCTGGTACCGAAGGGGTTGCTGGCACTGCCTGGAGGCGCCACGTCACCTGAACAGAAGGCAGAGCCCTTGCCAAGGCTCCCTGAGCGTGACTCTTGCCAATTCAAACGCTATATCTCAACGCCATTAATTTACATTTTGATTCGACTTTCTTAATTTTACTTCAACTTCGCACGACTCCAGTTTGAGAATCATTTTAATGTATTTATCTGTGAGGCAATTTGTTAAATAACCCCCAAGACTCGGCGGTTTTCCGTTCTGAGCTTTTATTGCAAGGCTGTTTTAAATTAAATTAGTTGTCAGGGTCCCTGAGTGCATTGTAACGGGGATGAGTTCACAGGCAGCCCACTCATAAAAGTGCAAACCGCTGGCTAAATGGACGAGAGCAGGAAGTTGGGCCGCCCAGCCCAGCTCCTCCCAGACCCGCTCGGGGCTGGTTTGGGCAGTGCAGGGATGGAAACGCTGAGAAGCAAACAGCTCTTGGAGCCACCCCCAGTTCCCAGGCTGGACTGTGCCTGCCAGGCCCACGTAGGGCAGGCCCTAGATTGCTGCGGGTAGGGACAGGTCCTTACCTGGGCCCCCCAGCGCATCCGCCGCCTGCTCTGGGGGCCCCCGGGTGTCTGTGCCGTCACCCCTCTGCGGAACAGCAGAGTGGCAGAGCCTGGTCTCTGCTTTGGCTCCCTGAACCCCAGGGAGAATTGGTGGGGAGCTGGGGGGTGAGATCTGTCCCCCCTCCCCCCACATCTGTTATCTAAGCCAGTGTATGTGCAGTTTGTCACCTGGGCTGGGGGCATGATTTGTGAGCTGAAAGGCGCAGGTATTGAATCTATATTTCATTTTCACGTCAGCAGCTGCTATTTGCCCGATAATGGACTGAAGCTGTGGGGACGGGGCCCAGGGTCCTGTTCATGGCGCTGCTGTGCCGTTCGGGTGGAGTGGGCACAGCGGGCAAGCCCTCTCCCCCCAGCCCTCCTAGAGCTGCGCAATCCCGCTGGCGGGCCTCCCCCCCACCCCCTGCAGCACTCAGCCAAGCCGGCCCCCACCTGTGGGGAAATGGGACCCTCCCATCCTGCCCATCAGACCTCGAGTCCCCTGGGAAGCTGCCCAGCCCCTGGCAAATGGACCAGGAGGCGGTGGGCAGTCACTGGGAGTCACTGGACACCTGGCGCGGTCTCCCCAGGAACCCCAGCTTGCGGGAGGAGGCCTGGGATGCCCATGGTGCTTTGGTGCTGTCTCTGCAGCACCTCGCAGGGGCCTGATGCACCGCATGCGTGTGGTCTAGATCTCTCCCGTATACCGGGGGCAGCGTGGCATGGTGGTCACCAGTGTGGGTGCTGGAGCTAGGTGCCCGGGTTCGAATCCCGGCCCTGCTGCTTCCAGTGTGGCCTTGGGCCGTTCTTGTAACTTGGGGACCTCCGAGGAGCACTTCCGGGATGAAATGGGTTCCAAGAGCTCAGAAGTACATGGAAGGTGATAAGCCTCACCGTGTGGCCACCTTGGAGACAGATGTCTCCTAAGGAGAGGGACTCTCAAATACGCCTTTCTAGCCATTTGGCAAGCTCCTATTCATCCAGGGATGCCTTCCCAAAAGCCACCTCCTCTGGGAAGCCTTCCGGAGCAGGATCAGGTGTCCTCTCTTTTTGCATTCGCCCAGCCCACTTTGTGCCGGGGATGAACCTGCATGCTTCCTCTTCCTACCCAGCTGGCTGCACATCCGGAGTGCGTGAACCCTCTCCTTTTCATCTTCTAAACCTTCTCGGGCCCAGGACAAACACACACCCTACCACGGGCACTGTAGCCTTTGAGAACATTTGGTTTTGGAGGGGAGGGAGGAGCGGGGGAGAGAACTCTTTGCAAGGCCCTGGCTCAAAGACGGGGCACCGAGGCCCGGGGCACCCAGGAATGAAGCACCACCTCCCGTGTGTGGCCCGCTGAACCTGCAGGCCTCTGCCTCACCTCCTGCATGCTCAACACCAACTGCTACTCTTCTCCTCTTCCCTTCACTCCCCGGTCTCTCCTCCCCCAGCCCTACCCCTGAAACACCAGCCCACACCCCTTCCATGGCCTCTGAGCCCATGTCTGGCCCATTTCTCCTCTGGGGATCTGACCCAAGCCTGGGTGAGGTGACTATCCCAGGTTCCTTTATCACAGCTCACGTCCCCAACACTGTCACTGCCCCGTGTCTGGCCTGTGCACCCTACCCCCTCACTAAACCACATTCATGGTGGAGGGGCAGGACCTGAGCGTGTGTCGTGGAATCCGCCTGCCTGTCCCATCCTAGGTGGGCCCTGGAGGCACTAGCAAAATGAATGAGCAAACAAATGAATGATTAAGGTCCTTGAGAATTTCTGGGCTCCTGGCCACTGGGTGCCCAAGGTGCTGACTGGCAGCCCCCTTTCTGCCAGCCTTTGCTGAGTGGTAGATGCCAGGCCTGCTGCTGTTGGTAGGGGGCAGGGGACAGGGGTAGAGAGAACTCGGAGGAAGCCCCCCTACTCTGTGCTGTTTATTGTCTGGCCAGAGGCCCCACCCTCCGTACCCTGCTTTAATGTCAGGGTACCCCCAGGGGTTAACTAGGGCTGGACGGAGAAACCAGATGGAGGGCGGCCAGCAGGCAGGTCTCAGGTAAAGGTCGAATGTCCAGCCAGGGCTAAGCCTGAGGCCACTGGCTCTTCAGCCAAGAGAAAATAGTGGCCGCCTGCCAGAGCCAGGAGGAGAATGTTGGGGAGTCGGGACCCCAGGATCCCAGCCCAAGCATCAACCTTGCTCAGCCTCCCAGACCCCACCCCCCACCCCCCTCTGTGGGACAAGCAGACCCTCTTCCCCAGGCGAGACACACACACCCCCAACTCCAGGGCTGCACGCGGAGCTGACAATGTGGCTTGCTTGCTTTCTGTCCCCAAGCCCGGGCTATGCAGTTTGGGATTTTCCCCCCCTCTTCACTGATGTTTTATTCATGCAAACCCAGCCTGCATCTGTCCTCAGAAAATGAGAGAGAAGATACAGGAGACAGAGGAAGAGATACAGGGGCTCCAAGAGACTGAGGGGCTCACAGAGAAGGAGACCCCGCGTCTGTATGGGTTTTGCTATTCAAAGCTAGATAACCTAGAAACATCCACTGAAGATGCGCTCTCCCCGTGCTCTCCCTGCGGCCGCCTGACAGCGAGAGGAGCCGTCATTCAGATGCGATTCATTGCCACCTCTTAGTCTATCACTGGTTCCTTTTCAAACCTCTCCACAGCTCACGGGGAGGGCCCCAGCCCTGCTCGTCCTTCTCCACACTCTCCGGGGCCAAGGAGGAAAGGGGGGCTGTGTCTGTGTTAATTGCATTGTTAGACCAAAGGTGCTCACTTAGGCTCGCTGTCTAATTTGGGGCTTTTATGAAACATGATTGCTGGCTGACAGCTGGGCAGGGGGAGCCGCATTCCGGCACGCGCTACGGTGTCCCCTGCCACCCCTCCACTGACCTCTGCCCCTCCCCCTTCCTGCCCCTTCCGGCACACAGACCCACGTCACCCAGAGCTCAGTGCCCTAGAGGCTGTTTATTCCCACATAAGCTTCAGCAAACCCCGGGGGAGGCGGCTGCCGGGAGGGTTGGGAGGGTTGCCGGCGGCCAGCCGAGGATGCTTATTCCTTGAGGCTGCCCTCTCCCCACCCCTTGACGAACTCCTGTTCGCCCTTCAAGAAAAGCACCCTTCCGAAGGCTCCCTCCTCTCCCTCCTCTTCCCACCCTGGGTTGCCCCAGCGTCTGGGATGCACACAGGCCATCTTCAGTGGACATGGGCGGCCCTTCCGGGGTGCAGGCGGCCCTGGGGGTGTTCGCAATGGCAATTTCCGTAGCCCAGAGTAATCCTAGGAGGAGCACCCCAGGATCACTCTCTGTGCCCATTCAGATGTGGACACTGAACCAGAGAGGTTAAGTGATCTGCCTGAGGGCACACAGGGTCAGAGTTCATGGACTCCTACATCTGTTTTGTGCCCTTGACTGCTCTATGGTGGCCTCCCCCGACCCCCACCCTGCTGAAAGGCTTCATTCTGAAGAAGACTGCACCCCAGCGACGAAAGCTTCGTGCCATACTGGCTGTCCCCAGGCCAGGCGACTTTCTCTCTAGTTATCTCATTTTTCCCTCACAGCTGTATGGGGACAGGCCCCCGCTGTCGTAGGTGTCCCAGCCCCAGGCCAGAGCACAGGAGTGGCTTAGGGCCCAGATGCAGGGCTGGGGAGGGCAAGCTTGGGAGGTGGCGTCAGGGTGGAGGGCCCCACCTCCCTTCCCCACGAGCCCCTGCTGCGGGCGTGGGACCTCCAGGCACACCAGCCATCCGAAGCCTGGCTTTGGGGTAGCGGTCTGGGCCTCAAGGTGGGTCAGGCCCCAGAAGGCAGGGCTAGTGCATTGAGAGGTGACACAGAGCAGGGCTCCTTCCGGGGCCCAGCAGGGACTGCTCACTCCTGTCAAAGGTCAGCATCTGTCAGTGTGGCCCCGCCCCCCAGTGCCTAGAACAGGGCCTGCGCATGGTGGGCATTCAGTGAGTGAATGCTGGATTGTTACCCCACACGTACCCCAGTTTGGGTGCCAGAGGACAAGCACCAGCTGGGGTGAACTGGCCGAAATCTGGGCTGTTTCTTTCAGCCCCGCATGTGGTGATGGGCTCCGCATCCAGAACGCCACGTCTGACTTGGCAGATGGAAGACCCCAGAATTTGGGAAGACCTCTGCATAAGCCCAGGTCAGCCCGCAGACTTGGGGCTCTCTCCAGGGGGCAGTCACGGGTCATCCCTTGCGCACTGCTTCACGCCCCTCATGTTTATCGAGAGCTTTCCGTGTCCCAGGCGCCGTGCAAGGCAGAGGGGCCCCCTCAGAGAAGTGAAGGGGAGTCCAGCCAGCAGAGACCCAGGACCAGACCCGCATGTAAAAAGACAACCGTGTGTCCAGCCAGAGAACTGAAGAGGAGGGACTCCTGTCTAGGAAAGTTCAAGAAGGCTTCACAGAGGTGGGGGCACTCGAGCAAGGCTGAGTGGGCATCCCCTAGGCAGAGAAGGGGCCAAGGCATGCCAGGCAGAGGCTTGGACAAGGTCTCAGAGGCACGAAGAAGGCAGTATTTGTTTGGAAAGGTAGCCAACAGAAGCAAGTGGAAATGGCGGGGGGGGGGGGGCAAGCACAAGAGTGTCTCATTTTCTCCTTTGAAAAGTAAAGTCAGAACCTGATATTCCACAAAGGGATGTCCTAGGATGACAGCCTAACTTGGGGCCAGAAGGAGGCGTTTTAAAATGCAGATAATCCAATCCAGCAAGTCGGTGTCCCTGGTACCCAGGACCATGCATATTTATTTGAACAAGGCCCTGGAGTTCAATGGGGACTATGGGGTCAGAGGCAGGTGACTCGGAAAGCCCAAGCTGTCAGGCCTAGGAGGGACCTAAGGCATCGGAGGCTGGCCTGGGATCGGAGCAGGCGAGGCGGGGCCAGTTCTCCTCCGCTGGCAGAAGGGCCCTCACCTCCAGCTGGGGGCGGGGACGGAGGCGCAGCGTGAAGGAAGGGCAGACGGCGGCAAAGTCAGCGCGGCGCATCCATCTGCCCTGACAGCCAGCAATTACACCGCGTGATCGCCAGATTACTCCAAATGCATTTATTACAGGGGTTAGAAGCGGGGGACTTATTTACTGGCAAATCCATACTCATTACAAGACTCAGCCTAGCCTAGACTGAAAACAGCTCAACTGAAACAAATAATTACCAAAGTCCTTCCAGCGCGAGGCTCTCAGGTGGTTGGGGTGCGGGGTTGGGGGTGGCGCCTGGCCCTTTCCATAAAGAAAAGGGAGGACGAGGCTGAGGGTGAGGAGGATGCCAGGGTCGGGGAGGGAGACGCCGCCCGCCGCGGTGCGCATGCCCGCCTGGGTCATGAATATGCAAACGAGCCCCGCGGGGCGGGGCCGACACGCCCGGTCCCGGGGGCTCTGGCCACCGCCCACACCCAGCCGCTAGGGCAGAATCAAAGCGATGGGAAGGCGACCTAGGGGGCCTGCGGGGTTCCGAGGCTGGACCTCTGAGAGGCAGCGGTAGTCTCGCATTTTCCAGGGAAGGAAACACTGGCACAGAGTACAAGCTCCCCAGTTGCTGAATGAAGGAAAAGGACGAGTGAACAGAAGTATAGATCAGACAGACCTTGCCCTGGGCCGGAGGAGGGCCCACTGTCGGTCCTCAAGCTGGGGCGCCTGGAGGGGCTCCCTCCCAGGGTACCCTGGCCTCACAGGCACACACAGCTGGCCTTGTAGCCACAGAGCTTACAGACGCTGGGCATCCTGGGTGCGTGGCCTTGGGGGACGCGGAGAGCAAAGACAGTTGCCTTCCCCACCCACTGGGGACTCGGGTTCCAGAAACAAAATCACTCTATGGCGTTTTTAGGGCGGACAGAGCTGGCCGGGACTCCTGCTTCCATTTTACAGATGAAGCAACCGAGTCCCAGACAGGGGCAAGGCCAACCGCGGTCCGCTTGCTCTCGTCGGAGAGCTCCCCGCAGCGCCCTGCGCTCTCCGGCCTCCTGGACCGCGGTGACGGCGATCAATGCCCGCGTGGGGAGCTGTCAGGCCGATTGAAATGTGGGCTCGGCCTCTCTGCCCGCTGGGCAGATGCTGGCACCGCCACCCGCGCCTTAAATATTCATTCACTTGACAGAACACTAATTAAACAAAGTAAGGTGCATTATTACTTGATTAAATTTTTTATTGGCAGCTTAATTGGTCTGTTAGTTGCCCCTCAGGGAGTTGTTCGCCCGCTCTCCCCCGCCGTGTGGGAGACGGCCCCTGGCCGTCCCTGTGCCGCCCTTCCCTGCCCGCGGGGTATGCGGGCGCTCTGCCCGCACTCCCAAGCTCAACTTCTGGTCTGGGCGCCTGCTTCTCGAGCCCCGCCCCCAGGGCCTTCGAGGTTCCTCTCCCATTGGGTCAGGGTGAGAGTTGCTGCCAATCAGCACGTAGGAGGCAGGCCTCTCGAGGTCAAGAGGCTCCACCTGAAAGTAGGCATCTCGTGCACCCAGGGGAGGGAAGGAAGGCACCCAGACTGGGGGAGCGAGGCTGGAGAGTGGCTGGATGACCTGCCCCTTTTTGGCCCTGGCCCTCCGTCTCCCTCTCAGCACCACCGCAGGGATGGCCCCACAGACCCCCTATCCAGGGACAGACGCTTTCCTGCCCACAACCTCTGTGCTACTTGGTCCCCCAATAGGGGTGGAGGGGCCTTGCATACAGCGATGGCCCGAGGGACCAGGATCCAGCCATGAAAGGGCCTGAGAATCCGCCCTCAGGTGAACCCACCTTCCTTGTCCAGCTTCCCACCTTGGGGGCACCTCCTCCCACCACCCCTACTGGCAGGAAGGCAGCCCCCCGCTCTGAGGGGTGCTCTCTGGGGACAGGTGCTCACTCTCCTCCAGGTCAGTGGCCAGACAGGGCCACCCTATGTGGACCTGGAACCTGCACCTTCCTTCCCCTCTCCTCCCCCCTACCTCTTGAGTGCTTTCCTTGCCTCCCCCATGGGGTGATGGGAGCCTGGAGCCACATTTGCCCTGTGGACAGGTGGCCCCTTCCCCCAAGCCTGCCCTCTGGGGTTGCGGTGAAGGAGGGCCAGGGTCTGTCCCTTCCTCCCAGCACTACCCGAACCCCTGCGTGAGCCTCAGTTTCCCTAGTGCCAAACGGGCACCTGTCCTCATCCGATGTGCAGAATTTGAGTATTGGGCACAAAAGAAGGAACACGTCCTCTCCTGCTGGGCGAGCTGCTTGCTCTGAGATCCCAGCCAGTCCTCACACCCATGCTTCGACGGCACTGCCCCTCACCTAGGTTACATGAGGCAGAAGGTCCCCTGGGGCTTAGTGACTTGTCCAGGGTACCATATGGGGAGGGGAGGAGGAGAGGGCAGGGAGAAGGGAGGGCAGGGCAGAGAAAACTGCTGGAAAAAGCCAGGGGTGGGCACAGCTCTGCCTGTCTGTTCTGTCCACAAACCCACTCGCCGGCTCCTCAGCCCGTCAGCGGGAACCCGTTCTGAAAGCACCCGGGGCCTTCCCAGGGTGGCCTTGGCCCCCGTGTCACACCCCCTTACCTTCAGCCATAGCCTGCGCAGGGCAGGGGGCACTGCCGGTCCCACGCATCCCGCCGCCACTGCCCTCTCCACACCGTCCCACCCCACCTCCCCGAGAGGATCCAGGCCCCACCGATGACGGAGGGACCGTCCAGCAGCCCCAGAAGCCGCCACTGGCAAGCAGGAGGCGAGGTAATTGGCATCGCCGGCCGAGGGAGCAGGAAATGAGCGGCCCCAGCCCGTGTGGATCGGGAAGCTGTTCAGTGTCATCGGCCTTATCTGGGAACAGGCGGCCCAATTACAGGGCCGTGCCCGTTGTACTCAGCAGCTGTTGGCTCTGCTGCTGTCCCCCCCCCACTCTCCACCCCCGTGTCCTCACAGCATCTCTGGGCCCAGGGCATCTGCTGCCCCTGCCCCAAAGGCACGAGGCAGCGGCCCGGAGAGAGGCCTGGCCTGATACTCCCCTATCCACGTGTGCAGGTGGCTCCCACCCCGGCCTGTCCTACAGGGGAGCAGCCTCTAGGTCCTACACCCACACCCCGAGGCCCTCTCCTCCCAAAGGTGACCATCTAGGCTGAGCCCTGCCCGGGCTCTGTGTTCTAAGGACCCATTCAGTGAGGAGCACATGGCCAGGCCGGCAGGGGTCTCCGGCTGCCCTTGTCCCAGGGCTCCCGCAGGCCAGGAGGTACAGGTCACCCTGCTCTGACGCTCCATCCCCTCCACCAGCCACCGCGTGAGAGGCTTAATAATCCCGTGGGTGGACAACGCTCAGAAACGCAGTGCCACTGGGGGCTGTGATGAGGTGTCATAGATTAGGAAAATAGGACTATCATGGGTTTGCAATTGTATATAACGCAGCCAGATATTAACAGATCATGCAGCGGCTCACAGATCTGAGAGGGGTTGGTGGTCCCAGAAGGGCCGAGCTGAGGGTGGGGAGGGGCTGCCCTTCCGGATGAGAGATGGGGAGTGCCTCGGGCAAAGCTGTCTGGGCAGCCACAGCAAGAGGGTGGCAGAGTGGAAGGACACTGGCTTTGTGACGGGACCCGCCTGAGTTCAAATCCGTGCCTCTGTTTCCCCGTCTGTAAAGCGGAGGTGTGGCTGCCTGCTCCGGGGTCGTGAGGATTCAGTGGGCCCGTGAACCTAAGCTCCCCTTCCCCTTCCTCCCTCCTCCTCCACAAGGGCTCCGGCATTTAGGCCTTGTCAGGCCCCCCTGTCTGGGAAGGTCTCCCTCTGGTCTGTAGACATGTCGAGCCCCCCCCACCCACCCACCGCTGCACACAGTCCTCTCTACTGAGCGGGCCTCTCCTGGTTGTGCCCCCTCCCACAGCACACCCCTGTGGGGGCCACAGACACGCCATGAGAGTCCTCTTCCTGTCTGAAGACCCCCTTCCGGCAGGCGGAGAGGATGGACCTGAGTCAAAGCCCTGAGCCTAAGGTCCAGCCGGACAGCCTGACTATGTCAGCCCCTCTGCCCCTCTCTTCATCTGAAAAGGGGCCATGATGGCCTGTTTGGCCCTGGACAGCACGAACTCGCCGGAATGCCAGGTTTCCTCACTGACCGGGAGCTTCCCAAGGGCCAGGACTGGGTCTCTCTGACTCCTCTCTGTCCTCAGAGCTGGCACTGGGTGGTCACTGCCTGTGAGGTTCTAGCTCCGCCCCAGCAGGTGACACTGCTTACATGAACAGGGCAGACGAGGGATCCCGCCATGTCCCTGGTTTCTCTGCTCTCAGTTCACAGGTCTGGGATACTGGGAAGAACCAGCAGTGGGATGCCCCCCCCCAACCCCAGCCCCCAGCCAGCTTGCCCCAGAGACCTCATTCCTGCCTTCTCCCAGCCCTACAAACTAGGGGCTGTGGAGCGCCTGGGGGGCTCAGTCTGTTAGGCATCCGACTTCGGCTCAGGTCATGATCTCACTGTGGGTTCGAGCCCCGCTTCGGGCTCTGTGCTGACAGCTCGGAGCCTGGAGCCTGTCTTCAGATTCTGTGTCTCCCTCTCTCTCTGCTCCTCCCCCCTTCTCAAAAATAAATAAAACTTTTAAATAAATAAATAAATAGACTCGGGGCTAGTAGTGGCCCAGAGTGCCACGGGGCTGCCAGGCGCACAGGAACCAGACGAACATACCCAGAACCCCACGGCGTGACCGATGTGACTGGGGTCGTGCAGACCGGCCTGCAAGGAGCGGCTTCTTGGGGGAGGTCATGCTGGAGCAGAGGCCAAAGGGGAGGTCAGGGCAGGCCTTGGGCTGGGCAGGGGTGCTAGGGTGGAAAGGAGGGGCCGTCTCTGTGGCAGTGAGCCTGGGGTGTAGACCAGTGCCAGGCCAGAAGCCTTGGGGAGGACAGCTGTGATTCCTAAGACAGGCTAGGGTTCTTCCCAGGGGGGTTGGACAGGCCCCTCACCAGTGCCTCCGACCCACCCCCACACCCCCGCCCTGCCCCCCATCACAGAGACCCCAGGCCAGGCCTGGCACCCCCAGGGATTCTCAGCCAGCCCCAGGGAGCCCCATCGGTGGGCAGAGCCCCTGGGGAGCCTTTCTCTCCCAACCTGTTGGCTCTTTTCTTGAGCTGCAGACAGCGCCATCACTACCCCAGCTCCCCAGGCCTCAGGGGCTGGTGAGGCTGCGGTGGGGCTGCGGGCCCACCTGGCCCCCCGGCTGTCTGTCGACTGTCACTTACAGATGGGCTCCATCTCTGTCTGTCCACTCGATGGTGGAGCCTCCTGTTCCCGCAGCTGCTCCCCCTTCCTCATCCCCTCCTGCCTGCAGACAGCTTGGCTGGGCTGTGGGTGTGAATTTCCACCGGGAGGGAGGGCCTGTTCCTTCTGGCACACGGAAGCAGAGCCTGGGGAGGAGGGGGTGCGGGAGCAGGAAAGCTGGTGGGGAGGGTTAGGAGGGGGGAGAGGCTGTGCCCTGTCACAGCTCCTCCGGGAAGGCATCCAGGCCTGGGTGGCCCAGAAGACTGACCGTAAAATGAAATCTGGTCCCAACTGTCCTAACTCCATATAGCGGGGAGCGGGGGGCTGGTCAGAGTAACCTCCAAGCCCCCTTTCCTCTTCTTCCTGTCTTAATACACGTCATGCCAGCAAGGACAAACTGGTCCCATTTTGTGGATAGGAAACTTGAGGCCCAGAGGACTAACAAGGTATATTGGGAGACTCACTCATGTGAGATCCTTGAGTGCCTTGCCCACCTGGCTGTCAGCAGGCTAACCGTGTGGCCCCTGTCCCTGCCGGGCCCAGGAGTCCAGAAGGACCCGAGCTCATCCACAGTCACAAGCCAGGCCTGGTGCTAAGAGCTATACCCAGAGGTGGGGCGCCTGGGGAGCTCAGACAGTTAAGCGTCGGCTCCGGCTCAGGTTGTGATCTCGAGGTTCGTGGGTTCAAGCACCACGTTGGGCTCTGTGCTGACAGCTCAGAGTCTGGAGCCTGCTTCGGATTCTGTGTCTCCCTCTCTCTCTCTGCCCCTCTCCTGCTTGCGTTGTCTCTCTCTCTCTCTCTCAAAAAAAAAAAAAAATTAAAAAAATCATCTTAAAAAAAAAAGTACTATACCCAGAGGGAGGCTGAGCCTCACCAGTGCCCTCTGTCCAGAAGGGAAACTGAGGCAGTGCAGAGGAGCCGGGGACACCCCTGGCACTCCACACCACAGCCTATCGGCCAGCCAGCCATAGATATTTATTGCTTGTCTAATGCGCCAGGCCCCGGGGACCGGAAGAGAGACGAGGTTCCTGTCTCCTCAGAGCTCACTGCCTGCTGGGGATGGAGCCTGGGCAGAAGCCGGACTATAGGGAATGTCACACTGCGCTCTGGACTGGGAAAGGACGGACACTGTCCTGTGGGAGGGGGGCCACCAGCCCCTGAGTGGCCTGCTCCCCCGCTAGCTCCACTGTGCCCCCCCACACCCCCATGCTAAGCGCCCGTCTCCCGCAGTTCTGGCTAATGAAGGGCAGCTCCGCCCACCCAGAAACCCGGCTCCTTCCAGCTGGTATTTAAAGAAGTGTCTGAATTTGATGATGGCTTTGTTGTTCCCATTCCCATCTTCCGCCCACCCTACAGTGTCCCTCTCAAGGTAAAACAGCAGCAAAGCTCCTGGCTGCTCCTCACCACCCTGTCGTCCCCCCCCCCCCCCCCCCCCCCCCCCCCCCCCCCCCCCCCCCCCCCCCCCCCCCCCCCCCCCCCCCCCCCCCCCCCCCCCGCCGCATTCGGGCCCCAGAAGAGTGTCTCGTCCAGGCTTGGGCTCCATTCCTGGCAGGCCCTGTGCCGGGCACTGTGGATCCAAGGACCACTGAGGCTACTCTCGGTACACGCTGGTTGGCTCTGATGAGGGTCAACTTCTGGAGCAGGCTGGGGAAGCAGGGAAGACTTCCTGGAGGAGGCAGTTATCAGCACAGAATAGGAAGGCAATGACAGGTGGGAGAAATTCAACCGTGAAGGGGAGGAGTGGAAGTCGGAGAGTCACCGTTGGAAGAGAAAGGGAGGTTGGGAGGGGGGTGATTTTTATGAGACACTAGAATGTCCTTAAAAGCTGACGCCTGAGGTCCATCAGGAAGACAGGATGAGTGACAAAGGGAAGACTCACCAAGGCAGGAGGGGGCAGGCCGGGCAGAGTCCTAGAGCAGGAAAGTTCATGGGTCAGGTGGCCAGATGGAGGGGAATTTCCGTCTTCTCTGAGAAGTGAGCGATGGTGCCATCTCTCTCTCCAGGAAGCACTCACCCATTTAAAAGATGAAACCAAGGCCCAGGAAGGTTCCCCAGCCTGCCCTGGGGTGTAGACCAGCCTGACCCGTTCTGGGTTAAGATGGGATGAAAGGGGTGAGGGCCCCAAGGGGATCCTAAGGACAGTTACCCAGGGTGTGTCGGAGGAACTCCGACCAGGCCCGCTGCTGGGCTTGCTCAGTCTCCCGGGGAGGCAGCCGCTGCCTTCCTGGGGAAACTTGTGAATATTCCCTGCTCTCTCCTGTCACGGCTGAGCCACCTCTCCCTGAAAAGCCCAGCCATCCTGTTATCTGAGCAGGCCACTATCTGTCCTCTGGCCCCGCCTCACCCCTGCGCCCCCCCTGCCAGGCGCACTGAGGGCAGAAGTGTGTTTAAGGCCTCACCCTCTCGAGGACACCAGTGGGTCCCCAGCTCATAAAGATGTCTCTAGGGGCCGAGGGAGCTCCTTGGCCTCCTCCTGCGGGTCCTCTCTGAGCTCAGTCTTTCCCTCTGGCTCTGATTAGCACCCAGCTTCTCTCTCCTGCCTGGTGGGAGAAGCCTGGGGCCAGGCCACCCACAGGCTGGGCCTCCCTTCCCGAACTGGGCTGGGGACAGGAGTCGGCGTCGTTCAACACAATGCCCTAGTACGTAGGAAACACCTGGTAAAGAACCTGATGCCAGGCCACAGAGGTAGCCGGCAGGGTGGTGTGGATGGAACCCAGGCCATGGCCTTGCATTAGAGCCCGGCCACCAGCTCCGGGTGGGCCCCGAGCAGGCTGCTTCCCGAGTCCATGTGTCTTTCCCCATCTGTCCTGGAGCAGGTGCCCATGCAGAGCCAAGGAGCCCCGGGGTCCTGCTTTTATTGGGGACACAGACATCCTGGCCCAGCCCAACCCAGCCCCCCAGCCCCCCGAGGACCTCAGGCTTGGCCTGGCAGCCACCTCTAAATCCCACCCCGCAGGAAACCATGGGCTGCCACAGCCCCATTTGCAGAGCCCGGCCTGGTTAATCTGCTTCATTAAAGGCACTAATTAATTGGCTTAATTAAAAGGGTAACCTGGAAGCCAGCAGAACTACCTCCTAACGAGGCACGAGGCCATGCGGAGGCAGCCCTGGAGCCGAAGAGGGGAGCCCCCTGCCCGTGCCCAGCACGCCCATCCAAGGGCGCAGAGCCCAGCCCCTGGCTCGGGGCAGCCCCCGGACCACAGGGTGGCTGCTGACCCTTTCCCGGGCCCCCACACCCCTCCGTCAGGCTCTGTGCGCTGGGGGGAGTCGGAAGCCCCGCATTCACATGCACCGCCTGGCTGCAGCTAAAAACCCAGAATGTAAGCAGCCGTAATTAGACGAAGCGCGGGCAGGTTGCAGCAGATAAAGGTCAACAGGCCAGGAGGGAGGGATGCCATAGCAAGGGGGCCGAGCCTGGCCACGCGGCGCCTGTCCCACAAGGAGCTGGGTGGGCTCTGGCCGGGGCACTATGGGCCCCGTGGCGGAACACCACATGGGCAAGAGCCCCTGAACCACGAGCTTCCATGATCACAAAGCACTAGTATCAGGAGGAGAGGCCTTTAAATCCCAATGCCACCTCTAGAGGCTGAGTGGCTAGGGCAAGCTCCCTTGCCTCTTCAGCTCTCTCCCTCATTTGCAAAACGCCCCCTACGGGTGCCCGGGTGCCCGGCAGCTTCCTTACTCAGGCGGGCCTTCCCCAGGCTTAGCAGGAGTGAGTGCTGGGATCGATTAGCCATGTCTGCCCAGGGCAGCGCAGAGAAGAGGAGGCATATGTGCCGCTCTTGTCCCGCCCATCCTGCCAGCCTCTGAAGAGGCTCAGTCTCTGTGTCCAGGTTTCAAATCTTCCCCATGGCAAGGGGAAAATAATTCTCGAAGCTAGTCCCGTCTCTACAAGGCCTCACAGCCCACAAAGGTGTTCTTCCAGATAATACTCATTTGAACAGCCCTGGTTGGGAACTGAGGCTCTGGGTGGCTTGGTCTGAGGCAGCTTTCAAGGAAGGAATTTGCTGTGCTGTGGGGACCCTGCCCTCCTCCACCCCACACACTCCCCAGGACACCAGCCAAGTTCATGTGCAGCCCCCACCATTGAGCTGGACAATTCCTCCCTGGGCAGGGAAGTCATAATCATGTCACACCGGGCCCAGGGAGCCAAAGAGCCACTCATGGCCCCTCTCAAAACTGCAAGAGAGGAAAGACAGGACCTCAGAATGGGCTGAGGGTGGGTCTCTCCAGGATCCAAAGGAGCCCAGTTGGGCCCTGGTGTCCTTTGGGGACAGGCAGGGGGTGAGGCCAGATGCCATGGGCACTGTACGGTTCAGGATATAGAAGCGCTCGAGAGAGTGGGAGGGAGCCCCTGAGGGTCCCCAGCCCCAGCCCAGCCCGTGCGATGGGTAAGGCCTCGGGGCAGCGCGGCCAGCCTAGGCCTGGTGGACACACGCCGTCAGCCCTCTCCCACTCTGAAGCCATGGTGGTGGCGGCTGTCAGACCGCACAGATTTAGTCTCCACGCAAACAGCTGTCAGCCTGCTCGCCGACAGCCCTGCCGCCGCCTGGGAGCCAGGAGTGAGGTTCCAGAGAGGGTGCCCCCACCCTGTAATCATGAGACGTAATCAGCACCAGGCCCTGGGGAGGGAGGGGCTGCCACACGGCTGTCACCACCTATAGCGTCAGGCCAAGCCTCCAGAGTCCCCTACAAGCACCCCTCCCAGCGGCTCCCAGGCTTGCAGACCCACGCACGCACCCCCTCACCCACTCGGGTGCCCGGGGGGCTGTCAGTGCTGGTGTCTGCCCAGAGCTGCTTCCCCCAGAGGGACCTGCCCCTTCCCTCCTCTGACTAGACATTCACAGGGGCCCACTTCTGCCCCCACCGTCTTGTCTCAGCACCCTGGCCCCATGTTACAGATGAGGAAACTGAGGCCTAAGAAGTGGCCAGGTCAGTGGCCAGGGGAACTAGAACTTAGGGCTCCGGGGGCTGCAACTGGAACGTGGCGCCCATGGAGTCAACTCCCCGCAGCTGAGTGGGAACAGCACTTGGGGCCAAAGTCTGGAGGGCATGGGGAGGGAGGGGCATCACGCTGACCCCCCCTGCCCACCCCCAGCAAGGCTGAGTGAGAGCTTAGGATGAGGACAGAGGTGACAGACAAGGCCACCCACAACAAGGCCCTAGAGGCTAGACAAGAGCAAGGCAAGGAGTGTGGGAGGCCTGGCTCAGACAATTGGCTGATGGTTAGTAGCCTCGGCGCTCAGGGCCCTTCGCTTCCCCCTCGGGCCCCGCCCAGAGCCAGGAGGCCATCTGCACACTGACCCACCACCCTGCCCTAGGCCCCATCCAGCACTCATGTGTGGCTTCTCCCCCTCACACCAAAAAACCTGCCCATCTTTCCCCCATTACGATCCTCAGGTGCAGGGTGGGGGCTCCACCACCTAGAGGCCAGCACAGCGGGACCAGGAAGGATGTGCTCAGAAAATATTGTTGGCCAGGCGATGGTGACCGGCTGCCGCAGGGTGGGCGCAAGGCGGGCACGGATGCGGCCACAGCCACATGATCGGGAGGCGCAGAGCCGGGACCACGGTCCGGGTAGTCAGGCTCTTCACGTGTCCTACCGAGGGCCGCACAGGCTCTGCCCACAGGACAGCGGACACCCCCGCCCCCACACCCCTGCAGCAGGCCGGCAGCAGTGCTCGCCTTACCTGGCTGCCCTGGGGCAGAGGCACCTTTCTAGAAGGGCAAGTAGAGACAGCACTAGACTCTCACGCCCTGGGAAGGGGCCCTCGGGGCTCCTTGGAGAGCGACTTCAAACCTCCAGACCTCCATCCGTCCTGCAGAAATGAGGCAGGCAACCCTCACCCTCCCCCCAGGCTGGCGTGAGGGTCCAGGGAAGGAACTGTCAAGGTTGAGGAGCACCCGGGAGCCTGGCACCTGGCTTCCCCGCAGGGGTCACCGGTGCCCTGGACAGGAGGCACTGCGGCACAAAGGCCTGAGGGAGGGCCTGATTTCCTGTCCACGGGAGAGAGCCCAAGGGAAGAGCAGATGATCACCCTCATCATTTCACCAGGCCGCTTGTTATGAATATTAATAGCATTAATTATTTCTAATCCTGCATCCAGGGCCTGGGCTGGCCAGGAGCGATCCCCCAGGCCACCAGGCTTGGAGGGAGGCTTGACCTCTTTCCCGGGACAGACTGTCCCTCCCTCAGCAAGCACCTCTGACCCTGAGCCATAAGGATGTCGGTAGCAGGGGTCAAGGGCCTTTGGGGGAGGGGAGGGCTGGTCAAACCAGCTGAGCTAGAAGACCTAGACTGCTCAAGGAGTCTGACCTCAGGGCCGCATGCCTCAGTTTCCTCATTTGTATCCACAGGGACAATAATGGGGCCCCCTTTATAGGGTCCTTGCAGGCGTAATGATTCAGGCAGATAGATGCTTAGTACCGGGCCTGGCATGCAGCAGGTGCCCAGTTTGGGTCACCTCCGTCCCCATCCCAGGCCAGTAGGCGGTGTCCCAGTGAACAGCAGAGCCGGCTGGCCCACGGGCAGCCCCCACGGCCATGGGACTCGGGCCGCTTCCCTCTCCCCTCTCTGTGCCTCCAGGCTGGACAACGGGAGTATAACAGAGTGGACTCGGAGGCTCCTTCCAGCACTGACTGTCAGAAAGGAGGCTCAGGCTCTCTTCCTGGGGCTCCATCACCACCTCCACTGTCCCCCACCATGGGACTTCATGCCTCGCCCCCAAAGTGCGGGCAAGCAGCCCCCCTGCCCTGAAGGGACAGGGCCAGGTGGGGAAGCTACACGTAAGCTGCAGTCCGCCCAGCGCCGCCCTGCGCCAGGCACCCCAGTCACCTCTTGGGCCATCGGTTTCCTTGGCTCCAAATGGGGGTGACAGGGCCCCCCTTGCATAGGACTGCAGTGCAGGTCAAGTGAAGCAGCTGGGAGCCCTTTAGGGCAGGGCTTTGCCTCTGCCCACAGTGGGTCTTTAGTCGCCAGGGAGGGATGGATGGCAGCACCGGATGCTTACAAGCAGGCTCTGGAGTGGGACCCAGTGTGCCCCTTAGTGCCTCAACCTCACAGAGCCTCAGTTTCCTCGCCTGTATAAAGCGCTAAATAACCGTCCACAACTCGTAGGGCTGCTCTGAGGCATCAGTGAGATAATACAGGCAAATGCCTATCAGCAGACACATG
>NC_043710.1:7508552-7519499 GCF_006229205.1 Suricata suricatta
CAGCTTCCACAACCCGCCCCCAAGCCCCACTCAGGCCAGGGCCCTGCCCCCTCTGTGGAAGGATCTGTGAGCTGCGAGGGGGTTGTGGGTCTTGGCGACACAGACCACACCCATCCTAGGCCATCGGAGGGTCCCTGCAAGCCCTTCCCCAGGGAGGGCCCCAGCCTCCTGGAGACAAGAGCCTCTGTCCCGCCGACCCCGGGTCAGGGCAGGGGCAGTGCGCTGGCACAAGGCTGGGCTCTGTCTGTGCCCGCAGCGGGGGCAGCTGCCCGTGAAGGGCCCTTCTGTCACAATGAGGCCTTTGAGCAGCTGCCGGCGGGAGCCCAGCTCTCCTTGAAGGCCTGGCTCTCATAAGCCCTGTCTGTCTGTGAGGCCACCGGGCCAGGCAGCTGCTGTGGGGGCAGGGCCCGCACCCCCCTGCTGCTGGGCACACTGCCTCCCCAGCCTCTCACCGGGGGATCCCTGGCCAGGTGGGGCATCAGGGTGGGGGGAGGGCGGGCAGGGCACATCCTGCTCTGAAGTTACCGTGGCAGGCCTAGTGCACAGAAAAGCCCCTATCTCTTCCCCCAGGGCTCTCAGAAAGTCCCTGCAGGGCTGAGGCTCTGCCTCCCTGCTTCCCTCCCTCTCGTGGCCTCAGTTTCCTCATCTGTAAAATGGAGCCTCCAAGCACCCCCCACACCCCTACCCCCCAGTCCCCGGCATCTGTGAGAATCAAATAAGACTGTGTTTAATGCTCTACTCAGTGCCAGGCAGGCGGCCAGGGTCTGGGAGCACCAGCTGGGTCACTGCCCCATCCCTGCTTCGACCTCGGACCCGCTTCATCCCCAGCTCGGCCTTGGACTCGTGGGGTAACCTTGGCCTGGTGACCGAACCTCCCTGAGGTTTCTTGGGTTTCTCCCGTACAAAATGGGCTAATGCCCACTTACAGGGTTGCTGTAAAGAGAAAGCCATTTATCAACGCGCCTCGGGCTCAGGAAGCCGTGGTTGAATGAATTAATGAATCCCAGAAGGAGCACCTAGTAGGGGTCTGGGCAGGGGAAGGAGGAGGCGTAATGGGGGGAGGTGGAGCAGATGTGTAACGTGTCGTCACCTACAGGGTCCTACAGGAGGCCTACCAAGCGCTAGGGGATGGGGGATGAGAGGCAGGACGGGCTGGCTCCTCAGGTCAGTCAGGGAGGGCTTCATGAGGGAGGCAGCCTTTGGCCAGTGTGGGAAGTCAGGGTGGCCTTCCCCACACAAGAAAGCAAAGGCGGGAGCCGCATCATGCACAGGCCTGGCGGGGGCGGGGGGGGGGCGGAGACTGGGAGAAACGCCAACCTGGACCCGGCTGAGAAGCTCTGCAATGCCAGGCCAAGGGCTCTGGACTCCGTTTTTCAGGAAATAGGGAGCCAGTGATAATCTCCAAGCTAGTGACTTGATTAAAGGTGAGCTCTTGAAACATCGGGCAGCATCTGTGCTGGATGGGCAGGGGCGGGGGAGGCCTCAGCAGGGCACCCCATCTTTCCCCTCGCTGCACATTACAGAGCCAGCCGGTCGGGAGGGTGCGCTGTGGGGATTTGGGCCAAGCACAGAGACGCAGGGCCTGACCTGACCCCCTGCGGGGTCCTAGTTCCAAAGCCAGCGCTGCCTGGGGCTGCCCCGACACCGTGCGTGGTATGGAGGGGCTCCCTCCCGCGCCCCCCCCCCCCCCGGGCAGACAGGCACCAGGCACCGAGGAAACTTCAAGAACCCACCCTGGGTTCAAGTCCAGCTCCGCCCCACCTGCTATGCTGATTCAGTTTGACACTCGAGGGTGCAGAGAGGGGACCCCGTTCACTCTCTGGCCTTCCTCGCCTTGGGAGAGGGGGACTGGGAACCTAGGGGAAGCCAGGTCTCTGTGGAGCCCTCGCTGGAAGCAGTGACCTTGATGAGGGAGGCTAGGGTTTGAGTCCTAGCCCTGCCACTTAGAAGCTGTGTGACCGTGACCCTCTGTGCCTCAGTTTCCTCATGTGGAAAAAGGGAATGATCGCAGCTCCGGCGCACACAGAGGCTGCCAGGGCTGGGACGCCTTCCGTGCAGCGCTGAGCACGAAGCTCGCACGGGGTAAACGGAAGTCAGGGTCATCGGCCAAGGCCACTTCCTGTTTTATGGCGTCCTAGGGAGCAGGGACCTGTGTAGCCGCAGAGCTGGCCCACTGTGGCCACGTGGGGCCTCCCAGTCACCCCCTTTCTGGCAACCGGCTCGCCCTCCCAGCCTGTAGCCCCCAGGAGCCATCTCTCGACACTGCACCCTCGGGACCCAGGGAGGCTGCCACTGCTCCCTACTCATGCCACAGTCAGGGCAGCACCCTTCCCCCCAAGTCCACAGCAGGGTCTGGGGGGTACCCCCTCCGCTGCAGGTCTGGGTCTAGGGTCTCTGATGCTCCAATCCTTCACAAGACCCCCCCTCCGAGGACACGGCCTCCCGCTCCCCGGGCCACGGCCACCCCAGCTGCACGCTCGCAGAGCCTGGCACGCACCCCCCACTTCCTGAACTGGGGTGGGGGGCGGCGCACCCCCCACTCAGGCTGCCCCGCGGAAGGGCCCATGCTGCAGAAAACCGGCTGAGTAAATAATGACATTTCCTCCTCTCTCCTGCGCTCTTCGCCCCCTTTCCCTTCCACAAATAAATTATCAACATGCCCAGGTCCCGGCGGAGCGGAGCATATCGCTGGGAACAATGAAAAAGCTTTTAATAGGATTCCAGGAGCTGCAGCCACTCGCTCACGGGCCCTAATGGAGATGGCTCCGTGACCGCCAGCCGCTCGCGCCCTCCCTGGCCCCCCGCACAGGCCGGGCTCCTCCCGGGGGCACCAGAGGCTGCGGGCCCAGCTGGGCCACCTGCTGACGTCACGGGCAGCGTCTGGGCCCGGAGAGGAGCGTTCGGTGGCAGTGGCGGAGGGACGGAAGCAGGTGCCCGAGGCCCATGGCACACCCCTGAGGCCAACCCCTCCAGGAAGCCCTCCACCTGCCTCCCTTGGGGCTCAAATGGCACCTCTGCGGTGAGCCCTTCCCTGACTCCTCCTACCCCACGCGTGCTGAATGACGTCACGGGTCAGCGAGGCCGGCAGGTGTCTGAACACAGTGGGGCCCCAGGGAACGCAGGCTGAGTGCAGGGGCAGGGAGGGGTGCTCCGGGAGGCCTCGGCTCTGAGACTGGAGGCGACAGCCCGTGGAGCCGTGCATGTCCCCGACTCTGGGAGGGGCTGAGTCAAGGGAGAAGCGTGAGTGAGACAAAGCTCAGGCCGCGGGGAGCACGGGGTTCCCCGCCATCTCTGTGCCTCCATTTCCCATCTGTGACAGCATGTGGCAGGACCGGGATGGAGCCAGGCCACATCTGCCTTAAAGGCTGCCCTTCCTCCGTGTGACCTTGGCCAAGTCACTTCACTTGTGTCTCCGTTTCCAAGGGGAAAACAATCAGGATAATTCTAGAGCCCACCTCAGAGGCTTGTTGTGAGGATTAATCCAGTTAATACCAACAGCAGGTAGCAAGCACAATCTGTGTCATCCGCTGCTGGCACAGTGGCCACCATGTCCCACGCGGTCATGTGTCAGGCGGCTAACAGGGTTAGATGCCGTGTCCTAGCTGTGCAGCCCTGGTCCAATCACTTTATCTGTCCGCGCCGGGTTTTCCTCCCATAAACTAGCAGCTGTGAAAACCGGAGACCCTGCACAGGCACAGTCCTGAGCACAACTCCGTGACATGCAGTGTAGACCAGAAACACTAAAACCAGCCGTAATGGTCTCTCTGCTGCCCTGACGGGAGGCTTTGAGCCACCCGGGTCCCAAGCCTGGCTTCCGTCCTGAGCCCTGGCACACAGGAGGTACCCAGGAAATACTCAAGGGGGTCCTGCCTGACCCCCTCCTAGAGGACCCATCCTGGGCAGAAGGTGACGTTTGAGTCCTGACCTTTGTCGGGGAGGTGACATTTGAGCCCTACCCAGTGAGGGGCCAGGCAGAAGCTGAGCGGATGTCCTGAGAGCCTTCCTGCCAGACAGGGCCGGGTGCTCCTGAGGGCGGGAGGCTGGCGTGTGCAGCCCCTTCCAGGCCCTGAGCTCCTTGGAGCCCTGGGGGGCAGGGCAGCATCCCAGCCCCGCACCTGGGGTGGCCTGTCCTACTTGCCAAAGTGCAGGGAGTCCCCGTTCCTACAAAGCTCTTCCATCCATCACGTTTAGTCTTCAAACTGGCCCTGAAATACATTCCGTCATTCCATTTCGCAGGCGTGGAGACTGAGGCACAGAAAAGGAAAGTGAGGTGTCCAGGGGCACCCAGCTCATAAGTAACCGAGGCAGGATTCGAACCCAGAGCCTGGCACCTGGAATCCATGCAGCCCAGCTGCCTCACGGTGGATCCCGACCTCCTCATGGCCTTGGACAAGGCATGTCTCCACTCTGTGCCTGCCACTGCCCAGCCCCCTCGAGAGCCCAGGCCTGGTGGAGGGAGAGGCGGGTAGGGCGTCTCAGGGCTCAGAGTCCCAGAGCCATGGTGCTGCTGGGCCCTTCAGGGCCTTGTGGTCCAACCCCTTGGCCAGCAGTAGTGGGGAAACTGAGGCACAGACAGCCCTACTGTGACTGGGAGGGTAGGGGAGAATGTGTGGTTTGTCTCCCTGGACAGGTGGGCAGTCTATAGGGGGTGCGGCCTCTGTGAGGATGGAAGACCCCTTCGGCCTCCAAGGAGCCCCTCTGTGTCCGCTGGCCAGCGCTGAGCTCTGGCCCAGCGCCCCCGACCCCAGTCACTGGCTCCAGGCAAGTGGCCCTGCTGAATGGCCACCCGACTGTGCGGTGGCCTCCCTGGATCAGGGGTGAGGCTGCAGAGCTGCACCCTCCTCGTCTCCTCAGTTAGAGCAGAGCTGGGGAGTGGGCTACCGCTCCAGCTTTCTGCTCCCCTGCACCCACGCCCTCCCCAGAGAGGGGCCCAGGGAAAACTCACGGGCAGCAGACAGCCCTGTCCAAGGGCAGGAGGGGCGGGGGCTGCAGAGAAGGGGCCCGGGGTTGGGAATGGGAGCCACGCTTGGCAGCCGTGTCCTGGGGGTGGGGTGGGATGTGGGGCTCACTCGCCTCACAGCCTGGCTCCTGCTGGTTAAGGGAAGGCGGGTGAGGAGGGTTAGTGTGAGCCTGTGCGTGCAAGGATGTGAGCGTGTGCGACATCTCGCGTGATCGAGAGGTGTGAGCACGACGCACGTTTCTCTCCGTGTCCTGATCTGGCCCTGGCGGGGCCGGGGCCGCCTTGGGCAGCTTCTCTGAGAGAGCAGGAGTGAGACCCTCTGTGCCCCACGGAGCCTAAATCCCCCCAGGCCCCCCCTCAGGGCAGGGGCAGCCCGGTCCAGGAGCCCAGGGGCTGACCGAATGCCACCCTGTGCACTAACTGGGACAGGCCTCCTGGGGCCCACGTCAGACTCCTAGGATCCTGGGACTGGACTGGCCCGTGGGCAGCCACTTCCCTGAGCCACAACCAGGCCCCTCAGGTCAGACCACAGAGGGATGTGTTTAAATCAAGGTCATCCCAGAAAAGCCAGCCGATAGCTGCTGGCTAGGGTCTGTAGGGGACCTTGGTCGGCCTTTGATCCAGGACCCAGGAGGGTGCGTAGCCCTTGAGGGCAGCTCAGTCCAATGGATTTCATCCCCCGGAGGCCCAGCTGGCAGGCGGAGCCCTCTGCTGCCACCATGCCAGCTCCTGAGAGTGTCACTCAGTCCCGGATCACCAGTCACCTATTCACTCACCCCGTGCTGCACTTAGGGCCTCCTGTATGCCAGGCCCCGCGCCGGGCACTGGGGCGCACCACTGAGCAAGACAGACGGACACAGCCCCTCCCCTCGACCATCGGTGCCACGCGCCGGAGCTCCAACCCCTTCCCCCCAGCCCTGCTACCACCCAGGACCAGCCAGCCAGGTGTCTCCCCCAAGACACACCCCCCATCAAGTGGCCCAGAGTGTCCCCCACGGTCCCCTGAAAACTCAGCTCTCCCCTCTGCTGGCCACACCTCCACCAGGCAGCCCTCGGCAGGCCGCCCCCAGGAAAAGCCCATCCTGGCGCCAATGCCCAGTAGCATTTTTTAGGACATTTTCCCCGGACAGCATTTCCCAGGCGTCGCCAGGGGTGGAGAGTGGAGGGCGCCGGGGGACGGGTTAGACAAGAGCAATTTGCTTCTGTAGATAAATGCCGGGTCCTCTCCGAAGCCAGCCCCCCCTTTCTTCTCTCTCTTCCTTGCTAGCACGCTCGCTCTTTTTTTTTTTTTTTTTTTTTACAGTTTGCTAAATCTGTTGTAATCTGGTGCCAACGATTAATTCAGGCAGAAGGAGGGAAAGGGGAGTGGAAAAAAAAAATACTGCCACAGAGCTGCTTCTGGAGAGCAATGCGGGCGGGGACAGCGAGGGCCAGTGCCTCGGTGACCCCAGTTTTAATCCCAGTTTCTATTAAGCACGCAGCCATCCCCCAAACAGCCCGGCCGCTGCCTCCCAGCCAGCCAGTCCCAGCAAAGCGAGCACAGCACTTACCCCCCCACCTCCACCGCTGCGCTGCCGGATGCCTGGGTCCCCCGGCTCTGCCTGGGAGGCAGTGTCCCCTAGTGGTTAGCCGAGCCCCGCACAGCCCAGGGCCTGGCACCTCCGCTCCCTTCTGTCCCCAGCCCGCCCCTGCTCTGCCCACTGCCCCATCCCTGTGCTGGGGCGCATTCCGAGCCAGGCTAGGATTTCTAAAGAACCCCCTTCGTCACGAGAAGCCCTGAGTACACACAGGGGCCATGTGTAGTCTACACAAGCCCAAATATTCTCCCTCCTGGGCCATCGGATGCCCGATCAGCCTGCCAGTGCAGGAGGGTACAAAGCTCTCAGAAACAGGAAGCGCACTCTTCCGGGGACTCACCCAGGAGGACTGGGTGGATGGTCCCCAAGACAGGCTCAGGAGTGCTGAGAGGGACAGGCCAGCGGAGACTCAGGAAGACAGACCACTGCCCAGATGCCTGTAGGTGACACGTGCCCCCCCCCATGCCCCTCACACCTGCCAAGGGGTCTGCCCACCCCCCATTGGTTCTGCCTGCCAGCCCCGCCATTCCTGGGCTTCTCCTCATTGACCTCTGCCCCCACGTCACATCTTGGCTCAAGCACCTACTTCCCCGACCCCCAGCCCCCAGCAGGCTCCTCGGTCACTCAGGCCAGACTTCCTGCTCTGTGCCCAGGCTCCACGGTGGGAGGGGGAGTTCTGATAACTGTCTGACCCCCACTCCCAATGGTATGCTCCCTGAGGGCAAGACTCATGGCTGCTTTGGTTTCCCTCTTTTTCCCCAGAGCCTAGCACTGTGCCTGGCCCGTCGCTGGTGCTCAACACCCATAGAACGAACAAACGAATGAATGAATGAACAAATAAAGGAAAGGAAGGAGGGAGAGGGGGAAAGACAGAAGAGCCAGGGAGACAGGGGTGCAGGCTCTTCACCCCCACCTGCCCCTGCAATGCCTGTGTCCCCCCTCCCCCACACCCCTCCCCACAGTCACTGGCCCCAGCTCTGTGGGGCGGAAGGCAGCACAGGGAAGCCACATTGGGAGCTCAAAACCCAGGGCCGTGGCAAATCGAGCAAACAACTCCACAGGCAAATCGAGGCCCCCAAATGCTGACATCATCTGCAGAGCCGCTGACCCCAGGGAGCAGCTGGGCTCTGGGGGCCCGCGGGCGGCGCTGAACAGGCATCCGCCCGCCTCTCAGGCAAACACAGGCCTGCACAGACGCAGCCCCTCTCCGTGGAACCCTCTCGGCTCCAGCTGCTGCTAGAGAATGCCAGACTGGCTGCTGGGGGCAGACAGAGGATGGCAGGGGCACCCCGGGGTCACACTTTCCTTCCCCACCCCCACCCACCCCTGTCGCCTCCGGCTCCCCACCACCCTGGCCTTCGCAGGGTGACTGCCCCAAGGCAGAAGACAGAACGCAGCTGCCTCCGGCTCTGCCAGAAGCCAGAGCAGGCCTGAACTCTGTCTCGGGGAGAACAGCCCAGGCTCTGGGGAAGGGACCCCAGCCCAGAGCGCAGGCCCCAGACCTTCACCGGCCCCGCCTTTCCATAGACCGGGCAGCCTCCCCTAGTGGTCACACCCACCACAGGTGTTGAGGACCTCCAGCCCCATCCTCCCCCCTCACCCCATTCCTGGTCCACACGCCTCATCCTATGAGGCCCTCAGCCTCACCCCTGTTCCTCCTGGACGTTCTCACCACCTCTTGGTGTCCGGCAAGCCCTCGAACCCCTAGCCAGCAAGTGGGTGAGATCCCACCAGAAATGGGCTTTGGTGGCTGGGGTGGGGGCCGGGTCAGTCTTTCCTGCTATCCCAAGGCCAGAAGGAGCCCTTCACGAACCACAAGGGCCCCACACTCTAGGCAGAAACTCCACTAGGAGCCTCATCTTGGCGGTGCTCCCAAGGCGGGCACTGCTACTACCCCACCTTACAGATGAGGATACTGCGGCCCGACAAGGGCCAGTCTAGGCCAACAGGCCAGGCGCAGAAACCCTCCCAGGAACCACAAGTCCCTGGGACCCTCGGGCAGATGGGCTGCCCCGGCCAGCGCGCCCTCCCCCAGCCCCGCACAGCCTCAGATGGGTCCTGTCTCTGCGATCAGGATCTTTCTCAGCCCTGACTCCAGGGCAGCCTGGCTGGCTGGGGAGGTGGCTGCCAACAGGTCCCCAGCCCCCAGAGGACACCCAGCGGGGCCGTCCACACTGCGGGGCAGGGCATTCACCTGAGCCGTCTGCCCCTTCTCCCGGACCGGAGCCCGCCAAGCAGGCCCTGCCCCATCCCTGGACTCCCAACCTCCCTGCCTCTGCCCAACGCCTCCATCCCAGCTGACGGGACAGCAGGGGCTGTGGCCAGGCAACCCCAAGGGCCCCCTCGTCCCCTGCCCCAGGGCGGCTGTGCGAGGCCTCTGTGGATGCCCAGCTGGTTCCAGGCCCGCCCTCCGTCCCTCGACACCCTCTGTTTCAGGTCCACTTGGAGCTCACGTCCATCTCTCGGCTACCCTGGAAGCCAGTACAGACATGACCTGCCCCCCGTTCTGTGCACTGCCCCCACCCTGCTCTCCCGTACTCACGGTGCCCCCCGATTCTCATGAAGTGGGACCAGCTACGGAATCCCCCTTATGCAGGCTAGGGATCAGGGTCCCCAGAGGCTACAGGCCTGGGGTCACCTGGCAGGCGACACAGGCTCAGCCACCAGGCCCCAGTCTACATGGAGCCGGGTCTTGCTCCCCCTAGGACCCAGTCAGGAGGTGACGCAATGGGGTGGCAGCACTGCTCCCCGCCACCTCCTTAGGAGCCAACTAGGCAGGCCTCCCAGGGGCGTTAGATGGGAGGTCTCGGAGGAGGCAAGAGGGGGACACAGAGACGGTGCTGTTGCTGCTAACGAAGTCAGTGTTAGCCCACCAACAGCCCCCTGGAAGGGGGACCCCCCAACCCCTCCGAGGCCTCCACAGGTGCCCTCAGTTCTCAGGGACCCTTTCAGCCCAAGAGCAGGACTCGGTCCCTCTCCCCTCATTTTATAACGCAGTCCTGTTCGTCCCACGCTCAGCCTCAGGAGGAAGAGACTGCTGACCCCGTTTCACCAACAAGGGAAACTGAGTCTCAGAGAGGTGGAGAGACTTGCGGTAGTAAAGCAAGGGCGCACAGACCAGGCGTGCTCTAGAGGAAGTCGCCGTGGGCGACAGAAGCCCCAGGGTGGGCACGGCTAGAACTCCTGCTGGGGAGGCTCCCTATAGGGGTGCTGTCTCTGCGTTTTGGTGAGATCACCAGGCCTGGGGCGCACAGGCATCCGCCGGCCCCGTACACACACGCTCCTGTCTACCCTCCTCCCCTACTCTCAAGCCTGCCCGAGGCTGGCCCTTCAGCCAGGATGTGACAGCCCCTTGGCTCCTCCTGCCCCTCAAAACTACCAGGGCTGCTTCACTGCCCGCCCAGCCGGGCAGCATCCCCTCCTGGGCACTGGCCCTGGCAGCTCGGGCTATTTCCATTTTAAACCTCTGAGGAAGCCCTGAACGGTCGCCCACGGAGTCGGCACCAGCTGACAGGTGATGTTTGCGCCTCGCCTCCCGGAGCTGGCAGGGAGAGATGCAGTTGGCTTTCGCTCCAGAAACCTGAGCCTGGAGCCCCTGAGTGCGGCCACCTTCTCCGCGGCTGCTGGGCAGAGAGAGGCATGCCCCAACCCACCTCCAGCTGCCAGTGGCATCCGGCATCCTGTGGGGCTAGGTGCCCCGGCACAGGCAGCCCTCTCCCCAATTCCTAAGCACCCGGAGGGGGAGACAGGAGGGGCTGAGGATGGGGGGGACAGGGTGGGGCAGGGCAGGGAAGGACCTGGCCACCCCCACCCTCTGCCCCCAGCCTCAGCTTTATTTATTCTCATCAGGGCTGTGGCTCCGACCGACCGCAGGGGCCTGGCATACCTCAGCTGGGCTGTATTCTCTTAAAACCGCACACCCGAGAGAGCCTCACAGCCCTCGGGCTCAGGAAGCCTGGGGCAGCCCCCTGATGTCCTGGCTTCACAACTTTCTCCACCTAGGAGAGCTCTGATCCGGCACGATCCCTGCAGCTGGGCAATAACACTTCCCAGCCTTCTGCCCCTGGGCCTCTGGCCCGGAGAGGGGGGGCCGCGCCCCGCAACCTGCTCGGTGGGGGGCACCCCTCTGTCCCCCCACCCCCAGCTTCTAGCCCAACTGGCCCACCGGTCCACCCGCCAGATGCACCGCCCAGGCCCCCCAGCCCCACACAGGGCTGACAGTCCACAGTGCGTATAGGGAGGGAAGTTGGAGGCTGCCTGTGCCCCCCTTGAAGTCGTTTTAAAAATAAAACCTCGCTCCAACCGTGACTCACGCGGCTGGTGGGGACGGGAGCGAGGCGCCCGGGCCGGCCGGCTGCCTCTCTCCGCGCGCCCCCAAGCCCTCCGGTTCCCGGGTGCCGGGCCAGGGCC